>NW_006799986.1:1307560-1358648 GCF_000485575.1 Poecilia formosa | reverse complement strand
GTGTGTGTGTGTGTGTGTGTGTGTGTGTGTGTGTGTGATCCAGTTCTGAATCATCTGGCAGAGCAGCAGCATAAAGACTCTTTTCTTTCATGCAGCATTTAGAAAAGCTAATTCAGGATTTGTGAACAGGGAGGCTGTTGTGGTTCCTGTCCCGTTATTCTGGCTAAACGAGGTCACTGTACACAAATATTCAGTGTGTGTGAATGAATAGACGTCCTACAGCGGCCACACCGTCTCTTCTCAGCTGCTTTTTTACTCACTCTGATTTATGACTGAATTAACTTTTCCTGACAACGACACAATGACTGCAAGCCATTTCATTCTCTGTTAAAGGGCCGGTGTCGTGTTTTCCAGACGCACAGAGACGTTTTGTAGCACAGTAAAGTAGGGCTGAAAAACGTATCACAAAATAAGCGTTTCATATTGGTTAATAATATCAATAATTATTGATTAGTTTTTATGAATTACAGCCGAGCTAGTGGCGTGCCATTTCCTAGCAACAGGTCGTTGCTAGGTAACCAAAGAGTGAGTGAGTTAGTTGATTCCACCCAATGTGCTTAGCTAACAGGTAGAGGTTGAGTGACTAAAGTTTTTCCTCTGTTTGCATCTCCCAGAATGCTGTGCGGTTCTGGATCAGAGTTCAGTGAATATTCTATATTTTAAATATTGAATATTCTGTCAGATGTATTATTATTGATATTGAACATGTGTCTGTCGTGATATATATCATTATTGATTTATTGGCCAGCCCTACAAAAAGCCGGTTCACTATTTTACTTTCAGATATTATTAAAATGCTAAAAGTATCAAATATGACTTAAAACAGATCTGACTTTGTAATTTAATGCCTTGAAATTGGGCCTCTGTCTCTTTAAGAAGCTCCTGCTCTTTCTGAAGCTCCGCCTTCAGGAAGTCATCCCAACATGGCTCCTCTGTTAACCCCTTAACAACATTTATACCAGAGTTACCCTGAGAAGTAGCTCCTAACTTGAGCTTAGCAGGGGTTTGCTAATTGTTGCTGACTAGTCTGAAGGAGCTGAGTGGGGGAGGAGCTGTGCCTCCAAGGCGGAGCAAGGTCACAGCTGAATGGTTGCCATGGAGATTAAAGGATTTCTCAAACATGCATGAAAGAATCAGAAACATGCCAGGTTTGTTTTCGGTGAGGGAATAACATTATAACATGATGGAAAGATATAAAAAAAGGACTTTTACATAATACTGTCCCTGTAATATAGAACATTTCTAGAAAAAACAAGGAAATATGAGTTTGAAAAGTCAAACATTTTCAAGTTTTGAAACTCTGAAAATTTCTGAAATTAATCTCAAAATTTCTGAGTTTTTTGGCAGGAATATACTCCTTTTTTTGTGCGTAAATGCCAAAAATGGCCCTTATGCACCGTCATAGATTTTACATTCTTCTTTTAATTGTCTTTAATTGCTGGAAGCTGTTTATCAATAACAGCTTTATAAAGTTTCACACATCACTGTGTTGTAAACCATCCTGGATGGACGGCTTCGTCCTCTCAGACTCCATCATCAGCATATTTTTATTTATGAAGCCATATTTAGACTTCCTCCTTCACGTTGGATTTTCTCTTTTTCTGAGAACTTATTTTTGCTTTTGGTGCCTAAAGTCTGGAATAAACTTGAAATCTTTTCAGTTTTCTGCTCCGTCTTGTTGAACTGTCTCAGGAATCATCTGCAGCTCAGCTCTATTCCTTTTTTCTCCTTAATTTCGACCCACTGGTGATAAATATCTGTTTGCTTTATAATAATCAAAGTGTGAAATGAAAACAAAGTTTCAGGGGGTTTGTGTGGTAACCACGGTAACCAGGACGCCCCCTGCCTGTGTGGGAGCGGCCTTACGTAACCGTTGAACACGACATTTTCTTGTGGGGGAACAATGGTGGGCGGGACTTCCTGTGATGTAGCCCGCGCTGTGCTGCCATTGGTCGGTTTTCTCAGCTAAATCACCGTTAAAACTTTCATAATATGAAGAGAGAGATGTCACGTTTGCGGCAGCAGGGTGATGGTGTTTATCTCCCGATCTGTTTCACTCGCTCTCCATCCTGCTAAAATCCTGTTAGCAGAAAGCGAGCAGCGTGTGATGGAGACGCGCTCAAAGCCGGTTTCCTGCTGAGGGCCGGGAGATTACACCACAAAGCTGCCGGTTAAACAGCAAACTCCCAGTCAGGAGGAGATAAAGGGGAAAAAAATATGGACCTATCTTTACATCTGCAGAAAACATTCAGCAGATCATCATTAAGTTTATAACATTTCAGCAACAAGGCAGTTCAAAGTGCTTCACATCATGAAAACACAGAACCCAGTTTTAAACACATTCGCCGCTCTGTGCCGTCTCTGCGGTGGCTTCATGGGAGCCTTAACGGCTGGGAAGAGCCGTCTGCTGCTGCTGGAGACGGCAGCGACCGGGCCGCTCAGACGGAGCGCAGACAGCCGACGAGTAGAGTCAGTCTGTCCAGCAAGCTGAATGTGGCGCTACTCTACTGGACAGCTCTGCAGTTAGACTGGAAACCAGTGACTGGAATGGGAGTGAACCAAACAATGACTGGGCTAAATAGGCTGGGAGGCTTTAAAAAAGCCTCATTTTAGTCATTAAAACACCAAATATACCTTAATATGCATTACTGTGCATTAGTTATGCATATTTCTGGGCATAATAATGAATATTATTAATAAAATAATCAGACAAATGAAAATGGCAAATTCTGCAGATTTTTCATTTTACCACTCAACTTTATTTTATACAAAATTAGAAATAGGGCTCCAAATAAAAATGATCCTAATGGTTACTCATGATATTTAACATTGAAAATGATTTTTGGTTTAAATACTTAAACATTTTGTGACAATATTAGAAATGCATTAAAAGATGCAAATAAACAAATAATTTAATTACTTTTTAAAATAAGATAAATATTTTGTCGACTGAATGTATGTTTATTCTAAAATATATATATTACATTTTTGGCTTGGTTTTGGCAGTTTTGGTTATTTCACAGCGATTTGTCCTGAATGACACCAGCACCGCTAATCCACCTCCTTTGCTTTTGCTGCTCTCCTTTAAATCTCTGCCTGACATAAAAGAAATTCCTGCGAACTTTAATCTTTCTTTGTGCGAATCCCGTTTCCCTCCTGATGGAAATCCTGACCTGCCGTATCTGGAGGGAGCAGCAGGTGTTTGCAGAACCCGACCGGCTCCCAGACGGTCCGGTCCAAACAGCAAACAGACGGCCTGCTGGGAGAAACTTTCATGCTAAGCATGCAAACATGGCCGCCTTTCATGTTCTCAACAGCAGCTGCTGCAGGGAGCCGAAAATATCAGATTGTGACATTTACTGAAAACCGGAATTAGAAGGAAAAATAAAAAAGTTCTTTTTCTGTTCTGGTTACCTTCAGCCGAGGAGAATAAAGTTGTGATTTAAAGTCAGCGGACGGGAAAGCTCCAGAGGAAGCTGATTAGCCCAGGATGGCAGCTCTTCCTGAACACACCAGGAGGAAAGTTAAGCTTTAGCTTAGCCAAGCGAAGCAAAACCTCAACGTCTCCCTGCTTCCTCCCCACAGGGGAGCGAAGCAGCAGCAGCTCCTGAACGTCCAGAACAAAAACGTCTCCGTCCAGACGGATCAAATCATTACGACCTGCACTGTCCAAACTGTATGCTATATGCCAAAAGCCCCAAGCTTTAACTATGCAGGGGCCACATTTTAATTCTTTTCACCAATTAAAAAATATGTAAAAAAAATAATATTCACTTTTTTACCTGCACAACAATAAATAAAAGTTAAGTTAAGTTACATTGGACTTAATTTTTTTACAGTTATTTTGCATTTTTTTTTTTTATTCTCAGGAACAAAAGTAAGAAACTTTGCCATATTTAGCCAAAGATAATGGATGGATGTGAGTAAAAACTTGCTAGATTAAAAGAAACTAAACTGAACATATTTTTAAGAAGATGTAAACTTGCCATGGAAAATCTCATCCTTAAAGAATAAAAAGTGTGGGAGAGCAAATTTGTACCATTCTTGGATCGCGGTTATGGGCCACACATAACTAATCCAGGGGCCACAAACGGCCCCCGGGCCCCACTTTGGACCCCCCTGCTCTACCCAGAGACGTTTTCTTCTCCATCTCTGACGGTTCAAACTGCGATATGTTATTCATCTGAGCGCCTCCGCTGGTATTGTTCTGAAGCTAAAGGTTTTTATTGATTTAACACGAACCCCTTCTGACTGCAGCCTGATCCTCCAAGCTAAGCCTTTTCACGAAACACTGCACACTTAGTGTCCCGCATGCTCCAAGGTCAATAAAAGCCTGCAGACTGAAAGGCGATGGAGGAGGCAGAGCTCTGCAGACAAAGTTCAAAGAAGGATTTTCTTTTTCTTTTTCTGTGATTAAAGATGTGCATCAGAGTTCTGTTTGAAAGGAAAATAAAACCTTGGTTAATATTTGGTGTTGGAGGGAAACGGGTGACTTCTGCAGAGGCAGCTACTCTGTTTTAGTTCAGAGTTTATTTTATATTCACAGCAACCGCTTTCTTTTTTTTACTTTAATTTCTATCAGAAAACAGAGTGAGCTGATTGAACACAAACTCATCCTTGTGAAAAAGATTTTATCTTTAAAGTAAATAAAAACCCAACCCTAACTTTCTTCTGCTCATTTTTCCTCTTTTTTGCTTTTTAGTCTGGAAAAGAAAAATAATTTTACACTATTGAAAACCAAAAATGTATCTAATTGTTGCACTAAGCCCTGTTTGACTCGTTTTCTGCTTTTTAGCGAATAAATTTACTGTAAAACATTGACATTTGCACAGAAATATAAAGATAGAAGCCATAAAGTTCATCTGCAAACGAAAGTTAATTTTGGGATTAGTTTTTCTATAAAAGAAACTTTACTTTAGAAATATTGTCCAGTTCTGCAAGAAAAACTTGTTTTCATGACTTTTATTAAAAGGAACTTAAACATTTCTGAATTTAATTGCTTTGCTGGTTCATTGGTTTTCTTTTCAAATTATAAATCAGTAATTTAATCCTGTAATGTTTGAGTAAAGCCTCATGAACATGAAGGATTACACTTTTAAATTGACATTGTTTAAAATGTCTTTTTTACGACATATTGACATGAAGCAAGAAATCACAATCTGTCATAAATATGTAATAACATGTATCAACTACCAAACTTTAAAACCTTTATCTGTTTACATCACCATGACGTTTGCTGCCATTGTCAAAGTCTGCTCAAGTACTGAGTAACTGATCCAATTATCAATCATTTAATATTTCAAAATTACATCATCAGACGGACCAAAATATAAGGTTAAATGGAATTTTTTATATTTTACGTACGAAAATGACAATAACTTATATGAGTAACTTAAAAATAACAAAATCAGGCAAAAGAAAAACCTTTCCAAAGTAAGTTCTTTAAATAAAAAGCGTATGAATCTTTAACAAAACCTGCAGGTCTGTGTTTGGTGAATTTTTGGATAAAACATGTTTGTTTTTCATTCTGTAGGTAGAAAATTTGGAAATTTTACCCAAGTTAGTAGAAATACTTCACCACTAAAAGGACATTTTTCAAAAAAGTTACTCGATGCCAAAAATGTTATTTCCAAAGTCTGCCACCGGTACAGAATTACCAATAAAACCTCTGAAATGTGATCCGTTTGATTCCCGACAGCAGTCCGTCTGCTGATGGAGAGAATCACCACGACCCAAACGTGTTTCTGTTAGACCGGATCGATCCGAGCCTTACGCCGCGCCGCTCTCAGTGACAGAGATCCGATCAGGTCCCATCAGGACTATATAAACCATCTCACATGGGTCCCAACAGCAAGCAGAGCGAGAAACACCCGCCTGCGTCTGGCCTCGTGTGTTTCAGCAGATCAATCAATCAATCAATCAATCAATCAATCAATCAAGTAAGTTTATTAGTACAGCACATTTCAGCAACAAGGCCGTGCAAAGACCTTTCCATCATAAAAACACAAAAAGAATTTAATTTTTACCATCACTTTAAAAGCAGCTTTAACCAGGTCAGTTTTAGTCAGTGTTTCAGCTGTTTTGCAGTTTTTTTTTGTAGATTTGTGGTGCATAGAAGCTGAATGCTGCTTCTCCATGTTTGGTTCTGGAGATGCAGAGCAGAACCAGAAGGTTGATCCAACAGCAGCAGATCTTTAAGCCGTTCAGTGATCATAAACTAATTTTAAAGTCTATTCTCTGATCTATGAAGACACTGTTGCAGTAAGTAATGATACTGGATCTCATTGAGACATTAGACCTCTGGTCTTGGAAATGTTCTTCAGGTGACAGAAGGCCAACTTTGTAACCGTCTTTATGTGGCTCGAAAGGTTCAGGTCAGAGTTTGTCCTGATTTTCAGTTTCCAGCTGTAGTAACTGAAGCTCCAGATCGTTTCTCTCCAGGTCCAAACATAACAGCTGATCGGGTTACTGCGCTCCTGAGGATCCGTTTACAGCGGTGTCGTTGATTGGTTGGGTGAGCTGCTGCTGTTTCCCCAACGTTACGTAGATTCAGAGGGAAAAGGATTCGCTGACAGGCGAACAGCTGGAAGCGGAGCACGCTCAAAGCCTCGTCGTCTGCTTATTATTCCAGCCTTTCTCTTTTAAATCTGAGTCACAGTATTGGAGAAATCTCATCTCCCCACAACAGAAAGCATCCTCCCAACACGACCACAAGCCGATAGTCAAACAGACGAACACTTCCACATGCTGACCCAGGCTCATTCAGCTAATGTGTGTCTGCAGCAGCCCGTGGTTAATAACTGTGTTTGTTCTCTCTGCAGATGCCGGGTCGGGATCGGGAGACGATGGTAAGATTACTCACGTCATCCGTCCTCCTACACCTCCTCTGCTCCAGCTCTGCATACGCTGCTGCTGCTCTCTTTATGTTCTCCTCTGTGACACGAAAAGTTTTATTTTTCTCACGTTGAACACAACTTTACGTCCCGATAAATTTAATCTGTGTGGTAGAAGTCATTAAAGCTCTTGAGACTTGCATTAATTTGCTGCAATGGTTCGGTTACCTGCTTTTCAACAAACTCCTGTGAAAAATCTGACTTCAAAATCTGATGACAGTTTCTGACGCTCAGATTTTCGCCCAAACTCTGATGAGACGAATCCGCGTTTCATAAAACACCAACACGGCCCACACGCAAAGCCATTCATATTCATCTCCATGGCAACTACCACGACATACCGGTCCGCTAAGTTAGCATGTTAGCATGTTAACTGTTTTCGCCCACTTCAAAATAGAGCATGACTGTAAAAGGCTAACTACCTGAAGAATTTAATAACCAAAACTTTAACATCGATTTCAAACTTTATTCAACTGAAAGTTTACAAAACAATAAAGTAACTTTAGGGGAAACTAAGTGCGCTTAACATTATGAAAATTATCAAATGCTGCTAAGCTAAAAATGAGTTCTGGTATTAGCGTGCTAGCAGAAGTATACCCTCTGTTTTAGTCATATGATCGGAGCGCCTGAAGATGGAGTCCAGCTGTAGTCCCTGGCTGATTGCTCTAAAATCAGGGCTGATGTTTTTCTCATTAGCTTTCTGAGTTAGCGACGGTTTCTTCCAAAGAAAAGCTGCAGCCGGAGTAGCTTTGCATTAAAACAACCCTCGATGTTTCTGAGAACCTCACAGTGAGAGGTTCACCAGATGAAATGAAGCTTTTGAGTAAATTAATCCTTTAGAATTTATTAGCAAAAATTAATTTAGGAGAAGCTAGGTTCGCTAAGCGTCTTCAAAGTTAGCAAAAGTTAAAAATGAGCTAGAACTGGAGCTGATCCACAGCCGACACATTGTGATGAGTTTTGTATGCATTTCTACAGCTTTCACATAAACTAACAAGTTGCTTTTAAACCTGGTCGAGCATCAAATGTTCATGTTTTATGTACAGATGTGTTGCGGCTGCAGGTGAATGCTAATGTGTGATGGGTGTATTAGCCACATGTCTGGCTCCTGATGCAGCCGGTGTCAGTCGACCGGCTGATTATGCTGCGTTTGCTCGGATGAAGCAGCTTCTCATTTGCTCGGCCTTGTTGCAATTGTTAAACATGGAAGGTGCTTCTTGTTTCTGCTGCAGACTGTTCACACCGAGGGAGGACATGACGCTGCTCACAGGTTTATTTCATGACCTCGATTATTTTCTGATCGCTTGGCTTCATTTCGCACCATAATGCAGAAGGAAGCAGGGAAAAGGTTGTTGAAACATTTAAGTTCTGAAGTCTCTACAAGGTAATGGTTTTGCTATGGTTAAACTATTCTCACAAGGAAACTATTATCTTAAGATCTGGATCTGATGAAGGTATGGAGCAATTTAAGACGGGATGTGTGAGTTTTCAGTCTCAGGAAAGCTTCTGGTCGGTAAATCTTCGTAAAGGAAAGGAATGATGAATGGATGTGAAGAGGAATCAGAACATTGGCGGGAGGAGGCACCGGATGAAAGATGAGAAGCATAAGGGAGGACGATATATTGGATTGTTTTGTGGTTGAATTAGATTTAATGGTAATGAAATGAATTTGAGTGAACTGGACAGAATGGTTCTCAGGTGGAAAAAGGTGAAATATTCCCTCTGGGTCAGGGAGCGAGTTTTGCTTCATGGAGAATCAAATGTTTAAACCTCTAAATTCAAGAATTCAACCCTCACATGTGGATCACAACTTAAGGTTCAAGATCTTGATTATAAAAAGATCAAATGAGTTTCCTTGGAGAACTCGATGGATAATTTCTCCATCTCCTGGTCATTGTTTAGGTTCTTTCTTAAGGTTTCAGAGATAAACAGTTTAAATTGAATCCATCTTTGTAGTAGACTTATGTGGCTTTGGTTTTACTATATAGAGTAAAAAGACTCTTTTTGTGTCATTCCACCATGAAGCAATGATTCCTGTTTAGTCCACTTTAATCCAACTCCAGTCCGCTTGTGTAGAAAGTCCGGTTCATTTGATTGCTAATCGACCAAAAACTGAACTCTGGTTCGCCTACAAACCTCGGTCTCGGTTCGGTTGACATGAACTCTGGTTTGGTTTGAATGTATATGTGAACGCCAAGTGGACCTGATACTGCTCCAAAAGCAGGAAGAAGACTACAGCGCAGGGCATTCTGGGTAAATACAGCCAAAACAAACGTGCTAGCATAGCACTAACAAGAGAAATGACTCGTGGTCTTTTACTAAAAACAAAAAAGAAATCCTACCATCGCTGAAATCCGACGACGCTTTACATTTTGAGTAGAAGGAAGTTGCGCTCAGTGTCTACAGAGGTTTTAGTGTCGTTACCTCCAGTGGCTCTTGGTGCAGCGCCCCCACAGGCGAGGAGGGGAACAGGTTGGTTTGACTCAGAGCAGAGAGAAAGGGAACCACAGCAGCTGGAAATGTAACAAATGTTGCAACTTTTCCCCCAACTGAACCAAATCTACCGCACTATCAAGTGTGAAAACGGCCTTAGCAGCTACAGGGAAATCCCTGGTGACCAGAGTGACCCCGGTCCTAACCCCGAGTTATAACATAAGTGTTTACTAGAGCATTCAACTGGGTCACAAAGCTCCTCCACAAAGAGCTTTGTGAGCTGACTTCAGTTTCTGAACTGAAACTGAACGGTCGGCTAAAGGCCTGAGAAACTGGCCTGTTTTGGCGAATCAAATGGTCTGCATAGAAATTAAACATGTTAAAGTTAACGGGTCCCATAGATCGTTAGCGACTGCGACTGTCCGACCGATAAACCAGGCGTGTGTTTAGTTCAGAGCAAGGGGATGTTATGAATGAGACAGGAAGTGAGCTATGTTTCCATCCAATTTGTCTTGCAAATTCTGAATGAACTTTTAAGGTGTTGCAAAAATATAAAATGTGAATTTGTTGTGTAATGAGTGTAATCTAATCAGATGTTGACGCTACGCATGGCTGTAAGAAACAGGAAGGAGAGGTTGCAAACTAGCAACAAAAACGCATCTTGAAATGAAGAGACTCCCCCCCCCTCCGATTTGGAGGTTTGTGCCTCTGGAAAGGCACAGAATTTTGCTACATTAAATACTTGTATAATAAATATTTAACTTTTTTTTTGCAAAATTGAGGAAGTTGTTTCAAATTTTTCTGTTTCTATCAACCTTTTCTGTGACGCTTCAAAATGTGTCAATATGTTAGAAAAACAGACGGCTAAAATCAGCACACATGCTGATATGCCGCAGTTTATTTGCATATGCAGCTCCTGCGTTAGCTGTGGTGCGTTTGAGCTGCATGAGACTTGAACACGAGAAAGAGAGAGATTGAAAGAAGAGAGAAATGGAACGGAGCGATAGAGAAACAAAAACATGGTCTGAGGCCGAGGGGCTGCTGATATAAAAGTGCTGCAAAGCTGATAACAGAGGAGAGGAAATGTAAGGCTGAGATTAAAACACATCCTCCACGTTTGTGAGCTGGACACATGGAGGCAGGAGCAGGACGAGCCCACTCATTGTGACGCCAGCGTTCCCATCATGCTTTGTTTGTGATGCTGCGTCGCTCTGAGGTTCCCGTCTTAATGAAACATTAAAGAAACGGAGCATGCAGGCTGAAAATACTCAGCAGCAAAGTTAAAAATCAGTTATTCTCTGCTTGGGCATTGTTTTCAGCTAAAAATGCAGTGACGTTGTAGAGCAATGTTTAATCTATAAAACATTACAGTTTTATAGCATCTCAGGATTTCACTCTGCAGATTTTAATTAGTTGCCTTCTAAAGTTTTAAAAAATTTTTACCTTGAAGGATTCTTCAGAAAACCAGGAAAACGACGATCAACCCTGACCATCCTCTTCATGTGACTGTCTTCAGTCAGAGGCTTCTTCAGAGTCTCTGTAACACAGACTGCTATTGGAGCTCTTTCCTCCCAACAGCCATCACTGTCTAAAACAACTTAGAAGAATCTGAATTAATGAGTTACACCAACATTTAATAAAAAAATTAAAAATTAAATTACATCATCAGACTGATTAAAAATATAAAGTTAAATGGAAATGTTGGTATTATAAGGACCTAAACAACAATAATTAACACAAGTAGCAAAATCAGCCATAAGAAAAAAATGTTTCCAGATCAGTTTCTTTCAATAAAAAAACTTATGAAACTTTAACAAAACCAGCAGGTGTGTGTTTGGTGAATTTTGGTTAAAACATGTTTGTTTTTCTTCTACTCAAGTAAAAGCAGAGATACTTCATAACAAAATTACTCGAGTAAAAACACTCCTAAAGGGCGAATCGATCACTCAGGAGGGAAACAGACAATTAGGAAACAACAGCTGAGGGGCAGAGAGTGTGTTTCTGCACCAGAGGAGGAAACAAACAGCCTCGGTCCGCACAGAGCGGCAGGAGAGGTCAGCGCGGGCGGAGGAAGCCTGCTGGTGCTTTACGAGCCTGGGGAGAAGGTTAAAGCAAGAGGCTGTAAAATATGGCTTTGAGGGAAGCAGCAGTGGAGACCCATCCTGCTGAAAATCAAATATATTTTAACGGCACGCCATAAATCCACACACATAAACCGGGATAAGCCAGGAAGTTGCCAGTTTCATTGGCTGCAGGCAGTGTGTGTGCGTGTGTGTGGAGAAAAGCTGCAGAGCATGCATGGCTGCATTCATGCTTCAGAGTGTGTGTTCTCTTACTTTTTCTACATCAGATAAGTGAGAACAGGAGTCAGCTGTGCAGAGCGGAGAGCCGGCGGTCATGAGAGCGGTCACATGGTCCGCATCAGACGCTTGTGCAAATCAAATTGTACAGTGGAGGGGAAATTGAGTTTCGCTCACATGATCTCTGCTGGGAGAAAAAACGACAAAAGCTTCAAACGGAAGAAGGTTTCTGAAAATTCACAGATTAAAAGAAAACAACGTTAAGTCAAGACTGATTCTCTTTGAGGCTAAAAAAAGACACACGGCACATAAAAACATTATAATGGAAGACGAGTGTGTTTATTATCTGTGTGGTGGGTGTCCAAACTGTGGCTCGGGGCCATTCGTGGCCCTTCGAGTGAATTTGTGCGGCCCCCAACTGCATTACAAGAAGGATGTCTTCAGTCATGTAGTAACTAATTACACTGACTTGATTTTTGGAAAAGGTGTACTTTTAGGAGTACTTTTACTATGCTGTACTTTGAGTACTTTTATTATGAAGTATTTTTACTCTTACCTGAGTAACACTTCTGGATTTTCTATCCAGTGGGTGAAAAACAAACATTTTAAACCAAAAATCCACCAGACTCAGACACACACCTGCAGTTTAAGTTTCATCAGTTTTGGTGTGTTGTGGTGGTGCAGGGGTTCAGCACAACCTTAGACCTCGACACGGCCGTCACGGGTTCGATTCCCGGCCTGGTGACCTTTGCCGCATGTCTTCCCCTTCTCTCATTACCTGCTTTCCTGTCTATTTTCTATCAAATAAAGGCCACTAGACTCAATAAAACCTTTAAAAAACCAAAAAGTTTCATCAGTTTTATATTGAAAGAAACTGATTTTGTAATCATGTCATTTAAATTATTTTCATTTTGATCTTTCAAACACCAAATTTCCACTTAACTTTATATTTTGCTCCATTTTATACAATTTTAAAAATATTAAATGATTGATAATTTGATCATTTACTCAGTACTTTAGTAGACTTTTTAGAAAATATTTTTTTACTCGAGTAAAAATTTCAACCTATCAGTGCCGTTAAAATCAGGTGAATAAGTTTTTTCACTCAGTAAATCCTTAAAGAACATGGCAGCGACGGATGTAACAGTTAAATAAGATGTTATTTTTATCAGCCATTAAATCGGCGTGATGCAAAAACTGTTTCCGTTGCAGTTTTGTAAAATGGCTGAAAAACCGTCTCATCCAGCGCAAAGCTTCTCATCAAGAAAATGTTTATTTTAAATTGATGCACTACCAAAAAGTGAATTCATTTTTGTAATTGCAGTTAACAGAAGCGCAGCTGATGTTGCCAACGCAGCGACTTTACTGATATATTCAGCAACTTTTCAGACCAAAAAAATGTTTTTTTTAAAATGTCGTCAGTGATCAGGCAGATCGGATCATAAACATGGTGGGATTCTGGCTAAAATATAAAATCACAGAGGAATAAATTTAGCTGCATCTGGACTTTCACCTTGTTTTATTGGACTGGTCCAACGGCGTGAAGCTGCCGTCCATCACAGGACCTCCATCTTGTTTTTATTCATTTCCTACTGCAGAGGAATATTGAGTCTCATCGACTATTCCCACTTCCATCTCCTTTCCACAAATCTAGAACCAGAAGTGATTAGATTTCATCTCCCTCCAATGTTTGGATCTCATTTTTATTGATAAAAAATATGAATATGTTTTTTCATAGTTCTGGTCAATAATACATGAATTTTCATTTATTTCTTCTGTTGAGGAATATTTGTTGAAAAATCTTTGTCAACAAAAGCTACCAGATTAGTTTTGTTAGAGAAGCACAGTTTCTGTTATTCCCACTTGGATGTCTGAATAAATATGTTGCCATTAATAATAACATTTAAATGCCTTTCAAACAGCAGAATATTCAAAAACAGCCTAGTAATGTCCTTAAAACCTGTAGAGGAATCAATTTGGACCTTATCTGTCTCCGTAGTTGTTGAAGAAAACAAACCATCCATCCTTCCTGTACAAACAGCCCATTCAGACCAAATTAATCACGACCCGTTTAGGAAGAACTCGCCCTGTAGAACCTCTGTTAAATATGCAGCTTTAAAGCCCCCAGATGTGCGTCCAGCCTGAGTTTTTCTTGGCTTATTAATGCCTATAAACATCATTTGATCCGAGGCTCTGGTTGTGAGTCAGCAGGACGCCGCCGCCGGCAGCCTGACCTGACCTGACCTGACTTCAGGTCCGATCCCGACGCTCATCCAAACCAGTCGCTCTGTCAAGGGCAGAGCCGCCATTTCTGCAGTAAATGGTAAAAAACGTCTCCATTACGACTCCTCAGTGGAGTCTAATTACCAGTGTTTACATCCAGCTCTAACCTCTCGCTGCATTTCCTGTGGAAAAATAACTTTTAAATGTAACATGAAGATCTTTTTCTCTGTCTCCAATGTTTGTGTATATTTATTTTTGGTGCCTGTTGACTAATGAAAAGATGAGCAGAGTATTGGGGCCTAATTGAAATACAATAGCCTGACTGGGGTAATTAATCCAATGATCAGACCCACAACGCTATGGATTTGCCAGCACTTCATTAGTTTGAATTAAGGAGCGAGGCTCCACTGTGGTGCGATTATGAATTCAATATCAATTGATCTTCCTCTGTTGGAAGCAGCCCACAGAAATAACCTTATGAGGAAGCAAAAAATAACACTTTATTGTTTTATTGGCTTTTAAAATATGGTCGATGAATCTTAAGGTGCCCACAGCCCCTACATTAAGAAGAAATGGAAGAATAAATTGGCTAATTTCTGCGTCTCTAGTGGATTTCAAGCATTCAGGTTAATACAGAGGGATCCATGGTTAGCTAAACATGTGCTGTAATTTTTCTATTAACCTAAAAGTTGTTTGTGATTTGTAAAAACTCACAATAACTCCAAAAATCACATATCTTTATTATATTTTTCACCTGTGCAACACATGCTAGGCTAATGACGCGGGTTGATTATAGTGGACTGGACACCATTAGCTACAGCTAACGTCATTACCTGGAACTAACAGTATTAGCAGAGCTAACATAAAGTCAAATCAAACTGGAAGATAATGAATGGATGTTTAAAGTCAAAGTTTTCGTAACAAACTATTTTAACATATTTGAGAAACTGTTTTGATCCTGATGCTAACTGTAAACTGCTTGTTAGAAACTGGAGCTCTTTGTAGCATACCTTCTCCTTCTGGGTTAGCATAAAACTGCTGCAGTTTTATGCTAACTGCAGCAGTTAGCATAAAACAGGCACAAACAGGCTTTTTTGGCCGACTGTCTTCCTTTTCGTTTATTTCCCCTCATCATTTCTGCATTGCCTTCTATTTCAACTCACTCCGGTTCAAACTGAAGGGCTGAAGGTTAGTTAATGCAGTCTGCCACAGCTTTACATGTGGCCCTATAAACTCCAGAAGGACACATGATAGAAATCATTATATTATCAACTAAATCAAAGCAGTTTTTCTCAATTTCATGCAAAATCAACAGATTCCAAGCATGTTTTTGCGGTAATTCATAATTATGAGTTTATTACAAACTTTCTGCAAAAATGTTCAGACATCAAATATAAGCGAAGCTAATTCCCACCTGCAGGTGGCAGTGTTTCTTACTTCCACTGCTGCCTCAGACATGCTTGATGTCAGGTTGTAGTCTGGGATCGACGTGAAAAGTGGCAAAAAGTCACGTAAGCTTAACTATCACAAAATTCCTTTCAAATCTTTTTAAATTTGCACCACAAAATCACAAAACAATCGTAAAATGCTGGACGGACAAATCAGGGTGAAAAGACGTTGATATTTCAACAGTTTCTTCATAGGTTTTATCAATGCATTCTGCCACAACCGGCCCTTTAACAACATTCATTTCCATTTTTGTGGCTCAAAGTGAAAATGAAGTTTTCACTCCTTAATTAGAGCTAGCTAACTAAGGGGTGTTAAGGTGTTAGCCAAGGAGCTACAGCCTTTAGCAGGAACTATATGTTAACGACTCCGCGAACTTCTATCCACTACTTAGTGCTTTCTATGTTGTACATCGTAGGAGCTAATCATTTCAATCTAAGCAACAGAATGAAATAAAATAGAAAGCGAGCGTTAAGGTAGCAGCCTGACCTTTGGTTCCCCTGGTGATCGCTCCATCTAACGGCCTCCAAAGTGGCGAGCTGCTGCCCCAGTCACACAGCTATCGCTATGGTAACCACGTTAGAGGTTTAGGGAAGTGAGTAATCTAATCTTCCCACTTTGTGGCACAGCGATAAGGCTCACCACCACCAGCCCACCCATATCTGGGTGTGTGTGTGTGTGTGTGTCGTATTCGGTTATTCTACGCTGCAAATCTCCCTCACACTGAAAGCCTATGGAGCCACTTTGTTCCCGTTAATAAGAGGAAGACTCCGGTTGAAAAGTCCGAACCCGGCTGAAGTTGACATTTGGCACCGATGTCTTCAGCATTACGGCAGAACTTCAGCCTTAAATAAGTTTAACATTTTCATACAGATGACTGATTGCTCATCTCTGCATTCATATCCGGCCGTCATATGACTGCATTTGTTTTTAAAAGATGAGATGTCTGCAGAGGAATGAGAAAGATGACTGGAGGAGTATGAGACATTTATTTGAGTAACATTTTGGAAAACAAGTACTTTTATCTTTTATCAGAGTAATATTATTATGAACTAATTCTACTTGAGTAAAATTTCTATCTACTTTACTAAATCAAGAACAAACAAGTTTCAACCAGGAATGCAGACAAACAGACACACACTCAATTTATGTCTGAGTGAGACATCCTGTTTGTACTCCAGCTTTGTTGCTCTAATGTTAATTTCCATCCCTCCCGTCCGTCCATAAATTCATGAGGAACTTTAGCCAAAGTAAAACTTCTTAACTTTCAGTTTGTGAAAATGTGTTAGTGATGTCTAAGAACAATCAGCTTCAGTGCTGGCGAATGATGGCCTTACGTAGATATTAATCGATCAGATCAGCTGGTTAATCGATCAGATCAGCTGATTAATCGATCAGATCAGCTGATTAATCGATCAGATCAGCTGGCTAATCGATCAGATCAGCCTCCGTCCTCAGTGGTCGGAGGGCTCCGTCCTTTTGGTTCCCATCATCATGTTTGGATGTAAATGTGGATTTTCCAAAGTCTCTTTCCTGCTGATGTGCGATAATAAACCAAAACACAGACCCACTGTTGCCATGACAACCCCTCATCTTCAACAAAAGGAAGAATACTCAACCCAAAGCACCAACAGGAGTGAAATTACAGCGTGATGCAAAGTCTCTGATTGTTCTGCAGTGTTTTTTTGATTCCTGATGAGGTAACAGTCAGATACTGACTGCTCAGGCATAACCGCGTTATTTACTGCGATTTCTAGAAGCGCTAATAGAAACAAGCAGCAAAATGAATGGAGGAGGTGTTTTAATGAGCTGTTCATCCTTAAATACGCCATTAAAAAATAAAAAAAGCAGCATATAGGCTTGTCGATCCCATTTAGGAGATTGCGTTTTAATTCCATCAGATTTGAGCTAATGGCGCTGAAATGAAGATTGTTGACGGGGAAAACGAAGCGGCTTGTGAGTTCACTGCGGCACCGGCGAGCGGGCCTTTTATTGAAACACAGAGCAGAGCGCGGAGCAGCGGCTCGGCCGATAAGCCTTTCTTTTGGCACGGGGGATAACGGCGTAATCTGGGCCGAGAGGGAGAGGATCTGCAAATGAGATGGAGGCAAAGTCGTTAGATCCCTTCATCCAGCAGGTTCTGCGCCTCCATTCCCATCTCTCACCTCGCCTGCTTGCTGTTTCTTTATCTCTCCATGGGAACGTATCCAATCATGCCACTCTGAAATTATTACTGAGATTTCCTCTATCGCTCAGAGTGTGTGTGTGTGTGAGATGAATTAGAGAGAGGTTCAGGCCGGGTGTCTGAAAAGTGTGACGGACGCTGATGAGAGCCGCCGGGTCACCTTTCGGTCCAGCCCTCGCTCCTGCCGGCTTCAGGGGATTTCATTGTCTTTTTTTTTTCATTTCTTGAAAATAATGGAAGCGGGGCAGAGAGAGAAAACCCGTCAGGGGAGCGGTGAAGGATCGCTGCGAATCGAGGCAGATATTGGGCTGGGAGAGATGGGAGGATTGGGATTATACTCTGTGTGTAATAGCAGGATTTGGCTGGGATTAAAAGAGAGAACAGAGGAGTCTGCTGGGAAGTTTAGGAGGGAATGTCAACGATCCGTGTGCGTCAGAGAGCAACTCAGCATGAATATGCAGCAGGTTCATGTTGACAGAAAACACTCCAGATAATAAAACAACCAACAAGCTTCCAGGTTAAACATCAACATTTCAAACTGGATCATTATGCCTCTAATCCGTCATGACAGACAAACAATTCTTCTCTCTGCTTTTGCTTTTTCAGTCATTTTACCTTTAAGGTCTAAACTTCTCTAAAGGTTATTTCTTTTGGAGAGTTTTCCAACTTCATAGTTGTGGTGGAAATTTACTACATATTGACATCTGCTGATCATGTTATATGAAATGCTTGTGAATTCTCACCAAAAGAACGATTTGGGCTACATGTACAAGGCTGGGAGTTGTTTTCTACAGCTGCATCTGAACCAGACCGCCTCGCCCCTTGTGTTCAATTTCTTATCCTTGGTATAAAAGTCATGTGTTGTCTCTGCCTGGCAGAGCTTTTCACCCAGACCTGCTTCATTATTGATTGTCCTACAATCTCTCTGTATTGTGCACAATATATGAATAAACCTGATGGACTGATTTCACCTGACAGTACTTGGTAAAATAGTTTTTTCCACAACAGTCCTGTAGATTTGGTCTGATTGGGACCAAACCCTCAACATTTTTTACGTTTTCTGCTGCTGTAGTTTTTTCTCTTACCCTTACCTAAACTAATTGAGAAACCTGTTCCCCTCCTCACCTGTGGGGGCGCTGCACCAAGAAGTACTGAAGAAAACGACAGAAACCTCTGAAGACACTGAGCGTAGTTTTCTTCTTCACATCACTTCTGCCGTCGCTTACCTTAGTCTCCACAAACCTCTCTCCTCCAGCAGCTACTTCTTCTTCTACTGGGTTGATGAGTTGGAGCACTGCTGCCACCTGGTGGCCGGAGGCTTGTTTATTCTGATTCTAAAACGTATTTCTACTTTTCCACTTCTCCACTACTTAAAAAGTGTTGGTCCTCAGTTCCTGCCGTTCATCCTGGATGTTTTTGCTGTGACTCTGTCATGGTGTCCACCTTGATTTTCCTTCAGTTTCTGTGTCTCAATGACCGATTATTAAAACCAATCATGGTTTAAGTCATCTCCAAATCACCAGCTAATCTTTGACAGCGTTGTAATGGCGTTAAATATAAACTACAGCAAACTGAACGCTGAAATTAAAAGAAAACCAATGTAGCCCACCTTTTTTGCAACCTCCTTTAAACCTTTTTTTTTTTAAATAAATGTTGGTTAGACATGGAAAAAGTTTTCAAATGATTTATCAGTTTCCATCTGAAAAACCCGACCTCTGCTAATAAAGCAGGTTTAGCTGCTGCTTCAGTTTCCAGCTGTACGGACAAAAAGGAGGGAAGAATAAAGAAGAGAAATAATGAAGGCAGGAAGAGGAGATGGAGTGAAGAACAGAGGAATAAGAGCTGTACCTGTTTCAGCTGCTCTCTTTGGTGGCTGCAGAAGAACATTTTCTCATTATCTCCTCCATAATTGCAGCCGTTATTATTATTCTGCTGATGTTCGGCAAGGCAGTAAAACCCAACCACTGAGCTTCATATGGATCCAATATTCACAGCTCAGGTTTAATATCCTCTGGACAGCTTGTAGCTATTTGTTGGTTTGTCACTGGCTGATTTACGCCAGCCATTTATTCAGTCCGCATTGAATTGATGGTGAGGCGGATAATCTGCAGCTGTTTACCTGAACGGATCGATGAAGTTTCTCTGATCATGACTTCCACAGTACACAAAAAAAAAGATAAATAAATATGATCACTGATCAAATGGTTGAGTTTTTTTTCCCCACATTAAACGGCAAAATGTTTCAACTTTTTGCCAATGATGAAGCAGAAACAACCAGAAGCTTCAAACTGGACCTGGATTTAATCCCAGCTCTTATGGCAGTGACAGATTAAACGCTACACATTCAGCCGCTCATGCTCTCACGCAACTAATCCGACACTCAGTGTGGTGACCTTTGACCTTATGTGCATGATCCTGGGGAAAAACGTCAAAGTTGACTGTTCAGGAGGGTTTTTCAGTAGCTAGTGGTATGTTCAAGTTGATCTTCATTTTAAAGGTCTAGAATATGTCCAGATTTTTCAGATTAGGAATTAAATTACATGTAGTATTTTTTAATGATTCTTTCCTCCTTCATTCTTTCCATTTGTTTCATTTTGATTGTGAGAAATGCCATGAAATTAAATAATAGCCAAAGAATTTGGCCATTATTACAGTGTGAAAAAAACCCTCCATGATGCAGCGAATAAAACAGACTTGACTAAATGAATCCATCAACAAATTAAAGTTTTCTTCTCAGATCTACTGAATGATTCTGCTGCTGAACTCAGTTTTATTACGTATAAGCAGTTAAACATGACAGCATAGCTTACACTAAATGCCATGTTGGTATGGCATTTTGTTGGTTTAGGACTTTAGCATTAGCCAATGCTAATGTTTGAGTAGTTCTTTAGGGTTAGCGCAGCTAGCCTTTTAGCTAGCGGTGCCCACCACTGCAGACTGAGAACGTCCCTTCATAAAAGCAGCATTCAGTGGCGGCTTGAGGCCTCCAGGTTCTCCAGACTCCAGTCCGGTCCATCCGATCTGTTGGATCCAAAGTCCAATTCGTGGATCTAATGGAGTCCAGGTCCAGCTGGATCAGGATGTTTTAACCACAGAAACGGATCGGGGCAGCGTTGTTCATAAGGTTATGCTGTGTTGGAGTTTTACAGGAGCATGTTAACAGCAGGAGCAACAGTTCTATGATTTTGTTTTTGTACGAGAATCGCAAACCGTGTTGTTCCCGTATAAATCTAAACTTAAATATATTGACATTTCCAGTGCAGCCCAGAATCTTTTCCTCTCAGCCAGTCATCACAGCCCGTTCTGAATCTTTGCATCGGCGCCGTAAATGAGCTTAGCGCTCGCTCTCTGGAGGCCCTCGGCGGCGGCGTGCTCCGTATGCAAACGTCTGAAGGCTGTTTATTTGCGGGTTTCGGCGCTCGTCTCAGGAGGAGCGGGTGAATCCCCTCGTGGCGTTAAAGACTCTGCGCGTGCCGAGCGCTTTGTGTTGTGAAAGCAGAACTTTGACGCTTCGCTTTGGGAGAGCGCGGCGCGGCTGGCGGTTTGTTTACATCACAGGAGCAGATCACTTTGCGGCTTGTAATGGAAGATTGGCAGAGGGGCAGTTCACTTGTTTATTTACTCGCTGAAATTGCATTTGCAGAGGCAGTGGCGGGACTGCTGCATGATGGGAGGGAAGCCTCGTAATATTACAGCGAATTATGGCGGGGGATTAACTACCCCACACCGATCTTTGAGCTTTGAGTCGTATGAAAGAGAAAACATCAAAACATTACTTCGTCTTATTTGTTTTCTCCTTTCTGAAGCCTTTGGAGGAGAGTCTCTCTGGACCAACTTCTAAACCTAAACTACTCTCTAAAAAGAAGATTTCCATTTTTATTGCTCCTAAACTTACAGCAAATCAATAAATCAGTGCTGCAGTTTAGCTGTAAAATTCTTAATTTCTGTGCTGATTATTAGATTTGACTGACAGCTGAACAGAGCAGGTTAATTAACAGCTGACAGGTTGATTAACAAGCCTCCGACTGTGTGGTTTTCTAATCTTATGAGACAGTTGTGATGTGTTTTTTTATTTTTAACTAAAATCAATCTTGCAGTGCACGGTTCACAGTTGAAGCATCACAATGTACGTGTCAAACTCGCCTTTTCTTATTTTATGCCCCTGCTGAGTTTCTCAAATTACCAGAAAGGACCAACAGGAGAACGATGAAGCGCCGGCAGCGACGTTTCTACTGCAGGTGTTGATTATAAAAACTGAAATAATTAACGCTTTTTGTTGCATCGCTGTTTCAGACTCTGTCGTTATGCAGCGATGGACACAAATCGCTTCACTGTGGGATCTCTGACTCCTCACTGGTTCATTTCAATGAGGTACATTTTGTCCCTTCTGGATTTTTTTTCCCAATAAAGACGGACTCAGTAGGTCAGAAACTGAATAGAGACCAGAAACAATACGTACAAAAACCCTTCATGTTGGATGAAGGCCCTGCTACGCTCCGCACTGCCTTCCAGAAAGTGAATAATTTGCAAAAACTTCAATCACAGCAATCAGAGGGTGGAGCTGAGAATTTAAAAGTTTTCCTGCTTATTTAAATGGATATTTCCTTCTTTTAGGTGGGGTTAAATAACGGTTATTTTGAATAAATTGAGCTACTTTTTCTGGAGGCACCAAACTTTAAAACAGAGTGAAGAGAGTTTGTTTTCTTTTAACCCTAAATAGGGATTGTGTCATCTTTACAAATCTATAAAAGAGCGCTAATCTTTCAAAATAAAATGCGTTAAGACTACCTAGGCAATTTTTTTAAATGGAAAGATAAGAAAATTATTAAACACTAGTGAGACGTTGTGGCTATTTAAAGCTGACAATTAGAACATAAAATCTACTTTTTTAAATGCCATAGTCAGACTAGCCATTAGCTTGTCTGTGGAATAAAACTGATCTTTGCTGATATAAGCTGGACAGTTATTGACTTAATCAACCTGAGCTATCACTTTAACTGATAATGATGAAAAATGAACTCTTAAAATCAAAAACTTCTGTAAGAAACGTGACAAAATGTTGAACCTGAAAAGGCTAGGCTGATAGCCTCAGCTGAGGCCTGAAGCTAATTAGCAACAATCATCCCAGCTACAATTAGATGTTGTAAAGTTAATTCTGTTTCAAGAATTCAGATTTTAATCACCAAACCTGTCGCATTTTTGAATTAGCTAACAAGATTTTAGTCTAATAAAACCTCAGTCATCTTGTAATGTCGCTCCATTTGGTTTGGTTTTTCTGGAGATGCTGATATGATTGCTAGCGCCATTGTTTGACATCTTCTACTGGAGGAAATCCAACCTGCGTGTGCTGATGTCAGCTATCGGTTCAGAGGAAAACGTCTGAGTCGGACGGCAGCCAGTCTGTGAACTGGCAGCGCCTTGCTGCTCTCAGGTGGGGCTTTTCCCTTTTTAAGGAGCTAAATGAAGCGTGGATTTTTTAGTCCCACAAACAGCTGCACTGAAACGCCACTCCAAAGGAATATTAACCTCTGTGAACCGTGCATATAAATAAATCAGGGCTTGCCAACAGGTCAGTGCAGTTCATGGCTCGTTTCTTCAGGAATGGACTCTCTGCTCTGTATAGTTTCATATATTTGCCCTCCACAGCACTGGCTGCGTTTTCTGCTCACCTGGTTCGGTTTCCAATTCTCCTCTGCCTGTGTATCTCTCCTAAGCCCCGGCCAATCCTCCCCGGTGGTCTTGTGCACACAAGATTAGTCTTTCCTCCTCCTCCGCCTCTGAGACCAAATCCTGCCCCTCTCCGGCAGCCGCCCGGCTGTCCGCGGCTCCACTCCAGAGCGCAGCGGCCCAACAGGCTGGGGGCGAGATTAGAAGTGGCATGTTGGGGGTTGGCTGTGCAGCCGGCTGACGCGGCGCAGTGAGTGCAGGCTGGAGGCGGACGTTTCCTGAGATGTTCTGTCACTGCTGGAGCCAGCAGGTGAAGGGGGCAGAGCGGGTAGCGCCGCACTAAAGCCCGCAGCGTCAGTCCAGGTGAATGTCTTCTTCTTCTGCTGCTCTGGAAAGTCGGTCCCAACACGTGAAATAATAATTAAGCCTCCCTGCTGTCTGTTATAGTTTTATTCTCCTTGCAAAGTTGAAATCGATGTTAGATTCTCATGGGGAAGGAAAAGCAAAGACGTCATAAAAATGTAGAACTTACCAACTATATTTATAAAATAATAACAGCTGAAACAAAGTGATTCACATAACCAAATACTAAAAACATCCTGTTTACAAAACTACAAGGTCAAAAATGTTCTTTTTTTGTTTTCATAATAATTTATAAAATATCAGTTTCAAACTAAATATTTAGTTAGCAAGCTAAACATTAAGCTTGCTAACTAAATAGCTAAATATTAGCTAAATATTAGCTATTTAGTTAGCAAGCTTGGAGCTAAATATTAAGTAAGCAAGCTACACTTTTAGCATGAAGTTAAATATTTGGTTGACAAGCTAAATATTTAGCTTCAAAATGAATAGTTGGTTAGCAAGCTAAATATTTAGCCTGCTAGCCAGCTAGCTTGGTAATTGATGCTGGTCTCCAAAAAGAAACGAGAGAATTGTTGACTTGCACAAGTCTGGTTCATCTTTTCCATATTTCTGTCACACGACCAACTGAAATTAGCATCATTTAGTTTTTTTCAGCTATTTGAAGAAGTGAACGACTTTATTTGACAGAGTGACTTACTTTCAGCGAAGCTCGTACTGAAAGCCTGTTTCTCAGTGAAACAAGCAGGCAGATTTATTTTGCAGTCAAAGTGCCTGAAGAGCTTTTAAATGCCTCATTTCTTCTAAGTGGAGAAATGAAAGTGGACTTATTTTGGGGTGGAGTGGTGGGAGGGGTTGCATATTTGGACTCCATTCACACACAAAAGGCTCCTTAAGAGCAGCTTACCACAGCATGAAAGGAAATTTGTTATATTTATAGCTATAATCGAGCAGAATTGGCCATCTGCTTGAAGCACTCATAATTTAATAGTAGTCTGGAGCAATGCCAGTTTAATTATACACACAATCCTTACCTGAGTGGCCTCTGAAAAGTTACATTAAAGTTCCCCACTCGGGCAACCTCAGGTTGACACTTTTGTTCATAATTTCCTCCACATGTGTCCGACGCAGAGACAACAGCGTCTGAAGCGTCGAGTTGCAGAACAAAATCTTGAAATGTTTTTCAGAGCCGCTGATTCGGGTGTTTAACACCTGGATGAAGGTAAATCCAACTGAATTCAATATTCATGTAGCCACAATTTACGACAAATGTCTCATCTCTTCACTAAACGTTATGAAGCAGACCTGATTCATGAGCAGTTCCTCAGCAAGCATGTGGCGACAGTAGAAAGGAATGACTCCCATAAGCTCATTCTGACCAATGCTAACGCTAGCAAATCTGTGCTAACGGACAGCAGAGGAAGTAGGAAATCCAACATGTATGCTAGCAGCCTTTCCAACGCTAACACTAGCCTGTCTGTAGCTCAGAATTATGAGAATAAATTTGTAACAATACGAGGAAAAAATTAATAATGAGGAAAAAAAGTCATGAGAATAAAATCATAATATTACCAGAATAAAGTTGTGATGTTGGTCGAATTAAGTAGTGATTTCATAACTCCTACATGAAAAATAAAAAATTTAAATGAGGAACGTTGGTCTTCTAGTGAATTTATACTCTGATATAAGTTTTACCAACAGGCCATATAGAGCAACCAACCGGACGATAACCGGACAGTAAACAACCATTTTATTCTAAGTTTTCGACTTTCTTCTGGTAATACTGTGATTGTATTGTCATAATTTTAAGGCTTTATGGTTGTAGCTTCAAAACTTCTGTGTTTTTAGTGAGTTTGCTTCAGTTGCAGGTTTGTTAAAGCGGAGTTGTTTCTTTTCACTGTCGCCCCATGCTCCCGTAGTTGGAGGGTTTGTTGTAAAGTCATTGTCTCTGTAGTCAGACGGGTTTTCTCAGATGAAAAGTGTTTTTATCAACTTGAATATCAAACTGAACTGGACAGAAAGGTCACAGCTAACATCTCTAGTCAACACTGTGAGGTGAGTTGTTGTAAAGTTAATCTGTGTAGGTGTTATAAATGCTCCCCATCTGAAAGAAATGCAAAATATCTACTTAACCTAAAGGATCAATCTGTCCTGTCTCTGTACAAAGTAGGGCTGTAGTGATACAATAATTTCACGATACGATATTCTGCTCACGATACAATATTATATATTGCGATATTCAGCAAACGATACAATTCAATACACTTTTGCGATTTTCTTAAAGATTTTAGAGGGACAGAGTGATTTTGGTGACATTTTGTGACTGTTATAGAGTTGGATTGAATTAATTTAGCTCTGGTTGGACATGGACACAGACTTAAAGTCGACAGCTGGACAAAATGAATCAAAGAAGTGGTGAGAAAACATGTTTCTTTTAATTGAAACAGTACAAACTGTAGCTTACATGCATTTGTAAAGTAAATAAAGTGCACCAAGCACCTGCTCTGAATAGTTTGATACCTTTTAACCCTGACACTTAACATCTGAAGGAATCACTCTAAGCCTGATGACCTAATCACTCTCCTGGTGAAGCAAGCAGTGAGTGAGACAGGTGACAGTTGGATGTTACGATACATGCGGATGAATATTGATTTTGTTCTAGGAAAGAAAATATCGATATATATCGCAAAATCGATATTATTACATAGCCCTAGTACAAAGTGTTATATTTACACCTTTCATTTCCTCACCTGATGCTAAAACTCTTTGTTTTGATCTATTTGTTATGTTTTACTAATGCGGCTTCACCTAACCGTCTTCTAGAACGTTTTAGTGAACCGTCATTTAAATTAATGGGAATGTCACAGTAAATTTACCAGCATGGCTCAGTCATAATCCCCATCAAAGCATTTACTGAAACTGGATAATTACTACAAACTCTGTTTTAGATTTAAATGTCTTTTCTCTCTGTGTGTGTCTTTGTTCTTCCCTGTAGGCAAACACACACACACACACAGGCAGCGAAAACAAAAAGCATTTTACTGCTTGTTTTTTAACTTCGTTCAGATAATGCTTTGGGGCAAATATTTCTGAAAAGAAATGAAACTTTGCTTCACCCAGAGTTCAGAGGAAGAGTCGCCAGGCGTGCTGGACAAAGGGACACGAATGACTTTTATATTATCGAATGTTGTGATCATTTTCTATTCATTAGCAGGACAAAGGTTGTTTGAGCTGCAAGTAATAACTACAATAATTTACTGTGAATAATTACACTGCTGGACAAACGTAGCGCTGGCTTCCAGAAGCAGCCGTTAGTCCTAGCTTCCCTCTCGTTGATGTTGGTTTACCAGCCGTTTGTTCTGAGGAACGACTTGAGGCTGAGATTATTTTTACTGTTGGTTGGTTTGCTTCAGATAGGTTTTTGTTAAACACAATGCTCTATGGTGCAATATTAGTGCCAAAATTAAGGCTATAGAGCACCCAGCGGTGACTACTTCCTTGTAGCAGGAGGCTATATCAATTCTGAAGCTAGCTACTGATATGATTGCTGATAGCTAGCATACATTGGCAAGATTTACTACTTTCTTTGCTGTTTAGTACAGCTAGGCTAGCAATAGAATTAGATATGCTAATGACTAGCATGCCTAGCCTGAATTTCCTTTTTTATCTTCTGTCCATTACCATAGACAGGCTAGCAACAGCACTAGATAGGGAAACAACCAGCATAACTAAGCTAGATTTTCTACTTCCTCTGGTGTCCATTACTACATATAGGCTAGTGATGTCATTGGATAAGCTAACAGCTAGCATTCCTAGGCTGGTCAGCGACTTTTAAGGAATTTTGATCAAGAAAAATGGTACATCAGATGCATTGACATGTTATCTCGACAGTTTATTGCAATCCAATGCATAACATAGACATAGTGTATAATATGGAGCATTTTTCAAGCAGTTTAAAAACTTTGACGCTTAAAATTCTTCATCATCTGGACTAGATTATTCTGCAAGAAAACCAGAATATTTAAAACCTAGTTTGGGGTTTGTGAAACATTTATTTGATTTCTGATCAAATAAATGGATCAGAAATATTAACAAATATTTGTTTGTTAATACAAACAAATATTTAACAAATCACAAATTAGGTTATAAATATTCTACTTTTAGTGTAAAATAGTCCAAAAAAATCTAAGCTCTGGAGACCGGTTTGGTTCTGAAAATGTGTTTTTGTGTCAATCGACACAATCAGTCCAGACACATAGCTTAAACTTTTGGCCATTAAGTTGTTTTTCTGGGTCATGCAGGGCTGGAAACTCTAATTTATAAAGTGTAAAAATAAGATAATGAACAGATTTAATGTTATTTTTGGTAAAAGATGTTATTTCAGATATCAAGATGAGCCACAATGCAACCAGCATGAATATTTAAATGATCCAACTGTGTTTTAATCCTTGATTTTATGACCAGTTTCCTTTTTTTCCGGTCCATTTCAGCTCCACATAGGTGGCCTAAACAAGCCACGCGAGACGAGAGTGTTTCTCTGCACAAGGACCACTCAGAAAAAACAAGAGTGCAACACAATTTTCCACCAGAGTGAATAGAAAAAGATGGGGAGAGAAAAACGAGAGGGTGTTTGTAACCGGCTGCCAGCTCATTGCTGCTTTCTCTGCATTGTGTTGGAGCTCTGAGAGTAAATATGACAAGGTTAGCGAGGGCTCGCCGCTGCCACCGGTTGAGAGGGAAATTAATTGAATTTCCAACAAGCATGCCGATGTCAGATATGGATGGGAAATTCAAAATCTTCGGCCACTGTGTGGACAAGGGCAAATAGACGAATTGGAGAAAAACGCTGGACAAATATTCCAGCAGCTCGGCGAGCCGCCACATTTATATAAAATTAATTAGACTTAAAATTAGGCAGCAAGGAGGAACATTAATGATTTAGCGTTGTTTAAAATTTCACATCCTAACCGGCAGTGAATGTTTTGGGTGGATGGTGCTGTTTTGTCGTAATGCATTAGTAAAATCAGACGGGAAACGGTTTGTTTCTGCTGGATGTCCAGTCTGATCGCTGCAGGGGAACTTCTGCACATTTCAGGATGGAAACGGCACAAAAAGAGCCAGAGAGGCGCCTGCAGAAAGGCCGATCACACAGCCGGTAGATACCAAACGCAATGTTTTTAAAGAATTCGCATGAAGATGATGAACTTATTGAAGCTCACCCCAAACTGCCCTCTGCTGAGTGAGTCTGTGCTGGAAATATGAAAAACCAAGTTCTCTGCACAGACTGAAGGATCTCAAACCGCCTGCTGAGATTATTAGTATTTTTCTATTTTTAGACCGATTTTGTGGGCAGCAGGCTAAGTCAGTGATACACAACATGACTGGATGTGATCTATTGGAAAATAAAGAAGAACAGTTAAAGAAAAGAAATGGTATGAAAAATACTGAAGCTTCATTTGAAATGAAAAGAATGTTGCACTGGTAATTTGAGTAAAAATATGAGACATAATAATAATAATAATAATGGCCTGATAAAGTCATTAAAAACTTCTGAGAAATTATAAATGTTCCCACTAATACGCTAAATGCAGAGCTAGTTTTTCATTTAGCACTTTTGCTAACATTTAGCTCACTTAGCTTCCACCAAATAAAATTTTCCAGGTAAATTCTACAGCGATAATTTACTTGGCCGTTTTATAAACATTCAGTTTAATAAAGTTGGACATTGATAAAACAAATGTGTCATTGGCACAAGGTTGAATTTTATGCTTTTTTAGCATATGCTAAATAACATGTTGGTTTAGTGCTTTAGCATTAGCTTACGCTAAATACTGTGTTGATTCAGCATTTCAGCATTTTTGTTAACTTTGAAAATGTTTAGCTCAGTTAGCTTCTCCTGAATGAATACATTTTTTGGAGGCTAGAAGTGTAATATTAGCTTCATCCGTTACAAAGCCAGTTTGAATGTGTTTGGTTTCGTTATCCACAGTGGTGGGAAGACTTCCACGAGTAGTCTAGCTAATGTTTCCTTGTATTTACCCAGAATGCCTTGTGCTGTAGTCCACTTCCTGTATTTATTACGTTACCTTTACATTTTTTAACACAGAAACGTCAGTATTTGCTGACTTAATTTGTTTTCTGATGTTAAAATTAAGAAAGCTGATGGAATAAAACGATAATTTTGGCCTTCATCACAGTGATGCGGATCAGTAAATATCCTGACAGGACGCGTCAGCGTTTGAATCATATCCTTCCTTGACGGCCGTCACTTCTGACTGGAGCGCGTTAAAACATGGAGGCCGATGGGCCGTAAATCCAGGCTGCTGACGACGCGGCCTGAGTTACGGCGCCGCCAAGTCAGAGACGTCCAGGAAGGATTTAGAGTTGGTGCAGCGGCGGCATCAGGACTGATGCTGCACGCAGAACAGGACCTGGTCACATGCTAATGCTAACACTAATGCTAATGCTACAATGACGATCAAAACAGGGAATTATTATTATGAACATTAAAATAATTGTTATATATTTGTGGTAATTTTATTTTGCTTTTAAGATCTTTTCATATTTTCTCTAAGTATTATTATCATTATAATTTATAGTAGTTATTTTATTTTATTACTGCATTTTTTTTGCTTGAGATTTTTGAGTTATTTATAATTTATCATTACATTTGTTTTTCATATTTGTAGTAATTCTATTTTAATTTTGTATTTTTTACATTTTTTTGTTTTTACAATTTTAAATAATTTTTCTAATATATTTTTATATATTATATAATCTGTTATATTGCGTAACATCCTACTTGAGATTTTTTTAATCTTCGATTCGAAGATTATGTCCAGGGTCGCCTGGACAGGTCAGCAGTCTGTCACACAGAGACACACAGGACAAACAACCATGCACACACACACACCTAGGGACAATTTGGAGAGGCCAATTAACCTGACATGTTTTTGGACTGTGGGAGGAAACCGGAGTACCAGGAGAAAACCCACCATGCACAGGGAGAACATGCAAACTCCACGCAGAAAGACCGGGCCAGGAATCAAACCCAGAACCTTCTTGCTGCAAGGCAACAGCTCTACCCACTGCTCCACTGTGCATATAAACCTGAAATCATATAAAATGATTAGCAGCTTAAGCAGAACATGAAGGTCTGATCAGTTGGGCTGCAGGTTGCCGGGTCAGCCAGGGGTCAGATTACATCCTGGATTATAAACCTTCAGATTATAAGCCGTCGTGGCGCTGTGGGTTAAGTCGGAGCCTTCGGTGGCTCTGATGTTCTGGCGCTGTGGCGCTCTCACACGCAGGGAGCCCGCTGCGCTCTGGATACCATCATTACTTATATCTCAGTCATTATTGTTGCGCGCCTGATTCATTTTGTCGTTTGCGTCAGCCGTCGGCTCACATGTTGCGGCTCGGCTTCTCGCCGTCGGCCTGTCGGCTGATAAATGACTTTGTGAAAAGCGATCCGGCCTCCTGCAGGAAAAAAGAAGAATAGAAATTGAATCCCAGCCTCTGCTGGCAGCCTCATCTGTCATCTTTTCAATATTGATGTCCATTATGTTTATGGATCGTTTGGCTGTCGTCTCGTCTCCGGCCCCGTTCGGCCACTGGGGGGCGGCGTTGACAGCGGCGTTTTGATCGATGGCCGTCGTGGTTTAATTGTCAGCGCCGTCCGGTCGTAATGGAGCTCGCCGCACGGCGGACAGATTACATCTCGGATGAGTCAGAGTTCAGCGCGCCGGACGCTGCGGGACGGATTCTGGGCCATTATCAGCGCCGCGGCTCATGTTCATCACTTCCTGTATCGCCTTTCATGGATCACATGTCCTTTTACTGGAACACAGCGGCGGCTCCGGTTAGATTTATCACACCTGCCAGGAGGAATAACTCAGTTTGCTCCTGGAACTATATTTATACGCAGTAATTTATTAGCCACACATGACCAAAAGTAGTGCATTTAAACAACAGCGGAGCACCTTCAGGAAGGGCGCAGAGGTGGTGCTGAGACTGCGACTCCCTCGTTCATCAGCGGCCTCAGCGGCCCGCCGTCCACCACTTCCCGGGTGTCGAATCGGAGCCTCTGGACGGGCTAATGTAGCAAAACAAGCAGAACAGTCAAACAAATGAGTGAAAGCTGCGGAACTACGTGTGGTTCGGTGGGCAGCGTCACTGCGCCTCGTCTCATCCCTCACCGCGCCGCTCCGTCGCTCCCCTGCGTGTTTGCAGCCAAGGTCGGCGCGGTCCTGCTCTGTTTTCCAGCCGTGTGTGGGCTTCATTCATCATCCGGTTGCCAGCGCACCCTAAATCTCTCCACCGTGTGCGAGAGTGTGTGTTTGTGCGTTTGCTTTTGTCTTAAACTCTGTGATTTCACAGATGTGTCCCACTGTACGATACGAGTTATTATGCTGGGAGAATAATGGCTTTAAAGGACAGAAAGGTTACAGTCAAGTTTATTTGTAGAGCAACATTTCAGCAACAAAGTGCTTTACATCGTAAAATCATCATACAGTCACCGACTGTTAATAATAATAACCAGATTTTTTTAAAACAGCTCAGATCTAAAATTTCCTTTTCAAGAGGAGCCTGGCAACAATATCAATAAACAATCAAACATTTTGACAAATGACGTCATCAAATATGGCAATATTCCACTTAGATCACTACAGATCAGATCAGCTGTAACCAGGTGGTTTTTAGCCTTAATTTAAATTAACTCAGTGTTTCGGCTGTTTTACAGTTTTCCGGACGTTTGTTCCAGATTTGCTTATGCAGCAGCAGATCTTTAATGTGTTTTTTTTGCTAATCCATTCACTGATTTACAAACAGTAGTATTTTAAAGTCAATTCTCTGAATTAGAGGGAACATATTGAACTAAATTTACATTTTGCATATCGTTTATTCTTCCATTTGTGTTTCTGATGCTTCTTAAAACGTTAAGTGCTTAAAAAAAACACCCCGACATTTTGTAGTAATAAATTAATACTTTCTGGTATTTTCCAAAATCTTCCTAATGAAATCACGTTTCCTAGCAACCACAGCAGAACTCCAGCACATTTGGTCAGCTGGTTTTACTGCTGTTTGTGCTGTAAAACTGTTTTGTTCATAATAATAATAAGAAGAAGAAGGTAAGGTAAGGTAATTTTATTTATATGCACATTTTCAGCAACAAGGCAATTCATAGTGCTTAGAAGCAGAAGAAGAAGAAGAAGAAGAAGAAGAATAGTAATGATCTTTACTGTTTTAGACGTTATTGAATTTCTTGTTGACTTACCATCCAGAAACCACTTGCTACATTCCTGTTGGTTGTGCAGAAGGCTCTAATAACGCTTTTCAAAGAGGTAGGGTCGTATAATTGCACATCTGTTTGCAGAGTTGAAGGCGTGGCCAGCAGCTTATTTGGATTTAAAGTGACAGGACGCCCTAAAACGGCTAAAATTTCATGATTTCACATAAAAAAAATGTAGTGAACATGTTTTGTGTGGACTGTAGATTTATCCTAAGCTGTTCAGGGAAGCATAATAGCCCACTGTTAGCAAAGAAGAGGCAGACTCAGCCGTGTGTGGTCAGCCGGAGGCGGTTTTTGGCAGCTGGCACAGCCTTGGGCCGGTTTCAGTGGATCTATATCAGCTTGGCACATCTGGACACCGCAGTCCGTCCCCCATTCTCCTCCGCCGTCAGGTTGCCTAGGGACGGAGAAATCTGGAACGGATTGAGACGGAGCTGCTTGTTTTTAAGTCATTACAGCCACGCCAGCGCTCCACCACAATCTGTTCTGCTGGGATGGCTTTTTAAGGCTGCACAGCCTCCAACCCCCTCCCTATATATCGGCAGGTAAACACTCGCCAAGATGTCATGGGAGCTTTTTCAGCATCCATAAAACAGTGACAGGTGAATCATCCCTGCAGCAGCGGCAGCAGCATCTCCCATCTCAGCCGTGAAACCCGGTTGTTCATTCGGAGAACTCATTATGGCCGCCTCACTCCCCCCTCCGGTCCTGACAGGTTCTGATGAACACCTTCTTCAGGAAAATTGTTGTTTGGGTTCGCTTTAAGGTTCTGGAATCTGAAGAAAACCTTCAGCATCTTTTAATTTTCCTCATTTTCAACTCATGCATCACAAAACGGATCCCTGACTGGCTGTGTCCGCTGCAGCTTTTGATTTGTTAAATGAATATTGAGATACAAGCGACAATAATAAAGCCACCAGCAAAACAAAGCAGTAGTATTAGCATAGTATTTGGTGGAAGCTAATGCTAACGCACTAAAACAGCAAAGTATTTAGTGAAATCTAATGCATTTCAACCATACTTCAAATACTTTTTATAGTATTTTGTCTACTTTGTATTTACTGTTTGTACTGATTGTATTTATTGATATTGATTATTCATTTTAACCTTGTTTTGTTTTTAACCTTCCTCTGTTTTTAGCTGGATTCTCATATTCCAGCTAAAAACAATAAGCAATTTATTTACTCATTAACAAAGATGAAAAACATCATTTTGGCTAATTCTGCTGCATTTATAGTCAAGCTAATATTTATAGTTTCTACCAAATAGATGAATTAAAAACTTCATATTTCAGTATGTGTAAACAACATCTGTTGCTGTTTACACAAATGCTACAACGTAGCATGTTGCCCTTAACAGGGTTGATTCTTTAGGCCTCTCATAGTTTCAGTTGAGTTTTGCTAATTGTTGCTGATTTGGCCTAATTTGATCACAGTAGAGCTTCGGTCAGAAAACTTCAGTAGGTTTTACCGCATCACTTCAAAATAAGAGCCTGAATAGTAACGGCTAGCGACTGGATGAATTATTAACAATCGATGAAAAAAAATTCAAAACAAATGTTTGCAAAACAGCCAAGTAAGTTAATTTTTGACTGAGAGTGCTAAACATTTTCAAAGCCAGCTAAAGAGCTAAACAAAAATTAGCTCCACTATTAGTGGATGCTAAGTGCTAAATCACTAACTAGTAGCCGTGTGTTGCTAGCTGCATTTCCATTCACCATAAAATTGTGTAATTTGGAAATACTGAAGTAAATTCAGTATTTCCAAAGGAAACACCTGAGTTTAGAAAACTCACTTGTTTTGATAAGAAGTTTTTGCACCAGGTTAAATTTGTTTTTCGAAACGGCAATGGAAACATTTTTTTTAGATTATTTCCAGATTTTCTTCAGTTAAATATAGGAGTCTATAGTTTCTCTTTAAAACCAGCCATTCAGATTGTATCTGTATTAATTTAATTTTGACATAATTGAGATGTTCTATAATCCTTTAAATATTGCCCCATATGTTTATACCTTGTTCTCTCCGTTTTGTTTTGTTCCTGTTTGATTCTGTTTGAAATAAACTTTTGGGGGAAAATCGCAGATCCTCAGTGATTACTGCTTCCTGTACGACCCTCCAGGCCTTCAGCTCCGTTTTCTAACATCTATCTGTCCAAACTCAATCTGCTTCTGTTTACTTTCATTTTATGGAGTTTTTATGCAGCAGAAATTAAAAACAGTTTTTTACTCCTTGATTTCCTCCATTCAGGTTCTGACCTCAGCGATCCGGCTGAGTAAAGCTTACAGTGGATGATTCAGGCAGAGTAAAAATGCTGCTTATCCTCAGGCTCTGTGACTGCAACCTGCATACATTTATAGATGGAACCAAAATGGGAAAAGGGCTGGAGGAAATTTATTAGAAACTTTGCAGTTGCAGAAATACAAAGAGAAAGTCACTTTTAGATTCTGCAAACGTGTTTCTAAGAAACGTCACTGTTAAGCTAACTGTTTATCTCTGTTGCATAACAGGCTTAGCGCTTCATAAAGTCCGCTTTATTTTCAAAATTACTTTTTTTTTCCACTTTTTTTCTCTCTCAATTTTACCCATTTCTATTAATCCAAAAGTATGTAATTAATATGTGACTCAAAACAATGTAATAAATCAACAACTAGGTCAATTTTTACTGCTATTCTGCTTCATAAATATAAAATACTGCTGGTTCCACAAGGTATTAAAAACCATTTCCCTCAGTTTATTTTTTAAATAACTCGAACGTTATTTGTAAAACTACAAATCTAGTATTTTTTTTGTTTGGTTCATTTTATTTTTAAAATCTCCCTTTTAAAGCTGCTTTAGAGTTGAACTAAGTAGAGTTGAGCATTTAATAGATAATAATAACCCAATTAATTGCATGATAAATTAAAAAGAGGTTGATCATTTCCAGTCGCATTTGTGTTCGTTTTTGTTGTGTAAAGAGATTAATTCTGCCTTTTTAATTTAATTAAAACCAAAAAAAATGCTGCAAACATTTTGACACTTTATTTTTCTTTTCAGAAAAATCCTAACGTTTAATTTTGCCTAGTTTTCCAGTCTGAGCCTAATAATTAATCATTTTTGAAGGTCAAAGCTGTTTACACATTCATAATTCATTTTATTTGTGTATGTATTCTGGATATTTAAATTGTTTTCCAGTTCCAGTTAAATGTTTGTTAGAAATTAACACAATGGTTCCCACTAGTCTGAGCTACATTAGCTAAGCTGATTTTGCCAGCTTGGCAGTAAATATCACTGACATTTATCTTAGCATTGCATGGAGTTGGGTAGAGGACTCAGAGATTCTGACTAATAGCTGTAATGTTCTCATATTGTTTATATATTGGAGCTCTAGCGAGTTCTAAGCTTGTAGCTGTTTATTGTTGCCATAGCAACCGCCTACCAAGATGGCTGTCAGTTACAAAGTTCACTGAAGTGACGTCTCAAGAGAACTTTGTATTTGTTGATCTTTGAGTGTTGGTACTTGTACTATTTCACAGTTTTTATGATTTCAGTCAACAGTGGTCTCAAAACGACGATATTATCGTTTATTGCAATAATAATATTTAGTCGCCCAGTAAAATTTGTGTGCCCAGGCCAAGCGTCTAACTCCAGTTAGGAGGATTAAAGATGTTCCACCTCAGTTTCTTAGCGCATCTCATCTGCCCTCTTCCTCACACTTCCTCTCTAATCTCTTCTCGTCTCGTTAGTCAATCCGAAGCGTCCGTTAGCCGCATCGCTTTAAAACAAAACGATAGAAAACAAGGAGACGGCTCGGGTCCGGCCGTCGGATCGATGCGGGGTGATGTAGCAGCCGGCAGGGGGGCGGACCATTTCCGTCATTACCCGGCCATGTCTCCTGATCCCGGGATTAGCAGACACAGAAACAAGGGAGAGCGTCAGGGTGGAGGAGAAGCAAACACTGCTGTCCCCAGCCGCCTGCAGAGCAGAGAATGGACAGCTGAGAGTGTGTGTGTGTGTGTGTGTGCGTTTGTTTGCAATACCTTGTGGGGACGATTTCCCTGACATATACTACGTTGTGGGGACCAATTCCTCCTTGTGGGGACCGGAGCCTGGTCCCCACAAGGGGAAACCCTGTTTTTGGGTCAGGGGTCAGAGTTAGGGCTAAGGTATGAATTGAGTTTTGGTTGGTTAGGGTTAGGAAAAGGGTAAAGGTCAGGTTTAGGCTGTAGAAATGAATGGAAGTCAATGGAAAGTCCCCACAAAGATAGCCACGCAAATGTGTGTGTGTGTGTGTGGGGGTGTGTGTGTGTGTGTGTGTGTGTGTGTGTGTGGAATGGAGAGAGTAGAAAGAACAGGAAATTGAGACTTTGTTGGTTTTTGTAGGATCTTATCCAAGTAATTTTGGTTTAGTTTCCACTGCAATCTTGTTAGTTCACTTAAAATAAGTCAAAACTAACTTCGTATAAGTAACTTTTCAAAAAGCTCTGTTAAAACATGTCAAAATCTGCCAGTGGAAGTCCAACTTTTTCATAAATATTAAAGAATTATTGACTTAAAACTAATTTCTATATATTTCTGAAAAGTTACTTATTAGTTAGTTTTGTCTTATTTCAAGTAAACTAACGTATTTGCACTAGAAACTAGACCAAATTTATTTGGTCAGATTTTGTGTTTTTGTAGTCACGTTATTAAAGTTGCAAAAAATAAGAACTTTCCAGTTTTGGCATGGTCAGTCCTCCGTACTTCCGCTCTTCTTCTCTTGTTTGCAGCTCACACACTCGCCTTCATCCAGAGCGGATCCTGGCAGAGTAGAAAAGGCAGAGGCGTGTGAAAAGCAGAAAAAGTGTCAGAGGAAACAGGTTGAAACCTGCCTGGACAACTAAACTAGTTCGATTTTAACAGGAAATACTTTATTTTTTAAATGTAATATCAATATTTTATCATGGAAACTCCCTCAGTTCTAAAGTCCCAACCTGATTCCTGGACCTCGATCTGCTGCCTTTGATTAAACGTGTTTACAGCTTATAAACAAAAGAAAGAGCTTTTAATGGCTCAATCTATTTGTTTGGTGCAATAAACTGCTCTAATTCTTAACAATAAAGCCTAATGAGATCATTTTCTAAGCAATCTCAGCTTAAACTCAACTAGCTTAATTACTTGTCCATGCCTCAGCAAATAAAGTGCTTTTCTTTGCATGCTGGAATAAATAAAATGAACATAAGGAGCAACAGGACGACATAAAGTTAGAGCTTAGAAACAAGCAACTTAAGTTTTTCTTTATTCCATTAAATTTGTCTGCAACTTCGTTTTTCTGAACTCTAGAAAATATCAAATTATCAAGTTAAGGCATAAACCCTTCATCATAGCTGCTGATAGGAATATATGTGATTTTTATCTATTTTAAATAATTTATTGATCTTTTTTGTAATGAAATAGTCGTGGACTTGTGTTAAAAGAAAAAGACACAATCCTTTCCTTTCTGCTAAGGATTTATGATAACCAAATAGATAACCAAGTGTCTTTCAGTAGGCACTTCTCTTTGTAAAATAATTGATTTGTAAACCTAAATTTTAAACTTTCAAGCCGTTATTATCCATAACTGTTCAGTGATTGAGTTATTTTGGTCTGGTTTAGATTAATGACCATTCAGTCACTGCAGCATGGACCAGAGAAAAGCTTAAAGTCAGACTTTAACCTGCAGCTATTTAGAAATTAGCTACTGCTGCTGCTTTTAGCTGCTGCTTTTGTTGTGATGTCAATAAATGAGACACTAAGGCTATGATTAGGTGAACAGAGACAAAAATAATATGTGTAAGTGACTTTTGCATTAGCTACGGCTAAATACAGTGTTGGTGGCAGCATTAGTTTTTCTTAAATACTGGTGTAGCGCTTCCGTTTTAGCAGAGCTAATGTTTCTGATTAGCGCTTTAGGTTTAGCGTAGCTAACCTTTTAGGTAGCCGTGTCCACCACTGTTTATATAGCTAGATATGGAGAAAGGAATCACCTGTGGGTTACCTGAAGTTGTCTTGGCTAATTCAGACAGTCACTGGTGGAGCCAGAACCTAAAGATATCAGGGAATAACAAACTGCTACTAGATCAGCAGAGCCGGTCGGGTTCAGGGGAACCTAGAAACTGTCAGCAGAACCGCCGTTCAACCCGTCGCTTCCACCCACGTTCCCAGGGCAGCTGCCACCTGCTCGGGCCTGAAATGTCAGGGGAGACTCTTAAAACGGTGAAAGATCAGCATAGATTATAGACCTTGGCTTATGTAAGGTTTGGTACGACATCACAGGAAGACATGCTGGAAAATAGAAATAAAAAGCTGCTTTCAGGTGGTTTATACGCCGCTGAGGCACTTTCTGCAGCCTGTAAAATTACAGGAGTAATCTGTTTTTATTTTTGTTTTAGCCTTGACTTTGCACAACGTCTCTATTTTCTCTCTGAGCTCCAGACTCGTGTAGCAGATTGTCTCTCTAGTAATCTCCTCCCTCCGTCTGCTTAGCGCTCCGTTTCAGAGCAGTGGAGGAGCTTCCTTCTCTTAATTTAAGTGGTTGAATATTTTTTGGCCTGAATATTACACCAAGAGAGTCTTGATGGCCTGGATTTTCTTTTTCCCATCTGGTTTTTCAGGATTTGCCTCATTGGCTGTAGATTCTTGGTCCTGGCTGACTTCCTCATGAAGGAAAATCTGCAGCGTTGCCTTTTGGTGGACAAACATCGTCTTACTTCTCTTGGATAGCATCCTAGCCCAGGTCATTACAGTACCACCTCGTTATCTCACTGCTGCTAAATGCTGCTAGTTTTATACCAAACAAACAAAAAGTAAACCTTCCAGAAACTTTCATTTTGTCTCAACAGAATATTTTCCTAAAAGTGTTTTTGGTAATTGGCCTTCCAGTTATGCTCAGTATCAGTTTTTGCTGAACCCTGAACACTGACCTTAAAGCTGCAGTATGTGACTTTAAAATAGATACTGTTTTTTTTTTTACATATTTATTGAAACTGTCACCATGTTGTGAGAAAATCTATGGAAAAAAAATCTTGCTCTTTCTCCCAGTGCAAACTAGAATAAACCAGTGAGAGCCAGGAGGCAGGTCTTAACGCTGTTAATCACCCTCCGTGTAGCTCTCAGCTATGCTACAACTAGCATAGCTGGTCATGAATGCTAAGACTAGTTAGCATAGCCACTGATGATACGGGGTAAACATTCTTTCTGTAACGGTAATTTGTTTCTTTGCCATCAGCACATTTAGCAGCAAGTATATGAGGTTGATTGACTGCGTTAAGCCCCGCCTCCTGCCTCTGATTGGTTATTTTTGATCAGATTCACAGATTGTCTGTCTCATATCAAACTGTCACGACATGGTGAAATTTTAACACATATGCAGAAAGCATATTTTGGGTGAGTTGTAATCAGTAATTTTGGATAATTAGTGGCTCCTGGGAAGGTTAAATCTACTTCCTGTCAGACGGGTTGCAGTTGGATGATTTCTTGAGTAATTCTGACTGAAAACGGTAAAATTAACCCAAAAGTTTAGAAATCAGTGTTTTCAGAAAACATTAATTTTTTCTGTGAACTCAGAGGATTTGGCTTTCATGCTCCAGTGGTCGGCCTCGGCTTCACACCCGGTCATCTTGGCAGTTCTGTGACCTGAAAGGTGAAGCTGTGAATACTCAACGTAAATCTTTCTGCATGACTGCAGGCGTCCGGCTCGCAGAGGACGCTCTGCCTCGGCGTCATGGCAGACAGAAAAAAGAAATCAGCTGATCAGTCTGCGACTCGACGGCAACAGAGTCGCTCATCTCTCACGGCAGAAAGTAAACTCTCCTGACTTTGACTCTAAAATCAGGCTGAACTCAACCCTGTGAGCAGAAAACAAGGTTACGCTGCGCTAATGGCGCTCTTTCAGTCCAGCGCGTCACAAGGGATCACAAAAAATAACATTTTCAGGGGGGAGAATGAAAGACGCGACACAGGGGAGCGCTGCGCGGTGGCGCTGGTTAGAGAGATTAAAGATATGACACGAGGAAATGATGCCAACTTCCACCTCTTCCTCTTGTCTTTCCACGTTGCTCTCCTGGGTCCCAGAGAGTTAAAAATAGAGCTTGTTTAATAGAGAAGAGGAGAGGACTCCGCTGCGGAGGGAGAATGCAATTTGAGATTGGCCAGATTGCTTTTATTCCTCCTTTTCTTCTTCCCGTCGGCCACTCAGGAGGCGAGCCGCCGGGGCCCCTAAGCCGCAATAAGCCCGACGGCCGCCGCCGCACTCGCAGCGCGATGAAATAAAAGAGGGACTCGGGGAAGATCAGCTGGGATTTGAGAGTGTTAGATGAGAGCCAGGTGAGGAGGAGGAGAGATGAAGGAGATGCTTCAAGTGGGATGTGTCTGGATGTAAATGCAACAAACCACCGAAAGGTGGAAATCAATGTTGGTAGAAACTAAAGAGTCTAAATAGGAACATTTCAGTTCTGTTGGTAGGTTGGCCTGTCACAATAAATCAGTTAATTAATCTCATGATCAATTAAGACAAGATCAATAACTTCCATTTTCATGATTCATCGTTTTGCTGTTTTCTCTGTCAAAACTGGTCCTGTCTTTTTTTACAGACTTTATGATTCATTTTATTTAAGGATGAACTGATTGCAGTTTTCTGGCCGATCGCCGATTACCGATCTGTAAAAAAGCCAATTCAGATTCATTAAAACATGAAGTTTGATGCTTTCATCCCCACATGGCGTTCCCAGACTCATTAAAAGATTTGTTGAAAATAAATGTTTTAACTTGACCTCCAAGTTGATTATTTTATTTTATTTGGTAAATATAATAAAAATGTGTCCCATAGATGCAGATGGAGACTTTTAATTTGTAATCAGGGTTACAAGTTTTTAGATTAATATCAGAAATTTTCTCCCAACAAAGTTTTAAATTTTCTTTTGGAAATTTTACTAGAACATTTCTGAGATTAATCACAAAGTTTGAGTTTTTGACAGAAATTTGCTGCTTTTTTTCTATTTATGACGGTTTTTAATACAGCATGATAAAAATCCCAGTCATGTTTTTGATCTACAATAAATATCAGGAGAATTTTGGCCCACATGGAAAAAGTTTGTACACCCTGCATTAAATGTCCTTTTACTGCTAAGTTTCCCGGGAGCCGGGTCTGGTTTAGCCAAGGACCTTGCCACTCACAACATGGCGGACGTCTCTGGTGGAAACCGTCACACATGCTCTTGTTTTGTGTTTCAGGAGGTGAAGGTTCAGCCGAGACCGGCCAGAAGGAGACGTCCACCTGCGACATCTGCCAGTTCGGAGCGGAGTGCGACGTGGACGCCGAGGATGTTTGGTCAGTCCGAACTCTCCCTCCTCCAAACCGCCCGACCCGGCTTCTGACTCTTTTCAAAAACACGTTCAATCAAATCGGTCCAAATATAGCCGTCCGCCTCAAAGAACTGGAAGCGCCGCTGCTCTGTCTCCTGCACAGAGCCGCCGCTGAACACCCGCCGAGGGTTTTTATTGCATGGCTGACCATTTCATTTAACCTCAATTACCAGAGCAGGGCCGGGAGAGAAAGGAGATTTTCGCTTATGCTGGAAATCCAATTACTCTCCTTACAGGACTTGGCAATGTCAGAGCAAAAAAAAAAAAATGTCTTGGAGTCGCACGGGAGAAACTAGTTCAGTGATGAAATAACATTTGTTGAAGGTTTAACCATTTCCTGCAGGTTCTCCAGCTTTGTTGTGTAGGAAACTACTGGAATCAGCAAAGAAATCCCAGCTGGAAATTAGGAGCGCCCTGAGAGTATGACTCCATCAAACGGCTTGATGTAATGGAGAGATAATGTACCCCAGTGTGCAATAACCATAATGCCAAGGAATGGCTTCATGATGCATTTTGAGCCGCGTTGCTAATACTAAACAGCCGCACTCCTCCCGATGCCACCCATTTTTGCAAATGCTCCGTAATACGCCTCTAAAACCCAGAAATTGATTTAATGGCACTTTCCGAATTCCCGGCGGGAAATTTATCCAATCACTGCAGGACGGAGTTGACGGTTTGCGCACGTAAAACTGAAACACTGAAGAAAATGGAGCCTCGATCTTACCTGAAATGAAGACATTTACACATAGGAGAGCAAGTCAGTAGCATTTAGAAAATCAAATTTGACATAAATATTATAACAGACATGAATATTTCAGCGTCTCCTTGTGTAAAAGCGAAACTACGAGTGTTTAATCTTTAGAAGCCCCAAGGTGTGTGGATGGGAAGGTTTGTGGTGGATAATCAGGGAGGTAATTGCGACCCGTCGGTGGGTGATTTCCCTGAAACGGCAGCCAGCGGCGGCTGCAGCGCGAGGCTGTTTTGATTAAAATGACAGGTTAGTCCAATCAGGCGGCAGCTGGTTTTAATCAAACACGCTGTCAGTTAATCACACCGTGATTGGAGAGAGGTGGCTGTAATCAAAAACCGTCTTATTTTTACACAAACAGCCCACATTAATAAACAGTTTAGTTCTTAAAGCAACTTTTAAAGGAGGAATGCAGCATTTTGTTGGTGCCTGAATGGGCAATTATTAGTTTCAAAGGGGTGTTTTAGCTTTTTGTTCTGCTTAAATGGTTTTTCCAAAGAGAGTAATTAACTTCCAGAGTGCTATCTGCAATCCCTGCTTGGAAATCCAGGCTGTGCTTTAATCTGCTCTGGTCAGAAATATGCATCCACTCATCATGGCCAAGAATGTCTGATTCCTTTATTTTAATGATTTATTTGAAATGTTCCTTTGACACAGTGGAATGATTACACGGCTTCCAGCTGCAGCCGTTTTTAAAGAGGAACTGGGAGCTCAAACTGCAGTGCTACCTGCTCAGCAACGGCTCAGATATATCCATTCCACCAATAAAAGATATGCTAGCCATCCTGTAGCATCCTAGCATTTTTTCTAACTTTGAAAACATCTAGCGCAGCTAGCTTCCCATAAATCTTTATTTTCAGATAAGTTCTAAAGTGCTAACTTAGTTGAGTGTGTTTCTAAACATTGGTGTTGAAAATTTGGCCTTTAACTGTTTCTTCATTAACATTAGCTTCAGCTAAAAATCATGTTGATAGAGCACTTTAGCATTTTTGCTAACTTTGAAAACATCTAGCACAGCTAGCTTCCCATAAATCTTTATTTCCAGATAAGTTCTAAAGTGCTAACTTAGTTGAGTGTGTTTCTAAACATTGCTGTTGAAAATTTGGCCTTTAACTGTTTCTTCATTAACATTAGCTTCAGCTAAAAATCATGTTGCTAGAGCACTTTAGCATTTTTGCTAACTTTGAAAACATTTAGCACATGTAGCTTCCCATAGCTTATTTCTAGATAAATTCTGAAGCGCTAATTAACTTGGCTGTTTTGTAGATTTTAGTTAAATAAAGTTGGTGATTGATTGCCAAGAATTCTTCAAGTAGCTTGACATTTATATTTATGCTCTTATTTTGAAGCGGGTGCAGCAGTTCCACTTCCTCTCTACAACAAGCAAACAAATTAAGCTAACAGAAGAATTTAGTCCTTTAGGGTTTAGCGTACGCTGATTATCATCACAGTCTAGGGCTTTTAGTGGATCTAATGTTTTTGCTTCGTGTTATAGGCTTAGCATGGCGAACCCCATCAGATTGATGCCATTGTTTTTACTTTGATATAGTGCATAATGGCTGCTGGCGTCTGTCTTGAGGGTGAGCTGTAAGAATGGCATGTTAATGTTAGCACTGTGTGCTAGGTTTTAGCTCCTTGAGGACATAACCGAACAACTTGGCGTTGATTTTCCCATTTTTGTTTTAAGGAACACATTCAGTTACATTTTTAGCACTAGCATTAGCTAACCTGCTAACTACCTTGAGACCTTGTTTAGAACGATTGTTCATTCATATTGTGATAACATTTTCTGTCTCAACAAATCTATTTTAATCAATTTGAGAGTAAAAAGCTTCTGCATCGATAGATAATTGTATCTCTGCTGTCAAACTACTAAAATGTTCTAACGTGGTGAAGTGGATCACTCTGCAGCCTGGAAAGGAGCAGGTTATTTAGATAAAATAGATTATTTAGGGTTGTATCTTCATGTTTCTGTACAAATTTTGACACGCTTTCACCATTTTGTGAGAAAGGACAGTTTATAGAGACCTGTTAACCTTTTGAACTGTGTAATGCTGGGAGAGAATGTCACTCAGGCAACATTCAAACACCTTATTGCAGCTGCACCACAATGGAGCCCCACTTTAGAAGACCTTATTTTTAAACCTAATTCTTATGTTTATCCATTTTGACAGCATGAAATAACCCGTGTTTGCCTGCTATAATAAAAGGTTATGCCTGGTCAGGAGAAAATTGTCATTTCAGCCCATTCTCTCCCCAAAGTATTATTGATTCCATTCGTCATCATTTGTGATTCACCAGAAAATGAATATTTTTCCGTCTCTTGCTTCATGGATTCAGATAAAGAAAAATGTCCTGAGTGTTGTGGTGAAGATACCGCAGCGCTGAGTGAACCTCATTTGGCAGAACGCTTCACAGCCTTTATCTGCACTCCGCCCTTCTATAGCTCCTATTCTCTGGAGGCGAGCGGCGGGCAAAAAAACACTAATTTGCCCCAGAGGGATCAATAGAGTGTCACAAAATCCCATTTAGATCCATTTGTGGTGTAAAACTGTAATTACCCACAAAAATCTATGCTTTCAAACCCATCAATAGCGGCCATCAATGTTGATGGAATTAAAGGAGGTTGCTTGGCGGTCTGGAAGCGGCTGCTGGACCTCCTGAGGATCAGACCCACAGATGTGTCCAAGACTTTTCTCTGGATGTTAAGTGGATTTAAAATAAAAATGCCAGGATGGAGGATGAAACCGGCTGTCAAGTCTGCTTTTCTTTGCAGCGATTTCTGGGGCTGCTGTTTGTGTTTTTATAACTCCTAATGAGTGTTTGTCAGAAAATGATCCAAGCAATATTCAATGGGAGATTTGTTGTGTGTTTTAGCATTCAGAGCTAGCTGTTTGTCTCTGTTAGGGCCCTTCTTCTCCATGAGTTGTTGGTCAGCAGATTTGACTGTTTTGTGAGCTTTCAGTTGAATAAAGTTTAACATCTCTGTTTAAGTTTTGGTTAAAAATCTTTAAACCATTTACCGTTTATATTCATGCTCTTATTTTGAAGTAGGTCTAGGCTTTTTATGCTGCAGTTCCAGTTCCTCTCATTTTTTTTCCACCAAAAACTATTTTAAGAGAAAAACAGGAATAAAATAAAACAGCAGCTGAAGACAATGAAAAGGAGCATAATGTCAGTTCTTTCAAGGGCAGATATAATTTAAATCTGAAGTTAGTGGTGTAGCATTAGCTTCAACTAAACACCATGTTGGTGTAGCACTTTAGCATTAGCAGAACTAGCGCAGCTAACTTTCAGTCAGCAGCATTAGCTATTCTGACTGCTTTTTAAAATAAACTGTAATAAATTGCTACATCTGGAAGTGGATGACTTGTTAGGAAAGTCTAGTAGCACCAAAATTGTCTTCTTTGATAAATTCTCAGTTTTTTGATACCATTGCTTTCACTCCAGTCCAGTTCTTACTGGCTCATTGTGTGTGAAGGTGGAGCTGAGTGTTTGGTTTAATGTGTTGGCTAACAGGCTGTTTTCCTGCTGATAATAAAAGCAGGTTTAGACTCAGTCGACCTGGAAAGCTAATTAACTGCAACACCGGTGGAAGTGTAAAAAATCTCCAGATAAAAGAAGAAATGGCAGCTGGTTTCTGGCGTCAGGTGGATTGTTGATTGGTTCAGGATGAGCAGACCTGAAGCGAACTGAAATCAAACTTCTCTGCGCAGACAGCCCTCAGGTGAGGCAGAAAATAAAAACAGAGAAGAAGATCCACGGAGGAGAGACGGAGAAACATGATGTTTAAATCAACACAGCTGGAGCACAGCACTCATCCCCAGACATTCATTTATTTCTTACTGCAGCTACAATAAAACTTTGCTTACTACAAATTGAATTTCTATATTTGGAGGCGCTCACCTGGCAGTGACACCTCAGAAGGAGATATCCCCCCACCGCTGCAGACAAACAAACACATCTGATCGTTTTTCCCTCTGAGCTTCACCCTGAAGTCGTGTCGCATCTGAAACCTGAACAGTCTCACATTGATCTCCGTCTTTGAGCGCCGCTCTGAACCATCGCTTATTTTCTACGTTTTCCTGCTCAGTTTGAAACGATGCATTAAAAAAACTGGGAATGAAATCAAAATTTAAACCTCTGCCACTTCTCAGCAGCTTCCTGAACCGTTTAAGGAAAGGATCAGGATTTCTAAAACTTGTTTCACTCTACTCCAGGGGTGCCCAAAGTGTGGCTCGAGGGCCATTAGTGGCACTTTGAATCATTTGTACTTTAGAATGGTACAAATTTGGTCCTCTGACACTTTCTGTAATTTTTTGGGATGAGGTTTTCATTCTAAAAACTTTAAAATTCTTCTTAAACATAAAACATGAAGTACAACACAACTCATTTTTTATTAGCTTTTTTTTGTGCTTTTATTTTCATTTTGTAGCAACTTGCTCAACTTGGTCACACAAACCAATGTACTATACAAAATTCAGCAAAAGTTTTAGAAGGAAATTCTCATTTTACAAATATTTCATAGACCTGTTGCAGCTCACAAAATCCAAAAAGCTGCTCCCTGACGATGGCTAGCATCGGTTTTAGCTGTCAAGTTGTCAACATAACACACCAAATCTTATATGTGATGCATAAAAGAAAAAGGGATGCAGTGCTTTGCTTCAAATGGTCACCACTACAAAAACTAGAAGAAAAAAAACAGGAAAAAGTTTTGATCAAGAAAAAAATATCGAGGGAGAGGGAAGGAAATCAGCTATGCTAGCTTGACTATGACAACCTTAACATGTAGATGTGCTGTGGAACTCTGTGCGTTTCGGTTCAGTTAGACATAAAAAAGACGACTCACACACCAACTCTCTCTCATCAGTAGAGCAGGTGTTCAAATTAACTAATCTAAATTAGCTAATAACTAATAATCTGCCACGGTGATCAGTTATTAATAATCACAAAATAAACATCAAACCTGAAAACATAAAACTGTAACTGTTCAAATGTCTGAGTGTCTTTTGCTGCTGAATCCTGAAACATAAAGTGGCGTTGTTGTCAGTTGCTATGGCAACAGGTCTGCGTGTAGCGTAGCCGACTCAGAGAGCGAGAAAAAGAAGAATACGAGTGTTTTTGAGTCGTTCTTCAGTGTTTTTTCTGTTATTTTTCCCTTTGCTGTGGTGCGCTGAATTCATACCAACATCTCCAGGTTTCATTTTAATGGTTTATAACATGAAACAGTTTTATAGGCCAACAAAATGGAAAATAATTAGCCTAGAGAATTAAATAACTATGAAGAGTACGGCAAATGTAAAAAATATTATGCTTATTTAATTGTTGTTCAGGTAAGTTAGAAATAATTCACCATAATATTATTTTATGTTTGACATTAGGGCAAAAAAGAAACTTCGGTCCTGTAAATACTTTCAACTTGGGGATTTTGACCCTCTGTTCAAAAAGTTTGGACAGCACTTCTCTAATCATGCCGACTTGCTTTGTGTGTTCATTATGCTGCAGGAACTGCAACAAAATTGCTGCTTTATGTTTTTTTTCCACCAGCAATAAACAGCGGTGTGTCCCTGATGGCATTAAAATTCGGTCTTATGCTGATTACAGTGGTTCCTGGGAGATGAGGGATAATAATTATCTTTAATAAAATCCAGGCTCCCACATTTTCTCCATGCACAGATGTTTTTAAAAAAGCAGATTTCAGTGATTCAGTGTCTGCTTCAGATAACAGGAGGTATGATGACGACACTGCAGAACATGATGGAGGTGGTCCTCCAGTAAGACCGAGAGAGAAAATATTTTCTAACTGAGAAGTGATGATACTGAGACCACAACATGAGATATTCAGCTCCTGAAGAGGGAGAACGCTGTGGTTTATCTCATTTAATTAAGGTGTTCAATTTGATTGAGCCAAGAATTTACCTTTATTATTATTTTATTCCAACTGCAGCCAGTTGTCCATAAAGTCCGGTTCGTTTCGAGAGGTGTGGATGCTGATTGAACTCTGGTCCATCTCCAAACTTCGGTCTCGGTTTGGTTGAAGTTAAATCTGGTTTGGTTTGAATGCATATGTGAACGCCAAGCGGACCAGACCGCTCCAAAAGCAGGAAATGGACTATAATGCAGGGCATTCTGGGTAAATACAACCAAAACAAATGTATTAGCCTAGCATTAGCTGGAGAAATGGCTGATGGTCTTAAACCAAAGACAAAAGAGAAATCCCACAACTGCTAAACTCTTGACGCCATTTTTGTTTTAATTTCGTTGCTCTCAGTGTCTTCAGAGGTTTTTGTGTCGTTTCCTTCAGTGGTTCTTGGTGCAGCGCCCCCACAGGCCAGGAGGGGAACAGGTTGCTCGAAGGGTTTGGATTGTTTGACTTGGTGCTGAGAGAGGGAACCACAGCAGCTGGAAATGTAACAAACGTTCCAGCTTTGGTCCAAATCGAACCGATTCTAATAACTCTCTAGCATGGAACCAGTTCTGCTCCTTTTTTCTGCCATGCTGTTTTCCATCAATAGTCCCTGGACTACTAGAGTCTAACGTCACACAGCCAAGCAGCAGCATTCACCCGCATGTCACGGTGGGTGTTTATCGGATATTTTCTATTCACCTTCTCCTGCTTTTCCCTCCCGTTTTGCTGCGTCTCTCTCTTTTCTCTCGCTCAGTTTTCCACAGGATTACAGTGAAATTTGAGGCAGAGGATTATAAAAAAAAATCAATGCAGTGTTCAGTTACAACTGGGTTTGCTGCTGGGGATTTGTACACAACACGGAGCGGTTAGTGGGAGACGCCAGCTTCGCTGCTCGGTGTGTGTTGGCGTGTGAAACGCGGCTGAAATGCACGTAAAGCTGCTTTTTTTAGCTGGGAGTCTGCAGACCGTCAGGGGAGGAGGGAGGCTTTGATTGCAGGGAAATCACAGGGAACTAATCAATACAACACATCCAGCTAAGGAACTGTACTCACACACACACACACGGTGCTTTTCTACACATCCACGCTCCGATAACGCCCGTTTAACACCCCCACCTCTCCGTACCGATCCACGAACATGCAGAGGAATGGGAGCGAAGAAGGTGCTGCTGAAACACGGATTATCACCAGGCGACTCGTGTCCCAACCACGCGTGCGCGCGTGTGTGTGTGTGCGTGTGTGTGTGTGTGTGTGTGTGTGTCGGTGTGCGTGCGTGTGTGTGCATGTGTGTGTGTGTGTGTTGGCGCACTGCAGTCAGGTGGTACCATGCCTATTGTGGAGACAGTGAGAGGCCTGATTAAAAATGTATGGAGGCTCTCAGGATGGAAGGCTCTTCTGTGATGGGATTAAAGCGCATGAATACATACATATGATGATGATGATGATGATGAAGCTGTGTCTTGTCACCTATTTTTAATTTGTGGAGAAATTTGTTTCTTTGACGTTAGTCGCTTTGATTTGTATGGACGAGGATTAGAACCGCTGAAAAGAAGTAATTTGATTTCAATCTCAGAATATTGACATTTTTCATCAGAATTTGGATTTTTACCTCAGAAATCTGACCTTAATGTCTTTCTTTTTCTGATTTCAATCTCAGAATATTGAGAGGTGGGGGTGAGGACAGAAAACATGAACTTCTCTGTAAACACTTCAAAATAAGAGCATGAACATAAACATCACAGCAATTCATTTGTCAAAAAAACCGTCTCTACATGGTAAGGTTACATACTGTTACCTGTTTTTAAATCTCTGTTTCACATGCCGTTTTTATTTTAATTATGTAAAGCACTTTAAATGCCTTGTTGCTGAAATGTGCTATACAAGTAAAATTTGATTGATTGATTGATTGATTGATTGATTGATTGATTGATAAGCTTAGAGAGCTCATTTAAAAAGCTATTATTATTGTTGTTATTATTAATAACTGGTCAGCAGTCTACAGCCGCCTTTTCTCTGGATTAAGACTCTTTCTGGTCTCAACTCTGTAAAACCGTCTGAGCAGCACTGGATCACAGAGCTGTTGGAAAACATGTTTTCAATTTAAAGGCTGTATGATTTTACCTTTCTGGTTTTCCAGACGTCCTGCGGTGTGTGTGTAGGTGTGTGTGTCTGTGTGTGTGTGTGTGTCTGTGTAGGTGTGTGTGTGTCTGTGTAAGTGTCTGTGTAGGTGTGTGTGTGTGTGTAGGTGTGTGTGTGTGTGTGTGTGTGTGTGTGTGTG
>NW_006799986.1:1272137-1307214 GCF_000485575.1 Poecilia formosa | reverse complement strand
GAAAACATGTTTTCAATTTAAAGGCTGTATGATTTTACCTTTCTGGTTTTCCAGACGTCCTGCGGTGTGTGTGTAGGTGTGTGTGTCTGTGTGTGCGTCTGGGTGTGTGTGAGTGTGGCCAGGCGCCCACGGGGCGTGTATGCAAACGTAGCGTTACGGCGGCGCTCGGAGACCAGTGACAGTTATAATTACAGAATCAGACGTTCTATCGGCATGGCTGTAATTTCTGCTGATCAGGTCTAACACAACAGTCAGTGTGCACATTTCAAAGCACACACACACACACACACACATGTTCATAAACGTAGGCGTCACTAAAAGGCGAGTGTGTTCCTCCCTGAAACATCAGCAAAAACCACATGGTGTACTTAAGTTTTTTGTAGCTAAAACTTAAAAATTAAGAAATGACAGGATTTTATAGAATATATATGATCTCCAAGGAAACCGCCGCTGTGTTAGCTTAGCTACCAGCAGCTGTAGCTAATCTCACCAATCACTTGTTAATAATTGCAAAATAAACATCAAGCCTAAGAACATAGCACTGTAATGGGCTGAATGTTCTGTGTGGGAAATGTTTGAGTCTTTTTTAGTGTTGAGTCCCGTTACATAAAGTGGCGTTGTTATCAGTTGCTATGGCAACGAGTCTGCATAGCGTAGCCGACAGATATCAAGAAAAAAGTGGTTCTGAGTTGTTCTTTAAAGGTTTTTCTGTGTTATTTTTCCCTTTGCTGTGGCTCAGCAGGTCAAGTCGGCAGTAATTGTGCAAGTCTCATTTTTCTCCACATAATCCGCCCTCTGGACACCATCTGCCACGTTCCACAAACTCCGTCAGACATCTGTAGCGAAAGTTCATTAATAAATATTCAGGAAATGCTCGACTATTTGAACAAGTTGTAATTTTTCTGTTAATCTTAAAATTGTTGTGCTAACGCTTCAGCACTTAGCATACAAACATAAGTATTCCTGTTTTCTCTCCAGGATACTAGGAAATTTATGAAAACTAAACTCCCTGCGGTGTTTCTGGTTCTGTTTAGATCTGAAATAAATGTTTCTCAAATAAAGTCTATTAATTCTGTTTTAGAGACACAAGACACAAAAAAGTAAAAATTTCAGTGAACTTTATAAACATTATGCTCACAAACAACACCTGTGGTCCTACTGCTAACTCCCTGCTTACATAATGAAGCCCAGAGTTAAGGATTTTTTTGTCCAAAAAGTGCCGAATTTATCTACTTTGAAAAACACATAAAACTATATATTTGTTATGTTCAGTATTTATTTCATGCTTAAAACATTGTTGTCTTTTAATTAGCCTGCAGTGTTTTGGGCTGTAATTATGTATTTACCTCCTTCTTTGCAGTTGTTCAGTGACTTTTCAACCCATTTTGCACTGTTACGTTATAATATTTCACGGTATTTTCCATTTGGACTTTTCTTTATGTTATCTAATATAAAAGTTAGAAGTTGAGTGACTACTCTTTGTCCCAAAGTTAAACTGTACAGCTCTGTTATCGCCGGTTCTTTCATCGTTAATTGCTTTCTGAACACCATTTGTCTGTCAGCCCTCTGGTGTAACTGGACCCGCTTTGCAGAGTTAAATTCGTTTTACTGTATTGTGTGAAACCTGAATGAGCTGAAACAGGGTCCAAAGTCCTGCCTGAGTTCAAGCTGTGCTGCTTTTCCCCTCTTACGCTTTCAACCTCACAGTCAAACACTCTGCAGAATCCAAATTCATCCTTTTAAAGATGCATCAGCATGGAAAGGAGCAGAAAAGAGCGGAGCTCTAACGTGATTTCTTGCTCTCCAGGTGCGTCTGCAACATCGACTGCTCTCACATCAGCTTCAACCCGGTGTGCGCCTCCGACGGACGCTCCTACGACAACCCCTGCCAGGTGAAGGAGGAGTCCTGCCAGAAGCAGGAGCGCATCGAAGTCAAGTACCTGGGCCGCTGCCAAGGTCCGACGCTCACACACAGACGCATGCATGCAGTCGCAGTGAGAGGTGGAAAAGCACTCAGACACAGAGAGGGAGGTGTCGGCTCGTCTGGAGGAGCAGATGCTCGCTTCGAAACAAAAAACAAAGAAAACACCCTGATTCTGTGGATTCTACTGAAAGGGGCAGTATTACCAGTAACTGAAAAATGCTGCATTTATCATCTCTGTCTCTTTAAGAAACTCCTGCTCTTTCTGAAGCTCCGCCTTCAGGAAGTCATCCCAACATGGCTCCTCTATTAACGCTTTAACGTTTTTACCAGACGTAGCTCCTCTAATGAGCTCAGCTGGTGTTTGCTAATTGCTGCTGGCTAGTCTGAAGGAGTTGAGAGGGGGAGGAGCTTCGCCTCAAAGGCGGAGTTAGGTCCACCCAGCTGTTTTAACAGCTGAATGGAGATTAAGGGATTTCTCAGACACGCATGTAAACATCAAAGCAACAATCCAGGTTTGTTTTTGATGAAAGTAACATTTTAACATGACGTAAAGATGAAGAAGAGGTTGTTTTTACTTGATGCTGCCCCTTTGATATCAATCCCTCCAGGACGTTAAGATGGTTTTTGATTATTGCAAATGAAAATTACAGATTTTGCAGCTTCTGGGTGATACAGGAATCAGATTTATAGAAAAATATGCACACGTCTAGTTTTTAGCTCATCCAGACTCTCTGAGGAAAGACAGAGAGGTTCTAATCCCATCCAATGAGAAGGTTTCGGGTTCTAATCCCATACAGGATGGGATTAGAACCCGCAACCAGCCCTTAATATTTAACACACATAACAATCAGAAAAATGTTGACCTATTTGAGCATTTTCTTCAGGACTCACCCAACTGTTTTCTCTGAGGTGTATTAGAGAAAAATTCTCGTTCATAACAAATTTATGCAAAACTCTTTCTTCCCTCTGAAGTGAGCAGCAGATCGGCCTCCTTTCTGCTCAGAGTAGTTCATCACAACAGCTGATATTTAACCTCTGAGCAGAGCAGTTTGCATTCAGGCGTCAGGTAGACAGGTGCAGGGATGATAATTTGCATCGGTTTGAGGTTAAGATGGTGGCCTGAGCCGGCTCTGACGTTTCTCTGACCTTTCCAGGCGACATCACCACTGGGAGCAAAGGAGGCGGACACTTTCCTCACACAACGGGTGAGTGCTTCCTGTCGAAATGAGGATAGCCCAGGTGGCTGCAGCATATGTGCACTTAGGAATGCTGAGTGTGTGCGTGTGTGTCTGTGTGTGAACAGAGGACTCAGGGACAGGACAGGCCCGCGGCTTGTACATCCCCTGTCCGGATCACTACAAGAACTACTGCGCCCACGGAGACTGTCAGTTCCCCAACATGCTCTCCCAGCCGTCCTGCAGGTACACACACACACACACAGCAGTAATGCGACAGAGCGTCCCACCGTCTGCCGTTCTGTTATTTAGCATAAAATGCAGAACTTTTAACATTAACATAACCAATTTTTGTTCACTGAAATGCATTTATTTTGTGTCTCATTTTACCAATTTGTGACATGTTGGATTCATCCTAGACATAACTTTAAATAATAATAATAAAAATACAATAAAAGTGTAATTGGAAATCTCACAACCCCCATGCAGTACCTCTGGATCCCTGTAGGGGTCCCGGCCCCCTTGTTGAAGACCTCTAATCTAGGCTTTGTGGAAAGCCTCACAGGTGGGCACAGCCAACTAAAACATTAGCTGTGCTAATGCTAGAGTAATAACATTGAAGAGCTACGCTAACATAGTGTTTAGTGGAAGCTAATGCTAAAGCGCTAACTTCAACCATGTGTTACAAAGAGAACCTGAACAATTTATGTTTGTGAATTTTTGCATGTTTTGTTAACAACGCTGGTTATTTGTTCATGTAAATGTTGTATTCTCCTGGATGCCTCAGTCATTGGTTTGTTGTAAATTTGCCATTTGATCAATGAATTTCGTAGGAAAGAATTAAATAAGTGAACAGGAAATCGAACTGCTGCATAAACAGTCTTCCCCCACTTCAAAATAAGAGCACGAAGAGACTTGGAAGAACTTTTAATAATTGATAACCAAAACTTCAACAGTTCAATTTTATTCATGAGAATGTTTACGACTTTGCGCTTTAGAATTTATTCAGAAAAATTAGTGGAACCTAAGTGCTCTAAATGCTAAAGTGCTATATCAACATTTAATTTGGCAGAAGCTAATGCTAAAGAACAGGAGGGAGTCGACGGCCAGAATTTCAACACAAATGTCGAACTTGATTCACCTGAAAGTTGCAGAATAGCCAAGTAAATTAGCACTTTAGGATCTATCAATCAATTTAGGGGAAGCTAAGTGTGCTAAACATTTTCAAAGTTAGCCAACATGCTAATGTGCTGTATCAATTTTATATTTAGCTGAAGCTAAAGCAAATTTCAACACAGATGTGAAATTTTATTCACCAAAAATATATAAAACATACAAATAACAAATGTATCTGTAAAGTTCAATTAAGGGAAACTAAATGTGCTAAAAGTTTTCAGTTAGCTTAAGCGCTAATGAAAAATTAGCTCCATTGTTAGCACATTAATAGAAGTGTGCCCAGCACTGGAAAATATTAAAGGAAAATATACTGTATGTGTTTAGAAGGAGCAACTGTGTTCAGTCAGAGGCCTTTTCAGATTCACTACGCGACTGACTGCTACAGGAAACTTTACCATCTACAACTACTCTTTGTAGACACTTAGATGATATGAGCTACAGCTTCATCTTTACTCCACTCTGATAACTAACAGAGGAGTAATAATAGCCTAATAGGGAGAGTACTGATTATTAATTTGTTACATTTTTTACATTTTCTCAGCTCTGTGGATCTGATCTTGATGTAACTTTTATAAACTGTATTATTATGCAGGTGATGTATTTATCAGAGTGGAAACAAAATTCTCTGCAAACTAAAATAGAAGCCTGAAACGTAACAAAGCTAATAAGTGTGAAATTTTACAGTTGCTTGGAAAAGCTGGAGCCTTTTGCTTAGTTAATTAGACTTGTTTATGCTGACTGAATGTAAGTGCAGAGTGGAGTTAGTGTAGAAGCTCGCCTCCTGCTGAGGCGATACGGCGAAGACCAGCCGCTCCGCTCCAAAACGGATCCCATATTGTGGTTCTCGCAGCTTAACGAGGATGCCGGTGTTCCCCGGCGCCCACGCGTTACCATGCGGGTTTCTGAGGGGGTGTCGGCAATCACAGCTTCCGCTTTGGTTCGCATGTGTGCAAAAACAAACAGAAAAAAGAGCTGCTTGACGCGGATCAAGAGGCACTGGAGACGCTGATCAGCCACAAGCTAAATTAAATCCTACCTCTGATACGGTGGAGGGTTCTGCTGGGGAACATTAAGGTCTGCAGGAACGTTAAAACGTCCCTCATGAGGTAAAACAGCAGATATTACATGATAGACAATATCCAATAACTGCTAAATGCAAGGCAGCAGCTGAATGCGTTTAAGACCTTGGCAAGATGGCTCACAGCAAAGCGGATTCAAGTGACTTTGAATTTGTTGTTTTAGTTTTGTTTCAGAAAAAATACTGTAGGCTCTTTAGTTTTTATCATTTTAAATGAAATATTTGTCCCATGGACGATACCATGTAGTTTATGCTGCAATGCATCCTGGGTAGATGATGTATGCTAGGTGCTATGGTGCTAGCTCCATTCAGACAGAAAAGTAGCTTTTGTGCAGTGAGAAACGTTGAATTAGAAGGTAATGCAGAAATGATGAGAGGAAATGAAGAGGAGGAAGACGAGAGAGTCGGCAGAGAAATACTTTGAAATGACAACCCAAAAAGGAAAGCGTTTGCTACAAAGAGCTCCAGTTCCTGTTTACGGTTAGCATCGGGAGGAAAACATTTTCTCACATAAAACGTGAATATTCTGTTACAAAAACATAAAGCTGCTTCATTCTCACTTTAAACATCCATTCATTACATTGCATTTATTTTGATTTTGTATTAGTTCCTATTACTTGTGTTAGCTCTAGCTAATGGTGTTAACGCTAGCTAATGTAGTAAACATTAGATCACAAGCTGATCATGTTTCTTTCGGCACATAAAAACTTTTTAGCAGTTTTCATCAGTCCAGATGTTTTGTGGGCTGGACTAGTTATGAGTGAAATAATCTGCCAGTGGAACTACTTCTCTCTCTTTTTTTTTTTATCAATATTAAATTATTGACTTGAAACAAGCTCCTATATCTTGCTGAAAAGTTACTTGTAAGTTAGATTTGTCTTATTTCAAATGTGTTATTTGCACTAGAAACTAGACCAAAATTACTTGGTAAAAATTTTGTGTTTTTGCAGTGAAGCAGCCATTACACAGCACATTCAGCGGTAAAACCAGCTGACCAAACATGGGTAACAGAACTCTGCTGGCGTTGCTAGGTAACGGTGCGGAACTCTGCTGGCGTTGCTAGGTAACGGTGCGGAACTCTGCTGGCGTTGCTAGGTAACGGTGCGGAACTCTGCTGGCGTTGCTAGGTAACGGTACGGAACTCTGCTGGCGTTGCTAGGTAACGGGGCGGAACTCTGCTGGCGTTGCTAGGTAAAAGGCAGTGTCTGCTTATTTGTGAGTTACATTCTGCAGGTTTTTGAAAGGGTTTGTTTTCCAAACACCAAAATATGTGAACTTATTTATTGGTGAGTTTTTTTTTAAGTGCTTAAGTGCTTTAAGTGCTTCTTAGAACAACTACAAAAATATTCAAAATTTCAATTTTACTTAATAGATTCCCTTTTAAAGTTTGTACTGTGACAGAGTTCATGGGGAGTGAATACTTTGGTAAATGACAGTGAGCACATAAGCATTGGGTAAAAAGTAAAGATTATCTGAAACTAACCGGATCCACTCAGGTCCAAACTGAGGATCTGGTTCTGCATCCCAACTGGACAGGGAATCTCTTCCTCCCTGCTCTGATTGGTCCCAGCTGCCTTTACCTGCAGACTTTAGCCAGGTGTTTCTACTCTCCTGGCAAATCAATCAGTTGCCTCACCTGCAGGACGGCGGATCTGCAGGAAGTGACCATAGAGCTCCATTGTTTTCTGCTGGATCACTTCTCCATGATAGTCTAATAATAAGGAAATGTTGGTGAAACAGCTTACACAGCAGAATTAATTAGCAGTTATACGATGCCGTTCCCGGGTTTAGTACTTTTTTATTTCCTGTCGTAAATGCTCACATCAGATCGTAAAATGGAGACAACTGTTTGTCTGACATTGCAATGCCGCTCCGTTTCTGCAGAGAGGAAACAGGAAAGGCTCGTTTTTATCGGCGAGCCGTCCAACGCTTCCAGCCCTTTCAGGAAGCCTTTTTTTTAAGCACAGTGAGCTACTGTGCATAATGACTCCGTGCTGTGGTGCTAATCTTCCCCAATCAGATTTATCAACATATCTGTCCTGCTGGCCTCAGATCAGCGACAGGATTTAATGAAGCTGTTCAGACTTTTGATCACAGATAACCTGGATAAATACCTGCTTTTTCGCCTCCCTCAATTTAAATATTCATTTGTGACGCTGATTTAAATTCATCTGCTGGTGCTTGAGTGATTGTCTATAGGGGCTTTTCTTATCGTCTGAGCATCATTCAGTTTATTGGCTCCAAGTATCTAATTCACACTTGTCAATAAAATGTAATAAGTAACAGCGAAATATTCAGGAAATGAAGTCGCATCATTAATATAACTCTGTTATCGCCTCTTATTGATATTTAATCAGTATGACTGGGAATTACAATAATTCAGTCTGCGAGGAAGAGGAGAGTTAAGGGTAAACTCTTAAGGGTTTTTGCATCTCTAGAGTGATTTTTCTGATTTTAAGCCCAGAAAATCACACTTATAATTATTTAGCAGTGGTGTTCCCAAAGGGGGGCCCACAGGGGCCCGTGGCCCACCTGAAAAAATGCTGCTCCTCCCCAGAGGTTTGTGTTTGGTTCATACAAAGGCATGCCGTCATCTTCTCCAAACAAGACATAAATGTAAAGTCAATCCACATTTTCTCAAGAAGTTCTATAAATAATCAGGGTTCCTGAAACACTTGAAATATAATATAATATTACTCTGCATCGATCTGGTGGTTTAATAACCTGAATAACATATTAAAAACTATAAATATCTTTGTTGCTGAGCTCATATATCTATGTATTCAATGCTTCAGCAGCAAAAGGGGTTTTTGAATTGAAAATGTTGCTTATCTTCTAGACATAAAATGTGATTGATTAATTAAATATAGACCCTTCAGTTAACTCAGTTAAAAATGTTGAGTCCCACCTCTAATAAAAATTTATCTGTTAAAACAGAAAAGATCAAAATGCTTTCAGTTAAATAGTAAAGAACGTGATTTTACACCAATTTAAACATCCTTCTGAAAATAGTTGGCAAATCAGATTTTTGGTGAAAAACAGAACAACTGAATGTTTTGCAGGAACGTCTTCCTCCTGGTCAGGCTGGGTTTGAGTTTAGCAGTAGAACATGTTGGAGCTCAGCGGACAACAGAAGAACTGGTTTAGTTTAATCAAAATGAAGCAAAGTAGCTTTTATTTGCTGCCCACCCAAAGCCAAATGTTTGGGGGTTTAGGGCTCACCAAGCCATACTCTCACCTAGGGAATCAAAATGGCCGACTCTGCCTATGCCATGGATTAATACTTACTTTTGTGAGAATAAGCTCTTATTTTGAAGAGCTGGCTTTGTCATATCAGGAACACAAACATCTGTAATCCAGCACAGAGTGCAGGTATAGTATATTGTATCCATAAATAGCAGTGATGTTAAGACCTTATTGATGTTACGGACCTTTAAAAACCCACCACTCAGATAAATCAGAGCGGAAACATCTTTCAAATAATTTCCAGCCTCACATGACAGCAGCAGGGGGTCCTGACGCCTCTCGGTCCCTCCTCCGTTGTCTGTAACCTCCATCGCCCCGACTCGCCCAGACAGACCTTCTGGTTGCATACTGAGCAGAGATTATCAGGCTGGCCGTGCGGAGGATCTCTGCTGCCCCCTGCTGGCTGCCCAAACCAGCCCAGTTGTTGTTTTCCCCCAAATAATGAGACCAGAAAGCAGAGCGGTCTGGATTGGAAATGATGAGTGTGTGTCTGTGTGCAGCACAGCGTCCCAAACAGAACAAGGTTGCACTGTGCTTCCTCACACACTGTCAGGTGGAGCGGATGGAGAACGGAAAGGAGACAGTGTGTGTTTGTGCTAAACAAGGATGCGCAGGTGTTGGTGGGTAACAACCTCCCCGGAGACGGCAGGAGCGGCTAGAAAAGAGGAGCTGGTGAGGGATATTAAAGGGAGGACCGTTTTAGCTCATGTCTGACAACAAAGATCACCTCCATTAGTCTGAGTCCATGTGCTTCTGCCAGAGAGAGACGGCGTTCATGTCTGCACCGTGATGAACAAGTCATAGCATGATCAGAGTCTGCACAGAGGATTCCACAGCAGATGCTGTGCTCTGCTAGCTGAAAAGCTAGCTCTGGTAACGCTAAACATGCTAATTTCAACCGTAATGACATAAAATATGTTATATCGCCCTCAAAGGGGTAAATGTGTTATTACACTCCTATTAGCATGGTTGAGCTTTCAGGAAGTGATTCTTTTTATTCTTTTTTTTCCCCAGTTTTACGCTTGTTTAGTTTTGCTAGCTCAGTTGCTAATAACAGCAGGACTTCGAAGAAAAGCTAAACTGAACAACTGAAACTTAAAAAACAGTAAATTAGCGCTTCAGAACTTATCCATAAAGGAAGCTAAGTGTGCTTTTCAAAGTTAGCATAAATGCTAAAACACTAAATTAAAAAATTAACTACTACTGCATTAGCGCAAATGTGCCCAACACTGATTCCACCAGAGTCTTTAATCACTAGGAACAATAATTAATGTCTCATCAGTCAGTGGTGGGAACACTTCCAATAATCCGCTAACAGTGGAGCTTACTTTTCATTTAGCGTTGTTGCTAACTTTGAAAACATTTAGAGCATTTAGCTTTCCCCAGTTTAATTTTTCCCAGTACACTATAAAGCACTAATTCAATTGGCTGTTGTGTAAACTTTCAGGTGAATAAAATTTGAAGTTGAAGTTTTGGTTTTCGACTGATAAAAATGCTTCAAGTAGCTTGACGTTTATATTCAAGCTCTTATTTTGAAGTGGCAGCAGTTCCATTTCCTCTCCTCATGTTTTGTCTTTTTTCAAAGAACAAGAAACATAACAGAACAAAATAAAACAAACAATAGAGAAAGATATAAACAAATAAATTTTTTTTCAGCAAGCTTTTGAGCAAATGGCAAGAATAAAATAAATAAACAAATCAGCTGTACAGAAAAATACATTTACATGGATGTTAACAAAAAATACATGCAAAATGTACACATTCTTTTGAGACATAGTGGGTATCAACGTGGTTGAATTTAGCACATTAGCATTAGCTTAGCTGAACTAATGTTTATGATTAGTTTCCCTTTTTCTCATTAACACAAACATTTCCTGTCAGTGTCAGATTATAATTCTGGAATGACAGATTATATTGTTTTAAAGCTTTTGTACGCATCTCCACCGCCTCGCTCTGGACATTTTGGTTTCATAAAAGAGGCAGCAGAGGAGGAAGCTCTGCTGTCAGCAGCAGACAGTCTGTGTAATCAGTGTCACTGTAGTACTCAGAGTGAAATACTCAGCGCCACTTTTATCTGTTAAGTAGGCCTGCAGCTCCTTTATCAGGACGAGGAGCCCAGAACAAAGAGAGGATCACGCACGTCTCGCCTCTCCGTGTGAACCGACGCCCCCTCCTTGTTCCCCGTCACTCACTTTCATCAAAACAGTCACAGCAGAGGAGAAATAACAGACACCATGTTGAATTCAGCGAGAACGTTTCAATTAGAACGCAGAAAATTATTAACCTGTCGCTCACTGACTTTTCCTTCTCTGCCTGTTTCCCCTCACTTCTGCATGTGTGTGTGTGTGTGTGTGTGTGTGTGTGTGTGTGTGTGATCTCAGCTGTCACTCAGGCTACATGGGCCCTAAATGTGACATCAAAGAGTACAACGTGCTGTATGTGGTGCCGGGCTCTGGGAAGCTGCACTACGTCCTGATCGCCTCCATCATCGGAGCCCTGCAGGTGGTCATCATCTGCGTGGTGGTGCTCTGCATCACCAGGTGAGTCACACACACACACACACACACATGCACACGCAGCCGGGTTTCCATTAGGGCTGAAACGATTAATCATTATTAATCAGCTATTGAAATAATCGGCATCTAATTTAGGAATTAATTAATTAACTGGATCATAAAGACTCAAAAAATATTCAAAATTTTTGAAAGAACACAGTCAGAGCAGCAATTAAACCAAAACAGTATAAAAATCTTTACATTTTGCATTTAAGATTTAACATAGACCATCTCTGTCTATAAATAATTACCCAGAATTCTTGAAGTGGCGGTTTTAGTTTCTCCTGGTTCAAATTCTGCTTAAAAAATCTCCTGTTTTTGTAATTTGACATCTTGAAATTGGGCTCTGTCTCTTTAAAAATTCCTGCTCCTGCTCTATTAACCCTTTAACAACATTTTTACCAGAGTTGCTCTGAGTCATAGCTCCTATAATGAGCTCAGCAGGTGTTTGCTAATTGCTGCTGACTAGTCTGAAGGAGCTGAACCTCGAAGGCGGGGCTAGGTCCACCCAGGGGTTTTGCACAGTTTGACATGCAGGAAAGAATCAAAGCAACTCTCCAGGTTTGTTTTTGATCAGGGAAAAACATTCTAACATGATGGAAAGCTAAAAAAACGTCTTTTACCTGATACTGGCCCTTTAAATACTTGACTTCAGTTGCTTGTATTAAAGAAAACAAGAATCCTTCAGTCAACTCTGAAAGTTTTCATCGCTTTGTCCTTTTGAGAAGACAGAGTCCACAATAATGCGGTGGTATTTCGGAGGACCTTTTCCTCAATAAGGAAGAATGTCAGGAACAAGAGTCAAAGCGCAGATGTGACCTTTCTCTGCTCCTACATGTTTGTCCTTTACGTGAATCAGAAATAAACAGAAAAATCCCGACAGAATAGGCGAGATGTTTGGCCTCTTGTGAATGTGAGCGCCACCTGTTGGACAGGAAGCCTCTGCAGGTGTTTTAAAGGATCTGTTAAACAGGAAGGGAACGTTAGCGCGGCGGCTGTACTTGTAATGAATTGTCTCCTCTTTATCATCCCTCCTCACCCTTTAACCGCCCACTCTCTCTCTCAGACCCTCCACGCCTTCAGCACCTCCTCTGCCTCGGCCAAAACCCTTAAAATATTTTATTAAATGTCATAAATTGCTAAGGTCAGCCAGAGGCAGACACACTCCAGGCTAACGCTCTCTCTCTGTGTAAATATATATTTGTGTGAGTATTTTACAGTGATTACATAATGCCTTTTAAAACACAGCTCACCTCGTTTGCTCATGCAGAGTCTTCTGGGGAAACTGACTAAATGTTTTCGCTGAGGTCAGGAAGCTTTTCTATCCGTGAATAGTTGATCAGAACCATTTTTCTGGAGGTCATTGGTACTTTACCACTTTAATCCAACTCCAGTCCGTTTGCCTAGAAAGTCCGGTTTGCTTGTGGAGGTGTGAATGCTAATCAAACCAAAACCCTGGTCCACCTACAAACCTCGGTCCTGGTTCGGTTGAAGTGAACTCCGGCTCAGTTCGAATGCATATGTGAACGCCAAGCGAACCAGAGACTGCTCCAAAGGCAAGTCATGGACTATAGTGCAGGGCATTCTGGGTAAATACAACCAAAACAAACATGCTAGCTTAGCACTAGCGTTTAATAGCTTATGGTGTTTTACCAAAGACAAAAGAGGAATCCTTCAACCGCTAAAATCTGATGCTACTCCGTTTTTGTTTACATTTTGTAAAGAAGGAAGCTGCACTCAGTGTCTTCAGAGGTTTGTGTTGTTTCCTTCAGTGGTTCTTGCTGCAGCGCCCCCACAGGCCAGGAGGGGAACAGGTTTCTCAAAGAGTTTGGGTTGTTTAAGAACCGGAGCATCTGAAAATGTACCAAACGTTGCAGCTTTGCTCCCCAGTCGAACCGAGTCCATCAGGTCATTAATGTCTCTCTCTGTGTCTTCCTTTTCTCCTGTTTCTGCAGGAAGTGCCCTCGGACCAACAGGATCAACCGGCAGAAGCAGAACAATGTCCACTTCAGCTCTGAGAACACCATGCGCGCCTCCACTCGTCTTATCTGAGCCCAGACTCGCCGGACAGCGTCCAGCCCCCCGTCAGCGCCGTGGCGTTAGATGTTTTCTTCATAGGCCAACCCTGACCGTTAGCGTCCGCCTCCCTTCACTCGGCTCCCCCTCTCCTGGTACTAACGACCACAGAGGACGCTGGCACAGCGACTTGTATGTCGGGACAATGTTGTCGCCATCGGGCGCCGACGCCGTCTCCCTTTTTCCGAGGATTTTTTTCTGAAAAACTGCAGGAGGAGATGGGGGGAGGGGAGGCGTCCAGGACACTGAATGTGAGTGTGTGTGTGAGTGTCTTATTAGATGTGTGCGCTTTGGTAGAGGCCGACTAGCCGGCGTCTGTTCTTTGTAGACGAGGGGCAACAAGCAAACCGGGGGTAGTGCAAAGCAGGGTACCGGGGCTTTAATAACCGCAGTGTGTGTTCAGTGTGGGAGGGGGGAGGGCGGGGTTTCGGGTTACACGTGATGCCTTGCACCTTGTGTTATAGGAGACCTTTGACGGAGGACACACCGTCATTCTAGAGCTCTCTGTTCGGTTGTGACGACGACGTCAGCTACTGTATGTTGAGTTCTATTTCCAATAGTTATTACGACATTGTCTTGATGGGGTCCGTTTTTTCTGTAAATGTAAATAAATAATTTATATCACGAAATGTTTACATGCTGCCTCCGTCTGTTCTGTCTTTGAGTCGTGATGCTCTGTTCACTTTACGACGATGATTCCCAAACGGCATTATCTCCTGGCCAGAAGAAAACCCACAGATACTAAATATGGAAAGAAACATTGAATTTTACTGTTTTTTTGTTAATTATTAAATAATTACCTCATTCACATCTCATCAGTGCTGCATAATACCTCCTGATATTAATTGGCATTGACTTCTGTCGTGGAAAATCTTATCAGGCTTCATGAATCTTAATTTAATATATCACCACATCCCTTCTTGTGATATGTAATGTTTTCATATTAATCCCAGCAAATTATGTCTAATCTCAACAGCAGGTCTTTTTCCCGTCAGAAACTTTTCTGACTGGAGGAGCAAAACAACTTGATAAATTTGACCTGCAGCCGATCAGAGAAATGTTTTGCTTTGGGGCAGTAAAGGATATTTTTACCTTCTGTTCTCCATCTATGACTTATATTTTATAATAATGATTGAGAAACAGATGACATTCATTTAAAATGTGTTGGATTCCCTTTTTTTGTGTTTTTATTTCCCATCTTCCCGACAGATTTCTGAGGGCTCCTTTAGCGCCCCCTGGCGGCCACCACTGAAAAGTACTACTGGAAGAGATGTTTTTTTTGTTTTTTTCATTGTTTATATCCGTTTTGATGACTAAAATTGTTCCCATCTGTAAATTACAGATACTCCAGTAAGGTAATTTCTATAAGAGGTTGACAGATTTATTTAGTATGAAGAACTGGTGATTTTAGTCAGAGATTGTTGTTTTTCCTTCCACTAGTTTACAGGAATTCATTCATCAGCTCAAACTGTTTTAATTTAATTTTATATTAAAGTTAAAAATGTTAGAAGCTATAATTTTTATGAATGTCATATGTCTGGTTTTTTATATGTCAAGTATAGTTAGTCGTTTTTTGTTTTGAAATAGAGACTTTCACTAATTTTTTCCATTGTAATTCAGTAGCAGTAAATGTGCTAGAATCGGTATTTCTCCACTTTCTTTCTTATTTTTATAGAGAAAATTATTTTATTTCCCAACAAGAAGAATCTAAAACAACTGGTGTGTTTTCTGTTTGAGTGTAAATGAAATCAAATCACGTTTTGCTGTGTTCAAATTAAGCCTTACAAGTTTTAGCCGTCAGCGGTTTAGATGTTGCTAATTCAGTCTCTCTGCCTCAGGTAACAGATTTGATTTAATTTGTGCTGATTGAATGTTTCACTGTGTTTGAGGCATACAAATGAAGCACACAATGTTTGATTCATTTAATTTCATTTGCAGCAATTAGATGTCCAAAACTGGTCCCAAAATAAACAGAGTAATTACAAAAACCATCAAAGTTCAAGGAATGAACATCGTTACAGCAGAGCTGGATCAGGATTCTAACTGATCAGTTGCTCACATTTTCTTTCAATGTTTCTGACATGTTTTAACACCTTAAATATTGTTTTCTGTCAGGTTTAAAAGTGATGGATGTTGGAAAGAACAATAAAAACGTCTCGGTAGGGCTGGACAATAAGTCAGATAGACACCTATGTAGAATATCTAACTATTCAATCTCTCACAGCTAAGCTAGGTTGGTGGAATCAACTGTCTCGCTCTTTGGTTGCTTAGCAACAACCTGCTGGGTAACCAGCAGTTTTAAGTCCCGCCCAACCTTGGTTACCTAGCAACGGCCTGCTGAGTAACTGACGCAGCAGCAGTTTCAAATTTCCCCACCAAGGCTCATAACTGGATAAAACAGGAAAAGTGACGCCAAGTCCAGTTCAATATTTTTCTTACATGATCCAGATGTGGGATGAGTTCAGAAAACCTTCAGGCTTCCAGTTTTGTTGTCTGAAAATTGTAAACCAATGTCTATCATTATTTGTCACTTCAGGAACAACGAAACAACTAATTTAAGGTAGGAATATTTTGATTGTAAAACGAGATAACAGCTGAATTTCCATTGACCATAAATATATAATTTAGAAAATAAATTTGCTTAATGGTAGTTTTTTTCAAACAAGTTTTGGAAAAGAAAAAAAAATTATAAGTTCTGGCACTAGGATGAGTTGGGTTTGTTTTGGCCGTATCAAAAATTGTTTATTTTACAAAACTGCAGTAGAAACATTTTTTTCACATCACAGGAGTCACATGACCACCATAACACTGCTGGTGGAAACAACAACGAAGAAGAAGAAGAAGACAGGAAGTAGTTGGAGGATGATGTGTCGTGTTTTTTAATGACATCGATTGAACGTACATGTGACTTTTATGTGTTTCTTTTTTTAATGGAAACCCCACAATTGCGAAATTGTGTTGTTTTTTTTCCAATACTGGGAGAATATTGACAAAGTTTTGTGTACATTTGTAGTGGAAACACAGATTTGGGGGATTAATGTCAGGAAGACCATCTGTTTTCATGCTGCAACAGCCCAGACTACTAACGGTGGACTTTCGTCAGCTGTCAGAGATCAAGTCTTCATCTTCAGTCTTCAGACTCTTCCGGTCTGTTGAAAATGACTGGGTGCTTGTAGGACTTGCCCAAGGTAACAATTAATGATGAACATCGATCCGAAGGTCCAACAAGAAAGCAGGAGAAAGGTTTGTAGATGTACGGCTAAATTAATACGAAGGTGAGTTTTACTTTCTTTAAGCTTTGTGGCTAACATTAACTTTAGCTTATGCTAGTAGGCAATATTCTCGGACATTTTCATTTTAAAAATGTGCTATTTAAGTATCTGAATATTTTTCATTTATTCTAATGACCAATGTTTTTACCTTATTTTGTGTTTATTTTGAAGTAGAAAATTTCTGAGCTAAAAATCTTTGAGGAAAAACTTTGAGATTAATCAAAATATTTATAAATTGAATGGCCCAGTGCTGTTTTTATAAGTGTTTCCAGATATTGCCCAGCAAAATAGAACTATTTAATTCTCTGCAAACTCGTTTTTTTGTATATTTTCGTACATTTAATGTCATACTTCTGTATGACATTAAATGTCATACAGACATTTAATGTAAAATTGTTGTACTTGTAATGTTACAAGTACAACTAGTAAAACAAGTAAAATTGTTGTACTTGACTGACTTTTTAAATGAAATGCATTTCTCCTGAACCGTACTTTGCATTTTATTAGAAATACTTTTAATTTTAAGAACTCTTCCTCTTACGTAAGTACAATTTTTGTTTATTTTACCCACTTCAGTAAAAGAAACATGTTCATCTTTAGGTGGGAGCAAATCAAATTGTCACTCAAAGCAACAGGTGTAAACCGCCACTAGATGGTGCTGTTGTCTCCTGATTGAATAGTACAGCGGTCGACGTTGTTGTGGTTCCGGGTGCTTCGTAAATCTGGAAATTTCAAACTTGTTGACCACGGAGAACGATGTTTTGGTGTGTTTTGCGAAAACGAACAATCCGCAAATATGTGACCGTTCGTTAAGTGTTTGGTTTCACATAAATAATAGAAACAAACTCAAACGCCTGTGAGACAGAACCCCGGGGAAGATACAACCTCATATTGCGTCATAGGTTGGTTATGTTGCCATGTTGTCGTGGCCGAGTGGTTAAGGCGATGGACTAGAAATCCATTGGGGTCTCCCCGCGCAGGTTCGAATCCTGCCGACAACGAGTTGCTTTTGTTTTTCCCTAAGTGATTTAATTCTCTTTTAATGTTTCGACGGTCACAAAAAATATACACAGAATTACAAACAGTGTTATTACTGCGCTCTGATTATAAAAGTCTGATTCTTGTATTTAAAAAAACAAACTAATTCTTTAAATATAAAACAGAGAAACTTGCATTACTATTTTTTTACTGTTCCCTTGATTTTTTTCTTTTTTGCTTCTATTTTTATTTGCATAACTTCGGCTGCGTTCATGCTAATGTTACTAATAGTCAGGTTTGGTTTCAAAGTTGTGATTCTTTATGTTTTCTGCACATTTAGAAAGAAACTAAAAAGTAATATTTACAAAATACAACATAGGTACTGATTAATTCACAATGATAGTGAAAATAATTCTTAATATTTTAGTACAATAAATCAATCAAATCAAATCAATCAAATTTTATTTGTATAGCACATTTCAGCAGCAAGGCATTTCAAAGTGCTTTACATAATTAAAATAAAAACAGTATGTAATAAACAGTGAGAAAGAGAAAGAGATTTAAAAAACATCATTAAAACGTAGAACTTTAGTTGAGACGCCGTCAACTGGGATTCCAACCCTTTGGACTTTAGTCAAAACGCCGTTTGACAAGGACTCTAACCTTTTGGAAACAGTGAGAAAGAAAAATAAAAAGAAAGTAATAAAAAGATAAAAAGAAAAGATAAAATCATTAAAGACATTAAAAACATCAAATATATTGAAGGCATCAATTGCCATGTAAACAAAAAATAAACAAAAATGCAAACTGGACCAAATGTAATGATAAAAACTGCTTTGATATGGTCAGAGTTATTTTTAATAAAACTGGAAACTGATTTTAAACAAACCATTATAATATATATTATTTTTAACTTTTATTATGGATTCTGCAAGGGTTTTTCACTGAATCTACCAAAATAATCTAATAGTTTTCTCCACTTTGTCTTTGTCATCGTCCTTTTACCTCCTCTAAATGATGAAATGTGTTTGTTGGCATCGGTATAAATCTGACAGGCTGGAGGAACAGGGAGGAAAACTGAACATCCGGGTTTCCCATTTCAGACGTCAGGATCCAGTAAAAGCTGCTGGTGGACGACAGCTTCCAGCTTTTTTCAGATTTCTGTTTACAGACTGGAAAGATAACAGCCTTTGATGTTCAATCATAACCAGAAACTGAAGCATTCAGCAGCGCCCATCTGAAATCTGCAAGGAAAAGGAAATCCTGCTAAAAATAAAATCATTTAAGACAACTGATATATTTATATTTGCAAGAGATCAGAAAATGTTTTTTTTTATTTATGTCCAAGTCAAAGTTCAAGTTTTTTGTTTATAACATCACATGAAAGCTATTAAATGTAGCTTTTCCCCTTCGTCAGACTGATTTTGTACGTATATATAAATATTTAAATATATAAATATTTTGTCTCTTCCATTTCCCATGTTGTAAAGAAACCATTTCATACCCATGTACTAAAACTGTTGCACACGTTTATTTCTTGCTCATTATTTTAATAATCTAAGGAGATAAATGGTCATAAAATACCCAAACCTGACTTGTTGAAACTAATTTGGATGTTTGAAAATTCTGGATTAAACTCTTTTCCCATTTGGTTCTGATTTCAGTTTGGATTTTTATGCTTTATGAAATATGACGGGTTTTTACCTCTGATCAAATCATGATAATCCTGAGTAATTTCTGCTGATTTTATAGGAGTTATAGGATTATGTTTTCTCATAGCAGACACTAAAACTGTTTTCACACCTGGCAGTCCGGTAGATTCGGTTCAATTTTGGACCAAAGTTGCAACATTTATATATTTTCAGCTGCTGCAGTTCCCAAACCAACCAAAACCTGTTCCCCTCCTGGCCTGTGGGGGCGCTGCACCAAGAACCACTGAAGGAAACCACACAAAACCTCTGAAGACACCGAGCACAGCGTCCGCGGAAGAGGACAGTTTGCTGTTTGTGGTTCAATTAGCATTCACACCTCCCCAAACGAACCGAACTTTCTGGACAAACGAACTAGATTTGGACTAAAAAGGCCTGGTGTGAATGCACTGCAAGTAGAATAAAGATAATAAACTTGTGGTCCCTAAGTTAAATTGAGCTCCAACAGTCATATTTCCAGCCCAAAACGGCAGAAGGAAACAACGTGATCATCTAAATGCAGAACCACCACGATGTGATTGTTACAAGACGTTGCACAGCAAAAGGCACCACCTTGCTCTTAACATGCAAATGAGTGTTTTTTATTGGATTGGTGGAGGAGAAGCAGTCAAGCCTCGCTGAGTGACCTAAGGCAGTGAAAGTGCATAGGTCTGCAGTGAGATCATAGTTTCAGTTGCTGAAAAGCAAGTAAAAACAGAAGTTTCTGGAGGTCAGCTCTGCTTAATGAGCAGTACAGAGAGACAGATCAACTCAGCTGCTGCTCTCCACTTAGTCCTGGACGGTTCCCTCTTAAAACCGCCTCAAACAACAAACAATATAAATGTTTTTCTAATCCTTGTGCTTCAGAAATTTACTTTTAGTCCTGCTGTCAGTTTTCTCACACCTCCTAAACAGTCACGTCTATAGGTCAAAGGTTACGCTATGCTGGCTCTAGCTGCAGGTGTAGTTAGCCGCTGCTTTAGCAGACAGTGTTGCCAGATTGGGCAGGTTTCCACCCAGTTGGTCTGCTTTTGAACATGTTTGACTGGACTTTGGACAGGTTGTTAAAATTTGGGCTGTTGAACACGACATCATTAGTGGTTAATCATTAGTTAATCAAGTGTCATTGTGTAGTAGTGTTGTAAAGCAGAAATATTTTCATTTATAAGGAGATATCACCAAACACATTCAAGTCTCGTTGAGTCAGGATCTCTGCCGTTCCAGTCGGATCTGGTTCTGGTCAGAATACAATAAAGGACGACCAAAAATGAAACTGAATGCACGACACAATCAACATGAGTTTGATTAGAGGTTGATGTTTGGGCTGTTTTGTTCTGTTTTTGGGCTGGAAGCTGTCAGTCAGATCTGGCAACCCTGTTAGCAAACCTGATGCATTTAGTTTTCAGTTTTTGACAAAACTGTGTCTGATTCCAAGGGAGGTTGTTGGTACCGTAACCTGTGTGGACTTGCCCCATATCTCACCAGGATATCCAAATGTAGATCATTTACATCCCACCTGATAGCTGAACTTCCTCTGCATGACTGAGCACCTGTGTGGAAATTAGCAATGAGGTGGAACGCAAGTGATCAAAAAAATATCTCTGGAGACGGGCGGCTGTGGCTGGAGTGGCTCCGGCCCAGGAGAGTCCTCACTGATTCACAACCAACAAGCCGCTCCGTCGCTCCAGAGCTGCCGTCACGAACTGAACAGGCCTGAGAACTGATGGTTCTCCTGAAACAAATGGAGAGAGACGCCAACCTGCAGAAAGCTTTTCCTCACCGGCTCAGTGTGTGTGTGTGTGTGTGTGTGTGTGTGTGTGTGTGTGTGTGTGTGTGTGTGTGTGTGTGTGTGTGTGTGTGTGTGTGTGTGTGTGTGTGTCACGCTCTCTGCTTCTGAAATTGGTCCATTAGCAGCAGTACTTGCAGCGCTGCAAAATTACACTCCACAAATAAACACACTGTTCTTGTAGTGTGCAAGGCCACGTTTAAGTGAGCGTGTGTCCAACACGGCGCTCTGTGGAAGAGGGTCATTTAAAGATCCATCACCATCTGTTTTGGTCCCAGCATGCCATTTTCTTCTCTGCAGGAGCCTTTGATTTAGCGACTAAAGGGTACCATTGCTTACGTTCTTCCCACTGCGCGACCAGACATCCAGCCTGAGCTGCTTATACAAATCAAACGCTGCCGGGCATCCATCGTATCATCACAGGTTGGCCCATCTGCCCACAATTGTTGCAGGTAATCACGAACATCGGGGGTGCCATTTAAACACTGATCAGGAAACGTGTCGGCTGCACAAAACCAGCTTAGATTAAGAAGGAAGTAAAGGCAGCAGGCAGGATGTGGATGTTTCTCCTGATTTGGTTTACTTTTGGTCATGGGCTTCAGTCCCACCAGCCATGTTTAATCCGGTTTAATCCAACTGTAGTTTGTTTGCCCATAAAGTCCGGTTCGTTTGGGAAGGTGATAATCAAACTCTGATGCAAACTGATCCACATAAAAACCTCAATCTCAGTTTGGTTGAAGTCCATATGTGAACAGAGACTGCTCCAAAAGCAGGAAGTGGATTACAGCGCAGGGCATTCTGGGTAAACACAACCAAACACAAATGTGCTGGCCTAGCACTAGCAGGAGAAGTGACTTGTTGTCAATCTTCCAGCGGTTTAAATCTGATGCCACTCCATTTTTGTTTACGTTTTATTGCACTCAGTGTCTTCAGAGGTTTTCATGTTGTTTTCCTCAGTGGTTCTTGGTGCAGCGCCCCCTCAGGCCAGGAGGGGAACAGGTTGGTTTGACTCAGCAGAGAGAAAGAAGAACCACAGCAGAGGAGATGGAGCAGATGGTGAAACTTTGGTCCCAATTGAACCGAGTCTACTGGACTATCAGGTGTGAAAACAAGCCAAGGATGCTCAATAAAACTATTTTCTTTTTTTTTTTGCTGAAATCCATTTTTTTTATTAGTTAATACTACTGATTAAATGTGACTGCACTCAGAACGGTTTGCAACTCACATGCGCAGAAGAACATTGACGTCAAACAGCAGCGCTCCGTTTACTAAAGTAAGACTCAGTGCAGTGAGAAAGTAAAACCACACCTGCTAAAATGTAACAAATGTTGCATTTTGTCCCCAAATGGAACCAAGTCTACCAAACTACCAGGTGGGAAAACTCCCTTAGAGAACATCCACAGCCTCATCCATGAACATTCAGTGTAAGAGTTTAAATTAATGCCTTTTTTCTGCCTTTTTAATGAATGAATCCAATGAATCTGATTTGGTGACATTTTGTCAAAGGATACAAAACCAATGAACTTTCTTCGATGTTGAACTGAGGCCAACAGCTTACATAAACGCCCCGCCCTGGTAGGTTCCTGGAGGTTCAGGCCGCCCGGCGTGTTGCAGCGTGTCTCTGCTGCAAAGTTTCAGCAAAACTACTCTGGAGAGTCTTTATGATTCGAATACTGTGTTACCAAAATAAGAAAACATACACAACAGGAATTCATGCTATAAGACATAAACATGATGAGTTAATTTAAGGATGAACTTTTGAGGAAGTGAATTAAGTCACGTTTGCTTTTCTCAGCCTCTAGGTGGCTTAATGAGTCCATCTTCTGCTGCTGATCATGACATGATGTTTATCACGTTTATAGGATGTAAACGATGTTTAAGTCAAGATAACATTCCTTTGCATTCCACTGGGAAACAGAGGATACCAGCAGGAAAACTGGAAAACCTCCAGCCGTTTAGGAAAAGACTGAAAAGAGGAAGGATGGATGGAAAGAAAACGGGCCAAAAGTCCGGATGGGATGGCCGTTCCCTTCACTGCACAGAGTCCCGTGAGTGAAAGTGGGAAAAGTCAGAGTGGAGGAACAAGAGGTCGAACGTTTGTGTCAACAAATGTGTCCGTCTCCCGGGGAAAGTGGTGACAGAATCTGGGTTTGGACTCGGCCTGGGAAGGAAGTTACTGTTTTAGTTGAGTGAATATCTCCCACTTCAGCGTGACTTTCACAGTTTGATGCTGATCGAGTGAGAGCCCTTTGCAGAGGAGGTGTTAGCCTCACATGTTGACACGGAGGGATCTGCCGCTGACTCTTCTGGCTGCGAAAAGTGTGACAAAAAAAAACATGGCAAACTGCAAACTCTCCTGTCAGAACCTGGTGTCAGCAGGACGTCATTAAATGTTCCCTTTACGACACCAGGGTCGTTTTTTACAGCATTCGCTCTAAAAACTGACATCATCATCTTAATTAACCGACTTCATAGATTGGTCTGGACATCCAGAAGTATTCAAAGTGGTTTAGATATTAACTTCTCAACAGAAGTTTTAGAAACTACGTTTCCATAACAAATGTCAAAAAAACACAAATTCACTATTGTATTTTTTTCCTTTAAATAAGAAATTAAATCAAACATCAATGAGTTTGTTCACTCGATTAGTTATTATAAAACATGCAGTGCCATGAACCTCCTATCACTTCCTGTCGTCTTCTTTGTCGTTTCCAACAGTAGTAACATCCAGCTGTTGCAAACTTAAAGAGAAAGTAAAGCAGTTTTTTTGTGTTGTTTTTGCCCGTCTTAAGGTCACGTCAAACAACTTCTCCTTCGATCAGTTAGAACATATTTCCTGATTAAGAAAGTTGGTGTCAAATCAGGAATTTGACATCCGCGTTTACACATTTCAGTTGGTCCAACTCCCTGCAGACATCAGTCTCGTTTTTAAAGTTACTGAAGTGTTAAAATTCAGCCCTCAGGTCCTCAGAACGAGGTTTATTTGTAGCTCCAAGGAGCAAATCTAAAGCTGGAGCGAATACTGTGGAACAAGCTTTGTTGGTTTTTACGTTTTGGTAAAAAAACCTAAGCTGAAGAAAAATCTCAGTCAAACATGCCTTTTCTTTAAAAGGCCTTTTCCATAATTTTTGTATTTCTTTGTTTTGATCATTTTCATTTTAATGCAGTACTACTTACTGTTACTGTTTAGAACATAAGAACCGTTGGTTGCAGCTCATGACATGAGCTACTGGATATGCCGCTGCCCTGTCTGGTTTCTAGCAGGTGTGGGCAAATGCTTTATCATTCAGGAAGCTAACGAGTCGATTAGAAACATTGATGAGCTGCTGGAGGTCAAAGGTAAGACAAGGGTTCACCTGAAATCACCGCCTGTCGATTGGGAGAAAAACAGCAGGACAATTAAATGTGGATGATCTTAAACAACCAAGTCCAAACAATAAACCAACCCAAGCATGCAAACACCATTTTTTGCAGGTGAACCTTGAACTAAAAAAGTTCCTTCAATCAAAATGTTGGTTCTTGCTTCAGGTTTGAATAGAAGGACAGTCGTTTTGCAGTGGTTTTCTGCTATTGTCCCAAGGTGTGGCTCCTCTGTGTTTTAACCAGCACGTACAGGAAGCCTAATCCCAGTTTATGGGTGTGAATGTATTGATATTAGAAGAAACAATGCTTCATTATCTTTAGCCAACCCAACGCAGATTTCATTGCCAGTATCCACTGATAACGGAGTCGCAGGTTGGACGTATAGTTTTGTTTCTGTGAGAAAATCAATCCGTCAGATAAAAACACGCCTCCCAACATGCTGTGACTTCCACTCCGATTGCGACACATTCCTGCTTTATTTGCCCCTACAGCATGTGATCGCATTACTATGAATAAAAGATTTACAGTGACAGAGACGAAGATTGAGAAAGAGCAGGGCAGGATGCCAGCATGCTGATGAGCTCATTGTTGGAACAGGGATTTCCACATTTCCATGCCATGATACAGAACTGAACAACAAGAGCAAAATACGGCCACAAACACTCAGATCTACTCCAGGAACTGAGCCTGCAGGAGGAGGAGCAGGCAGGTACCAGGTGGCTTCAGCGTCACGTCGAGTCTTTGTAGAAAAAGCCTGAATGAGTTGTTAAGCAGAAACTTCTGCGCTGTTTTTGTTCTGGACAGTCTGGGACAGTTTGGCTCGATGCAAACGTGCCGCAGCCAGCGCTGTAAACAAAGGTAGCCCTCATTTTTATTTAACAGATGCAGCCAGGCATGCTCAATGTGGAATGGACACACAGCAGGCCGAAACACAAGGAAGAGCTGACATCCACTCACTGCAGCCGTGAGTCGATGCAGACGGAGCCGGCTGCATGTGCCAGCTCACTGACAGAAAGCTAGCTGCGCTAACCCTAAAGCACTGACCTTAAACATTGGTTCTGCTAATGCTGCAATGCTTCACCAACATGGTAATTAGAAGCTAATGCTAAAGCTTCATGATAAAAACATCAAACTACTTGAAGAATCGTTATAGTCAAAAAACAACACTTCAACATAGATGTTGAACTTTAATCAAATGAAAGTTTATAAAACTATTTATGTGTGTGTATGTGTGTTCTTCGGTCACAGTGACGTAGGCTGTTACTCTTTAATAAAAAAACTAGAATCTTTCTGAGATTAATCTCAAAATTTCTTAATTTTTTGGCGGAAATTTACTCCTTTTTTATCTATCTATACTGACTCTAACACACCGCTGTACAACTCCTACATCTATATTACAATAGTGACTGAAGAGCCGTTTGTGAGTCAAAAGAACCGGTTCTTTTGGGTGAGCCGATCCATGGAGCCAGGATCCCGAACGGAGCGGAACTCCCATCAGTCCTCTCTCCAGCAGCAGGGCTCGGCCTGCTCGTCTCCCATAGCAACGCGGCCCCTCCTTTTGGCCGGCAGGGGAGGTGTTTGAAAAGTTCACGGCGTGTTTGTGCGTGTCAGAAAGGGGCGTGGAGGCCGAACCCACTCCAAGGAGCTCCTCAGCCCGCCTGCAGTCGCTGCGGAGCCCGGCAGAGTGACCGCAACCCCACCATCCCTCTGCAGAGGAGCTGTTTGAGTTCAGGAGCCATGGAAGACGAAGGGTCCCACGCAGAGCCCGGCAGCGTGTCGGTCAGTGTGTCTGGCAGCACCCACACCCTCCCACAGCTGCAGCCCGACAACACGGAGCTGCAGATCAGCCCGTCCTCCGCCCCCTGCTCCCCGACCCCCACCGGGACCCTGAAGCGGCTCAGCCTGCGGGGCCCCCTGAGCCCCACCGCGGCCTCCCCGCCCGGCCAGGTGAGCGCCATCACGGTGGTGGCGCTGCTGGACAAGCTGGTGAACATGATGGAGGCGGTGCAGGAGAACCAGCAGAGGATGGAGCAGCGACAGTCCGACCTGGAGGGCGCCGTGCGGGTGGTGCAGGGCGACGTGGTGCGGCTCTCCAAGACCCACCTGTCCACCGCAAACAGCGTCAACAAGCTGCTGGAGCGCTCCCGCAAAGTCAACGGCAACGTGAAGGAGGTGAAGGAGCGTCTGGACAGGCAGGCGGTGCAGGTGAGGAAGCTGGAGGCCAACCACAACCACCTGCTGAAGAGGAACAACTTCAAAGTGCTCATCTTCCAGGTTAGTCGGTTTAAAAAAAGCTGCACCGAAACATTCAGTTTGCGCCATTTGAGAGGCAGAACCTGTGAAACTGCAGCAGGTTATTATGGAGGAGTGCGGTTTCTGAGATCTATTTAAAACAGCAGACCTGGTGATTACTCCTATGGCAGTCAGGTTGTTGTTTTAGTCTGAGCTGTCAGGATGAATCATGATGAAGCTGCTGGGAGTTTTTCCGTCAAACAGCTGCTTTAACGCTACACTCTGCAACTTTTATGAACAATGCTTATTTTTTACATGTTTGGTGAAACTGACATGTTGTGTCGGTTAATTAGTGAAAAAATGGAGCTCTTCTGTCTTCTCTCAGTGTTAACTAGAAACAACCAATCAGAGCCAGGAGGCGGGACTTAGTGCTGTCAATCACCACCACAACATAGCCTGCCATGCTAAGGCTAATTAGTTTCACCATAAACTATCCTCCTGTTGATTCTCCACCATTTAGCAGATTTAGCAGCATACATGAGGATGATTGGCAGCGCTAAGTCCCGCCTCCTGACTCTGATTGTTTTTTTTTTCTTCAGATAGGAAAAGTTGCTCAAAGAGGAAGTGGAACTTTTCACAAATTGTCTCAAAAACTGTTCTGACATTGAAACAATTTTAACAAATATGTAAAAGTAACTTTTTTAACAATAAAAGTTACAAACTGCAGCTTTAAATGCAGAACCAAATATTTAAATAATCTACTACTATCATGTGTTTTTTTATTATTATTATTATTATTATATTTTATTTCTCGGCCTGCTAAAATCCCTCATATTTTGGTTGATCATCTTTGCTCATATTAGATAAAGTTGTGAGACTCATCAATGTATTACTTATTTTCAAAACAATTTGATCAAATGTTTGTAAGGAAAGTCAGTTTATGACTTAATTTGAGTTCAGGACACAACAGGACAGGCTTTCAAATGGTTTCTACACATAATCCAGTTTTTAATCAGCCACATTCATTCTGCGGCAGCAAACATCTGCAGAAATTAATTTTATAAAATTATAGGGTTTAAACTTGTGACATTACCAGTTTCATTTATATTCTCAATCTTTCTGTGGAATGTAACTTAAATTATTTGCAAAAAGTTTCTCTTTTTGCAGATTTTTCTGTGTAATACAACATCAAATTATTCACGTTTTATTTGGAGTGTAACTCCAAAGTATTTGCTAATTTTTCCCCCTGTTTGCAGATTCTTTTTTTGTGAAGAATTCCTCCAAATTATTTACAAAAAATTCACTTTTTGGTTAATTTTTCTATGGAATCGAACTTCAAAATATTTGTGAATATTTTTCATGTTTAATGGGGTGTATTTAAAAAAATGTAATCCAAAAATGGAGCTCCAAATTATTTGCAAAAATTAACATATTTGCATATTTTTCTGTGGAGCATAACTCAATTTTTGTGAAAAATATTCCTGCTTGCTGATTTTTAAAAATTATTCTAAAAAGATTTTGCTGATTCACTGTTTTTCTTCTCCATTTGCATCTCTATTGAACATATTTAAAAAGAAAATGCAGCTTGGGAAGCTGAAATACTTTGGCAGGTTGCTGCTTGACATGCTATTGGTTCGGAACAGCAGCCAATCCAGAAACACCAGTGAGTTTCCTTGATCCTGATTGGCCACACATTAAGGTATATTTGGTGTTTAAACTGATAAAACTGGCAGCTGAAAACATTTTTAGAAGGAGTCTCAAGTATTTGCAGAGTTCTGCTGTTTGTGGTTTATGTTCCATCTTCTGGTACAACTTTGGGTCAAACATTTGTACCCGTTTTTAATCGTACTGTAGTAAAGTATGTGATTGTCAGCTCCAATCTGTTTTCAGTGGTTAAGGTTCTGGACATGGCATGTTGTTTTAAATAGGCATGTTTTCCCCTATTAATTCAAAATTAAAAAAAAAAACTATACAAGATCTCTGAAATGGTTCATAAAAATTAAGTTATTGAGCATCCAGAGAACGGCTAAATCAGTCCTGGGCTCAAGATTTTCCCTCAAAACAACCATATCTCATTGTTTTCTGCTGAAATCTCATGAATCAGACTTCAGCTCATTCATGACGAGTCGGATCCGCTTGGATCCGCTTGTGGTTGTTGCAAAAGTTAAGTGGGATCTTAACTTCGGTTTTCAGTTTGAATGTTATCGATTTTTAAGGAAATCATTCCTAAATTATAAAAGAGTAACTTCAAAGCGACTTGATTCTCGTTAGCACACACGCTGCTCTGTTTGAGTCCCATTTGCATTCCTATTTGCCTGGAGTCGTGGGTGCGGTCAGGATGTGTGCGTCCAGCTGCAACGCCTCGCACATTTACGCCTGAAACCCGTCTGACGGGACCTCCGACCAACAACTGCAGAGGTGAACAACACGATCCCAGTATTCATAAGTTTAAGGTCCCAGCAACACCCACCCACACTCACAGCTTGTCCCTGTGCTCCAGAAAAGAAGGGTGTGTCTGAGAACGGAGCTGCAGGAGATAATAGAGGATGGCCTTAGACACCGACTCTGCCTGGATCTGCTTACAGGCTGCAGCAGGCGGTCACACACACTCCTGGGTTTAGACAGGATGTTCAGCTTCAGCTGTTTCCTCTCACCTGTGGAAGTAAAACTCACTGATCTGGAAAAATAAATAAATAAAATCCTAAAAAGTTCATCTGGTCATACAGTAGTCGCCATTAAAGCCATAAAACCTGATATGGGCCGGTTTACTAGGAGTCAGCGTGGGTTTTTATCCTGCTGAATGTGTGTGCGTATGTCGTGTAAAAGAAGGAGGGGGCATTGTTGTTGACTCAGGCAGAGCCACAGAGAGCTCTTTACCACCATTGTTATCTGGTTTCCGAGGTACTGAGGCTCTGTTGTTCAAATGCAGCAGGTGCCAAGAACCTTAACCTGTTTAAGCCGGTCTGCAGGTCTGTTGGTTTGTCTCTGCTCTGGATGTTTTTCAAACTGCTCGGCCTTGGTTTAATGTGCATTCTGTGAGTCGAGCATGCGGTGTCTGCATACGGGCGCAGTAAGGCCAAGTATCTGCATGTGTGTGCATGCAGCAATGCCGTTTGATGGTCAGGTGTAAGTAGTTACTGCGGTTGTAAAAGAGCCTTGCTGTGCCTGAGGGGAGGGAGGATGAAGGACCAGAGAGCAGCCCTGTGTTCCTTTCCTTTCTGTTCTTCACTCTAATTGGCACCCATCATTTTCTGCTGCCCCTAATGTCAGATTCTGCTTCCCCAGTTTAGCTTTTGTAGGGTTTCCCCCAGAAATTTGCTAAGCCTGGTGGTAGGAGCGCTACGGCAATCCACTATCAACCCAACATGATTTTGTGTTAAAAATGTAAAAAGTTGCAAAAATTCAGAGGTGCAGCAGTTACTGTGGTTGTAAAAGAGCCTCGTTGTGCCTGAGGGGAGAGAGGACTGGAAGAATAGAATGCAACTCTTTTTCTTTTTTCCTTTTTGTTTTTGATTCTAATTGGCACCCGTCGTTTCCTGCTACCCCAACGTCAGATTTTGCTTCCTCAGTTTAGCTTTACTGCAGCTGTAAAAGAGCCTCGTTGTGCCTGAGGGGAAGATCGACTGAAGGAATTCTTTCCTTTCTGTTCTTGGCTCTAATTGGCGCCCATCATTTTCTGTTGCCCCTAATGTCAGGTTTTGCTTTCTCAGTTTGGCTTTCTCTTTGATGTAACTCCGTTTTTGCCTTCATCTTTTGTTCCACCACCTGTTCCAATTCCCTGAGAGCTTTGATAACACTTATCTGTTGCCAAACTCAAACCACAGAGGCCCTTGGATATCAGCGGAGGAGGGCGGGGGCGCGTCCTGATTGATCCCAAACAGTTGTGCTCCTGTATGGGACAGCTGAGGTGGAAACAGGGAGGTCCGTACCCGCTCCAGTTAGACAGAGATGTCTCCCGCTCTGCTAAGCCACTAATGAGGCCTTAATTACTGCTGCGCTGTACTGGTTTGTTTACCTTATTGTGCTTTCCTGCCTCAGTCTCCATGAATTTCATTTCCTGTGACAGAAGTCATTTATTTCTCAGCAGCTCAAAACATTTCTTGTCGCTGTTTATTTCTCAGAAGAACCAGGATGCCAGATTGAATTTAAGCAGAGCGAGAGGCTCGGTTAGAAGTAAAAACCTCTTAGGTGGGAAAGTTCAGAGGTTTGCACTGACAGGTAAAGCTCCTGTTCTTGTTTGCTTTACCAACCGTCCTGATGCTTTGTGCAGCAACACTTAATCAAAGGTTGTTGCTTAATCCAACTTCAGAGAGAAGGAAGTAAAGCCTGTTTTTCCCTCTTTGTTTAATCTTTTCACCCAAGTCAGCCTCTGATACAGAGAAAGAAACTCAGAAATTCCATTCATTGTCTTTAATTGCTGCAGTTGAAAAGGCCTGTTGGTCAAACTTTTACTGGATTTAATGTCCTAACATGATGGTGAAGCATGTTTGGTTCCACATTAGTTACATTTTCTGCCAGAAAAGAAAACTTTCTAAACAAGAGATAAGAATGCTTCATTGGGTAGATTTACTCGTTAAAGGACATTCAACGGTTTGTTTCTCTGCCCCAAACTGAGGATATTCTGGTTTAGTCCATTTAAACAAACTCTGGTTTGCTTTCTTCATTAGTGCGTCTCGTTTGGGTCTGGATGAAAACAACCGTCTGGATGAGACGGTCTTGGTACGTTTCCAAATCTAGAGGTTTGTTTAGATTGTGACTGTGGCTTGGCACAACAGTCACCTGCTGCAAGCTTGAGCTTGAAAAAAAAACAACCTCAAACCAACTGAAAATGTAACCAGTCAATAAACTGAAGAAGTGACTCAGATCAAATGAAGGAACTACAGGTTCTCTGTCAGGAATGTTGCAGGACTTTGATGTTGCCAAGTTTTGCACAATTTGCTGCTGCAGACTTCAGGGTGAAATGGGCTTCAGATGCAATCATGGAAATTTCTTCAATAAACATAAAGGTGACGGTTTTTCATTAGACAAGATTCAGATTTTCTTTTGAAGAAACTCGACTGTTTGAACTTTTTAATTGCACGTAACAAAATAAAAAAGGTGCTCCAAGTTCCTTCATAGATTAGTTTTAAATCCAACTCGTAATTAAAAGATTAAAACTTTATCCTCCCTTTTGCATCAAAGCATCACTGTCTAACCCTAAACCTTTACTCTGTTCGTTTGATGCATTTATAAACTAAAAAAGTTTAAAAAATGAAAAGATAAAACCAAGCAGATTTCTCAGGATGTGACCTCCAGTTCAGTGATTACAGTAAAATCATTCTGCTTAACCCGTTTCTTCAATCTACTTTGCTTGTAACTCAGACTTTGATATTTTTCTTGGGAAAAGACAAAGATAGTGAAGTTTGGCCTTTAGGGACATTTATAGTGATTTCCTCTTGCATCAGATTGGTGCATTTGTACCTGTGAAGTGTAAATAGTTGTGTGCAAACAGTTTGTGCTGCTGCTGCCTGGTGCAGACGTCGTGTGGGAATCTGATCCTCCTCCACAGGTTGCAGCAGGCTGCTGGCTGCAGGCTGCAGCCTCCGTTTGTTTTATGTTCCTCATGGTGATATATAACTTGTTTCAGCGTGTTCACTCACTTCTAGTGACTTATTTTAGGTTAAAGTTGCAGATTTGATTAAAAAAAAGTTGTAAATGTGCCATCGGAGCAGAAAAAGTGACTTTCCTGCACTTTTTTACAAACGTTTGTGTATTTTTAGCGGGAATAAACCTGTTCTGCGTGTTAAAGTGAGTTCCCAGCCTGTTAAGGCGTGCTCTCCAAATGAACAATGAAGTTTGTTTACGAACTACGTTCCTGCTCTGTTATCATTCTTACTTTCCCTTTGGGGTTCATTCCTCGGATAATCCTCTGGGTTTACAGCACAACACAGAGCCGAGGATAAATATAGAGAAGGAAAATGATAAGCAGAGCAACAACAAGGAAAGGAAAACAGAATATATTGTATGAGCTTCATTTCTCATGCGGTGACAGCAGACTGCATGCGTGCAGACGAGCCTCCTGCATTCAGGTTTGACCAGTCGGCTCAACTGTTTCGGTCTTGGAGGCAAATGCAAGTTTGTAGCTGCAGATTCTTCTAGTTACACTCCAGCTTTAATTACACTGAGAAGACCTGGGAGAACTTCCTCTGCAGACTTCCAACATTTTGCAGTGAGGACTCAGCTTTCTGAGGTGGAGCCGTTTTTAACATTTTAATTACAGTAAAAATGGGGCTGCATTAACGCCGTGAAGCGGCTTGTTCCACCAGGAACAGAGCGTCTTTGTTTTGGGCGGCTCACAGTTTGCATGTCTCTGGTTTTAGCTTTGGTATTAACTCGTTAACAAGGCTGGTTGAACTCACGTCCGCGCCCGTTCGCTCTCTTCTGGTTCCCATCCAAAACACAAGTTAAACGTCAACAGATACAGAACCTAACAAACTAAAACAGTTGGCTTGATTTCATACTCTACAGTCATGCAAAATAAGTAAGTACACCCTCTTTTAATTCTTGGACATTCACTTGATTTGCTCTTTTCCAGGTTCAAAAAATGCATTTAATTTGAAAATCAAGTGAACAAAAAACATAAACCAGATTCAAAATCATCATTATTTATTAAAATAATAAAGTTATACTGTTAAAAGCTTATTAAAAAAGTAAGTACACCCTTGCTAGGTTCTAATAGATAACATGAGACCTGATAAAAAACAGTTTATAGAAGAAAAATGTCCTTTATTGTCCCACAGAGACGAGCAGCATGTAGGTTAACACAAACATAAAAAAGTTTTAGAAAAGCAAATAAACAAATTAAAGAATAAAATTCTCAAACATTCAAACTGAAACATATTTTGAAGTTATCAGATATTTGCTGATCCAAGGAACTGAGGATCATTTTTATAAACTTTGCAAAAGAATAAAGTCACAATGTGTGGTCATAAAATTATTAGGAAAAGTTTTTTAATGAGAGAAAAACTTTGATGGTCAACATGAGCAGCTGGTCTGGGACTCAGTCGTTTGAAATCCTGATGCAGAAAATAATTTAATGAGGAGTTAAAATCTGAAGTATTTCTAAAACCAAGATAAGCTTCATAAGATGCTCAACGTGCCTCATTTTAAGTTTTTCTTCTTATCATAAAATTACTACTGCTTTCTGCTGATATAGCAACTTTATTCTAGTAATATTATGACTTTGCTCTTGTATTATAAGTTTTTTCTCATCTTACTTTTTCTCACATTTTAATGGCTTAATTTTTGTAAATATGACTTTTTGTTGTACAATTTTATTCTTGTATTTTTATGAATTTTCTCACAATATTCCGACTTTATTTTTTTTGACTTTTTTATCATATTATTCCAACTTTATTCTTGTAAATTACAAATTTATTCTTGTTTATCATGACTTTTGTTGCACGATTTTATTCTCATTATTCTGATATTCTTTCTTTTAATATTCTGACTTTTTCTCGTAATCTATTTTTTTCCTCTTAGTACTTCATCATGTAGTTGTGCATTAAGACTCAACCGTGTATTTACAGTAGATGAAACTGAAAGTTGTGTAAATACCAGCAGACATGTTATTTGAAATGAGTGAAGCTGAGCAGTGATGGAGTCTAACAGGAAGGATCTGCCGTAACGCTGCTCTGTGCGCCTCGGACGCAGCGGTCTGTCACTGGAGGAGTTCTGTTTTTCTTTGTAGCTTTAGAAAGTCAGAGCCGAGAGTTTCAGCTGCTGGTCCAATGAGTGGATCCAAACAAAACCATTGAAAAACTTCCTGCTCAACTTTGTGTGAATCTCTTTCCTCTGATTGGTTCTCCGGAGCCTCGGCGTTCCTGTCAGGAAGGGAAACACAATCAGCTTTCTGCTGGTTTTCCTTTTACTTCTGTCTCAAGCATTAAAAATGAACAATAATAACTTCCTGCACTTTTGCGGCGGCCATCTTGCCCTTTAACCAAAAGCTTTGTCCAACATTATCTCTGCTTGCTCTTATCAAACAATGGTTGATATGGAAAAGAATGGGTCTGCACTGCGGCTCTCTGACTTATTGAACTGGAAATGTGGAGGAATGTCAAGGCGGAGCTCTGGAAGACGTTTTTCCATCATTCCTGACGAAAAAGATTTTAAACCAGCTGTGAAACTTTGTGATGCGATCTGTTTGGAGATCAGGAAGTTAAAGCGATAAAAACTCAAACAGCTGCAGCTTCACGTTACTCTGATGACTCACATGTCACAGGAAGTTAAACATCTTGATCCGGATGAGTAACATAATGGTTTGCTCCAAGATTACAGTGCCACGGCGTCACCATGGCGACGGGCTTGAATAGGCCGTCGCGTTGTGTGATGGAGAGGCCGGTGAACACGCCAAAGACTTCAGCTCATTAATTGAGCAGGTCGCCATGTTTTCCCGTATTTTTCCATGTTTTTCTGTAATTTTCTGTATTTTTCCATATGTTTCCGTATTTTTCTGCATGTTTCCGTATTTTTCTGCATGTTTCCGT
>NW_006799986.1:1239957-1269957 GCF_000485575.1 Poecilia formosa | reverse complement strand
TGACTCCCAGTCGGTTAAATTCATTTCATTTTCTTTTTATTTGTGGATTCCTTGGATTTACCAGCGTCTGGTGTGAATTTCATGTCAATAGAAATAAATTTATGGAGGAAAAATCTGTTCAAATCTAATTTTATCTGCTGTATAAAAGCTGAAAACATAAACATAATATTCTCCTCCAGGCCAGTTTCCTGCTTTCTGTTTACAGCCTAAAAATATCCTGACTTTTAATTTCATGATGGTTTGTTTTTGATGCCTGTCGGATGTTTCCGCCTGGAGCTTCACTGGTGTCCAACGAGGCAGTCCAGATGGACAGATGGCTGCCATCAAGGCCAATTAAAAGTTCTGATTTCTAAAGTCTTTATAAAAACTATTTCTAAAAGTATTTCATTGACGCTGGCAGGTTATAGTGGATTCAAAGCTGTAAACAAAGAAACGACATCAGGATGATGGAGGCTGATCAGGACAAAACGGGAAAACGTTTTGAGCCTGATGCTAACAGTAAACAGTTTGAGGGGAAAAAATAAAATATTTGTGGGTTTTATCTGTTTCCGGGCGGATTTGGTCTGGCATTTGGAAGGCAGCCAATCGAGGAGTGCCATTTATTTTCCTTGATGCTGATTGGCTGTTCTTTCTGGAGTGGGAAAAGGAACACTGTTGTTGTTAGCTTCTAATGCTAACATAGTTTCCACTGTGCGTATTAATGCATATTAATGTATATTTGGTGTTTAGAACTATTACAAAAACATACTTATGAGTGTTTTTAGAGAAAAAAATCAAGTTTTTGTGGATTTCAGCTGTGAATACCAAGAGAAAAAGAGATTTATTGGTTCAAACCCAGAAATTAATGTTCCAGGATGTTTTAGCTGGCTTGGTTCTTAACTTACAAAACAACATATCAGATTGGAGCAGATTTTCTTTGCATTGCTGGAGTTATCTGACTAACCCAGGTCTCCTCCTAAGGCTTTTATTGTTCTTTCTCCTTGAATAACTCGCGGCTGCACTCCGGGTTGGGGCCGGCCCCGTCTTCAGAACACACTGACAGATTTATCCCCTTTACCTGGGAGATCTCTCACATGCCTGGCCCACACCTGAGCCTTGATTCATAGCTGCATTTTTTTAGATCCGGGCAGGAGATACCGGCGCTTTAAAAACAAGACGCAGTGTGCGTGCATTTTTATTTTTAAATGTTTATTAGGTGCAGGTAAAGACAAAACATTGATGAATAAATGAGTCATCCTGGTCTGTAAACATGCTGGGAGCACTTTGGGAATGTCTCACAAGCTGCCAGGCATTCTTTGAAATGCAGGCATGCAGGTTGCCTCACCTAACAGAGCAACGAGCGTTGGAGAACGGGGTTAAAGTTTCGGTTCTTTATGTTTTCCCACCAAGCAAATGGATTTACTGTGAAGAAATATAAACAGAAAGGGGGCAGAGAGGCTGGGTCACATGTTTCTGGAGGTTTTCAAAGTTGCTTTTGGTTCTGGATGAAGGGATTTCAGGAGGAACGACATCAGATCTGAAGTTTGGTGAATCTCTGTGACATGAGCCCGGTGATGGTCGATTCCATGACTCAGCGATTATACAGCACGGAGGAGATTAAGGATTCTCCAGGCCTGGAAAAGACTGGAAAATAGATTCAGACTTTATCTTTTAACCAAGACATTCATCTGTTCATCCATCCATCTGTTCATCATTCATGTGTTTTTTTTATCTCGTTTTTACTGTAAAATGTTTCTATAATCTCTGTCATTTTCAGTCCTGATGGAAGTGAAATCCAGATTAAAGTTAAACTTTGTTTCCATTTATTCTGACCTTTTATCCTGTGAGTCATGTGGCCGGTCTCTCGGTCAACCAGCTGAATCGGTCAGTTAGCTAACCCAGACATGTGATGTGGACTATAAACCAGTGAAGTTTGCAATACAGCGGGTGTCTGAACCTCAGGTGATCCTCCCACCGTTTGTTTATGAGCGTCTCACATGTTCGCTGGAGTATGTCAGCGGCTGGGTCTGCAGCGCCGCTCTTCCCTCGCTCCGGCTCGGCCAGAGAAAGGAGTGGGAGCTCATAAATCCCCACTGGAGGAGAAGACTGTTGGTGCCTGCATGCTTCTGATTGTGCACAGATGAGCAGGCAGTAAGTCAGATGGTGGATATGAAGCTCGTCTCTGTTTATGGTGTGTTTGTGCGATATAGAGACGTGTTGGAATCCTTCAAAAGAAACGAGTGAAATTCCTCAGAATTCAGGGGAAAGGCATGCAGAGACTGGTCTGTTCAGACCGAGCCTGGATGCCAAAGCATATTAAACACAAAGTCAACATTTCTTCCACAATGTCAAAGAGATTACCTGCCTTAAATATAGAGATATACAGCTCTACATTCAAGGGATTTATGTACTGGAATGTATTATTTAAAGTAGGGGTGGGCATTGATCTGTCATCTGGATAAGTTTCAGTTATTGGTGGTAAATAAAAAACACAACTAATGGGATGATCAGAAATGTTATTTTTGCTATATTCGCTTAAAAAACCTCTTGAATGTGACGTAACAAATCAGCAGGGACTGCCTGTTACCTAGCAACCCCAGCCGAGTTCTGCCTGTTACCTAGCAGCCCAAGCTGAGTTCTGCCCGTTACCTAGCAGCCCAAGCTGAGTTCTGCCCGTTACCTAGCAGCCCAAGCCGAGTTCTGCCCGTTACCTAGCAACCCCAGCCGAGTTCTGCCCGTTACCTAGCAACCCCAGCCGAGTTCTGCCCGTTACCTAGCAGCCCAAGCTGAGACGCAATTGTGGAAAACAGCAACCATTGTACACCGAGTTTTGTTGTTGACTTATCATCCAGAAACCACTCGCTACATTCTTGTGAGTTGTGCAGATGGCTCCACTTCTGCTTTTCAAAGATGCACATTTGTATAATTGTGCATCTGTTTGTGTGATTGTAAATGTTCAGCTGGGGCGTGGCCAGCACTGGCCAGATGCTGCCAGCGTGGCCAGATGGCAGCATCTGGCATCTGACTTTAAATGGCTCAAAATAGGCAGGACTCACCCGATTAAAATCTTGATTTTGTGTAAAAAAATGTAATAGACATGTTTTGTATCATCCATAAACCTATTCTAACCTCTTCAAGGAAGCATAATGGATCTCCTTTAACATCTGTCTCTTTCTTCTGTCCCCCAATAGGAAGACAATGAGATCCCTGCCAACGTGGTGGTCTCCCCCAAGACTCCTGTACCAAGCCAGTACGACACAGAGTCCACCATCCAGCCGGCTCCGTCTATCACAGGATCCATTGAAGGCAGTCGCACTCAGGAAGAGATGCTCCAGAAGATCAGCCTGTCCTCAGGCGACGACCCCGACCTGGCCTGCGGTGCGTCGCAACGAGAAGAGGGCGACTCTCTGGAGTACGATGTCTCCCCCATCAAATTCGAAAGAAGGTCTGACCGGTTCAAACGCTCCAGTCTGAAGAAGGTTGACAGCATAAAGAAGGCCTTCACACAAGCCAAGATCGGCGAGAAGGTAAACCAGATCACCTCCAAGATTGTTCCTCAAGAGAAGCGCGAGAAGATCAAGAAGAGCTTCACCCCGAGCCACCCCAAATCCCCAACCGCCAGGGCCTCCTCCTTCAAGATTTCCCCAATGACCTTCAACGTCAAGAAGGTCAGAGATGGGGATGCGCCCACTCAAGAAATGAAATCCACAGAGGAAAAAGCCCACGTGGAAATCCCTGCGCTGACCGGTCTGGGTGGTAAGATTCCCTCAGATGAGATTCACATCCAGGAAGAGGTGATGGAGGTGGTGGAGAGCCTGAGTCCGACCACGACGGAAACCATCCAGGCAGAGGTGTCCGTCAACGGGAAGTCCTCCTCCAGCGTAGAGGCAGAGATCAACGGCGAGGGTCTGGCTGGCCTGGCGGTTCCAGAGCACGATGAAGATCTTGGTGAGGATGAGGAGGAGGAGGAAGAGGAGGATCAAGAGAAGCAGAAAAGCCCCATAGAGGTGATGGCTGAAGTCCAGATCACCACAGAAACCATCGCCGTGGAGCAAGTGTCTTAATGCCAGTCGGCTGAAAGCATCAAGTCCGATTCCTCTTCTATTCGTCTTTGAGTTCCTAGGATTACAGAAGACCCAAACGTCCCTCCTGGCTGTCAGGTCGGGATCCACCGTAACTCACGGCCACATCACCAACATCTCCAGGGCGCTGCAGCAACCGTCTTCCTCCTGCAGGAGGTTCCTCGCTGAAAAACGGCCTCTTTTGTTCCCTCTGAGTTTTCTGGAAAGTGAAAAAGAAAAACACAACCTGCTGAGGCAGCACGTTGCCAGGTTGTGCCAGAGCTGGAATGAGACGGGTTTTTTTTCCTTTCCTTCCTCTTTGTAGGCTTGTGGAGGATGTTTACTGGATTTCCAGATCCTACCCAACCGGTCAATCTGGTCGTCCACCGTCTTCTGCTACTGCAGAGCAATTGTAAATCTGTTTTCCTCTTATTTTCTGATCTTATAGCTGATTTAGAACATCATGTTGTAGTAATAGTATATTAATACTATCAAAACAAGAACAACTGTAAATTATTCCTATATCATGGGGGGGAATACCTAAAAACTATTAAAACATTTAAAATGTATATAAAACTGAGATAATTGCTAAAGTTTGGTAACCTGGGATTTAATTTGACTGTACACTAAAGTCACAGCTCTATTTGTTTTATGGTTTTAGGGGCAGAAAGTAATGAAATTGTTTCTTTACACGTCTTTTAAACAGAAATAACTTCCTTTCACAAAATTATAGAAAGGTTTTGACTAAATGCTGCCACTGATGGTAATATGTCCATAAAAATAGATAAATATAACATTTCTTTATATATAAAATGTAAAAAAAAAAAAAAAAAACTAGCAAAACTTCAGATTTAATGTAATGCCAATTAAAACACATGGAGAACTAACATGAACTAACATTACACAAAAGCTTGGTGGCTTAATTAAAGGGGAACTATTTTGAAAAATCCAAATTTTGCATGTTTTTGTTCTTTTGTTTGGGTTTCTACTGATTCTAAAACGATCCAACCGCTCAGAGAACTCCCAGAGAACTCCCAGAGAACTCCCAGAAAACTCCCAGAAAACTCCCAGAAAACTCCCTACTGCCAGCTGTTTTCTGGCAGTACGTTAAGATTTTTTGGTGCCTGGAAAAAGCCGCTTCACAAACCTCCTGATTGTTAAGCCACATTCCACGCTGTCGTTACCTAGCAACCCCAGCCGAGTTCTGCCTGTTACCTAGCAACCTAAGCTGAGCTCCAACATGCTTGGTCAGCTGGTTTAACTGCTGGATGGGCTGGACAATGGCTGCTGGAAGTAACAAGTGTTTGTTGTTGCCTCATCACATAGAAACCACTTGCTGCATTTCTGCTGGTTGTGCGCGAGGCTCCACTTCTGCTTTTCAAAGATGTACGGTAAAATCTCATTACCCAAGAATGATTTTATGCAAAAATAGTAATGAACATGTTTTAGCTGTATCCTAACTTGTTCAAGGAATCATAATAGGTCACTTTTAGCAAAAAATGTTTTGATCATGCAAATTTTTGACCCCATTGTTTTTCCATATCTTCACTACTTGCTGCTGTGGATTGCCTGGAATCTGAACTTTTCTTTGCTGACTGTCATCATTACCACCTCAGCCTTGCATTGCTTTTGTGTGTGGATTCATTTTAATGCAGATTTACATCTAAATCAGGATGATTATTGCGTCATCTTATTAAATTTTCCACACCTCATGCGTGCTCATGCGTCCTGCTGCGCTGCCTTCGACTTGCACAAGCTGGTCTGAGTAATTGCACACCTGTAGGGACGGATTCCAATGGCTTTGCTGAGTAAAAACACACCAGGAATATGTCTTTGTTTTACTGTAATCGATTGCATCTTATAGATCAAAGTTTTCCAAATGCATAAAAACAAAAGTTTACATTGAAATCATTTAAGTTTCTAACAGTAATTTACGGAGTTTGAGTGGCTGCTGGACGGCAGACGGGTTGAACGGGAGCAGATAAAAGCGGAGGGAAGCATTCCCAGGTTTGACGGATGGCTTCTGCTCGGCACATTTTTCATCCTCCTGGCCTCCCAGTCTGAAACTGGTGGAGGTTCAGGGAGAACCACAGGTGTGCTGGAAGCTGTGGGAAAGTTCTCCAGGTGCTGGAAGAGACCGTGAAGTCGCCCTGGGTGATTTCAGGCAGGATTTTTAAAACGTTTTTCTGCATTGAGGCTTGTGTTGAACCGTGGGAATAGACATGTTTTTTATGGGATCAACAATCTGTTCCAGCTTGACTTATAGGCACATAAACTGCTGATTCTGGATGAAATAAATCCCCAAAAAGCAAAAAAAAGTCTAAATGTATCATCTCCATATTAACTGTGCAAAATACACATTTACTAATCTGTTATCCCTGAAGTCTTGATGGAAGATTAACACTCATTTTATCATTTTTGCACAATTACATACAGTATATATATATATATATATATAGTGAATGAATAAGTGGTTATTATTGGGAAATTTTTAAAAATGGGAAATTTTGTTGTTTTAGATATATTTGCTTATCCGAGTAAAAAAAAATATTTGGTGAATTGCAGAAGTATTCCTGCTTGTTTACACCTGAAAGCAGATAAAAATGAAACACTTTTATATTACATATTCTAATATATATTACTAACTGCTTTTATTGTTGGATATTTTCCCCTGTTGCTTGTTATTATTTTTTAAATAGATCAGTTTTTATTCAGATATGTATTTGCCGAAACTATTGTCATTCAAAGCTCATTCTGTTGAATAGTTTCTGCTCTTTTATTCATGATGGGATTAAAAATTACACATAAAATATCTGGGAAATGAGAAATATGGTGCATCGCTTCAGAAACAACCTATGGGATGTAAAAGGACAAAACACTAAATAATTGTATGTATTTTCTTCTAAAAGGCTCACTGTGTGTCTTTTTAAAACTCATGTTTTTCTTCAGAAATTCTCCAGATATTTGGGGGTTTTGCATATATTCTTTTAGCTTGCATAAATAAAGCTTTTGTTTTGAAATGATCTTTTTCTGTGTTGCTTGCTGAAAGTGAAATCAGCTGTTAGAGGGGCTTTTATTTTGCAGCTAAAATTAGGATGCTTGTTTTTTCTGTTAGCCACTTAAACCAAAGATCTTCTCCGTCATAGATGCTTTCCTGCCACGCTTCCTGCTGTTTCTTTGCAAAGTTTAGTCCTGCATAAATCATTAAAGATTTTATAACACTGAAATGGACTTTTTGTGGTTTATTTGCTGCAGGAAAACGTCAGAATGTGTTGAGTTGAAACGAGGCGTGGTGCTGATGAGTCACGGTCCAGGGAGCGGCTCAGTTGCTCAACTCTGCTTCATGCAGCACTTAATTCAGATTCAGGCTGAAATTAGCATTAGCTAAGTGTTGACTAAAAAGAGTTGCTTCACTAAAATACACCCTGAAGAATGTTTCCCTTCTACTGACCAGGTGAACAAACCAAAATCAGTTAAAACCATCTGGCTGCACTGCAAAAACACAAAATTATTCTTGTAATGCACTTGAAATGAGACAAGTTACATGTAAATGTCAATAATTAATTAATATTGATGGAAAAACTGTTAGTCCCACTGGCAGATTATATAACTTATAACGGGGCTGACCAAACCTTTTGCAACCTGAAGTTGAAAATACTTGGTGGCCATTTTGTTTTTCTCACTTTAAACACAAAATAATTTTGTTGTAAATTTTTCTTTAAATACTCATCAAAAAATTAAAGTGACAACTTTTTATTTTATCTCAATAGAAGGTAGAGTGTTTCCTAACTTTTTCAGGTTACTTGGTCTAGAAATTTTTTTGTCTATTCCTACCAACAAAAAGGAAAACGTTCTTCAGAAACCATTTCAAATTAAAAGAAAATGTCAGAAAAAATCTTGTGCTAAAAACAATATAAAAGTTCCCACTGGAGAACCAAATTTGTAGCATTCATAAACTACAGTCGGGGGCCAAAAATAATTATTAGGGCCACAAATGTCCCCTGAGCCACACTTTGGACAACCTCAACTTATAATGAGACATTTTTTCCATGTTATAAATGAAACAGTCTGCCAGTGGAACCAGAGTTATTGACTCAAACAGGCTCCTGTATCTTGCTGAAAAGTTACTTGTTTTCTTATTTTAAGTATACTAAGACATTTGCATTAGAAAACACACAAGAAAAATTAGTAAAATTTTGAGTTTTTGCAGTGTATGTGTCGCTTCCCCTTGCAAAATTAATAACTAGATAAAAAAAAAATCTGGTCCTTAGCCAGATTATTTTGACCCCAAGCCTGACAGCCTCTGGCCCCAGATTACTAATCCTGCCTTCTCGACCTGACAGTCCTTGACTGGTTGATTTAATATCTTTGCTGAGGCAGAAATAACTCATCAGGGTGCATGCAAAGTGCTAAATTTATCATTTATTTACAGAAATTGCAGCATTTACATGTAGAGAAGCAAACATTTATCCCTCCTTTTCCCAAATGGGGAATTAAAGACTTGATCTGTCATCTCTTCTGCTCGTCTTTCTGGCTCATTGAGGATTATCTGCTGGTCTGTCTGAGGAAAAAAAAGATATGACAGACAGACAAGACTGCAGATTTTTGTTCTGTTCTCAGCACCTTTCAGATATTATCGGAGACCATTTAACCCGCTGATTATGGGTAGTTTGTCCTTATACAGCATTAATCATTCATGATTTGAACATTAAATGAACATTAAAAGCTCTACATATGGAGGAAAATGAACACGCCACATCACCCTGAACACCATGTCCACAGTGAAATATGACGGTGGCAATGTTATGATAAATTATGCTTTTCTTCAGTCGGATCAAGGAAGCTGGAGTTGATTTGAACTAAATATTCCTGAAAGAAAACTTATTGACTTGAGACTGGAGTGGAGATTCATCTACTGGCAGGACAACAGTGCCAATATTGCAGCCACATCTGCAATGTGATGGTTTAGAAAGTATATGTGTTAATTAGACTCTAAATCTGGTTGAGAATCTGTGAAAAGGCTTAAAAATTCTTTATCTAATCTGAGATCCGTAGTTGTAACGACATTTGAAATTATTTGTACAAAGTACTGAAAACCACGTCTTCCGTCTTTTCCCCAGTAGTTTAGTGCATAAAACCCCCATAAAACACGTTGAAGTTCATGATTGCAACGCGGAAAAACAAAGTAACGTGTGAACGTTATCTACCCAACATAGACGTCGATCGGATGGTGATTGTCTCCCTCTAGTGTTTGAAATACCATATTACATCTTACCCGTCCTCGTTACGTTACACCTCGCCAACATTTTGTAAATGATAGAAACGAGTAAATTTACACAAAAATAACAACAATCCCATCCATACAGATTCCACTGACTGGTATCGCAGATATATCCAGCTCGTACACCCATAGTATGTATTGTCACGGTGGCCGAGAGGTTAAGGCGTTGGACTCGAAATCCAATGGGGTTTCCCCGCACAGGTTCGAATCCTGTTCGTGACGATTGACTTTTAAATTTCCCGTTCAGATTACAAATAATTTAAATTGCAACAAGCTCTTACAACACATTCTGGTTTATTACCCTATGTACTTTTTGACGTAATGACAAAAACTCACCCGGATGATTAAACTCATCACTGAGCTTTAGGGAATAACCTTGATTACAACGTTAATAAAGATTCCTCATGCTGAAATCTCGCATCCTTTTCTCGCGTTGAAACCCGTCGTACACAAAACTGTAATCCTATTGTGAGTGGCAAGATTTGCTTGACTACAAATATAAACCTGTTTCAAACTAGAATGAACCATTTTTATATGCAGTGATACATTTACATAACTTTAGAGTGAAATAGTGATAATAAACACACTATTTTAAAATTATTTACTATATTCTTGTTTTGACGAAATATAAAGCGTGCTATAACCAGTATTAAGTATTGTTATAAAAATATTTATATTAAGTAAAACGAAAATATCTCGTTTAAGCTAAGCTTGTAACAGTTAAATGGCAACACCTCGCGAGATGTTTTGGAACTCAAGAAACAAAGGGAGCTAATTCATGCCTTTGTCAGAGAAACGTATTTCTGTGTGTCATGAAAACGAGAAAATACGTTTTGTTTTAGCGAAACATAAAAATACGTTCCTCTGCCTGTGTCGCTACAAATGCCACTTTAAATATGGCGGCCACGTTGACGTACATCCCCAAGAGCTTATTCATGTCTATGTGAAAGAGCGTCACGCCTCCTGAACTCATGTGGGGCTGTGGTGCGGGTGAACTGAACCCCTTCCTGTTAAGTCGATAATGGTACAGTCCAAGCGGTATAAAATGTCACCGGCAGAGAACGGTAACGTAGTTTTTGGGGCATTATAGAAGGGAGAGAAAAGCCGGTACTGTAAGCAGCTGGCTCAGGCTTCTAATAGTTAGCTTTGTTAGTTCGGCCCAGGAGGGGCTAACATCCAGAACACTATAATCCCGAGCTTTCAGGAGTAATTTAACTCGGTTAGAGTTATAGCAAAGCATCTGGTCAGCCTACGGTTAACAAAGCTGAAATAGCTCCATATAATCTGAGCCACACAAAGGAAGCATCAGGGCAGCTGTATAAGCGGTTCAGGGTCAGAGATGGTGTTTCCTCACTCTGGCAGCAGGCTGGGGTTAAAATCTTTCTAACTTCAACGTCTTCTGCCTGCGGGGGCATTTTAGACACTCCAGCCTCATAAAACTGATGCATTAATATCTTATTAATACGGGTTTAGCATTTTAGCTGGTGTTATGTGAAGAATGAAACCGTTATTATGGCGATAGTCGGGACAGAACGGCTCATATAATGCATCCTGAAACTAGCCGAAGGTAGCTAGTTAACTGCGAGCTAACAAGCATTCCGCTAACAACTGGTGCTGCTGGGGACGACAATCACCTTCTGGTGGTCTTTATGGGCTCATTAACCGCGCAACTCTGAATGGAAGCGTAGAACCGTCCCGAATCTGAAACGTTAGGGGCAGTTTGAAGCCGTTTATTTTTGTGGAACAGGGCTGCGACTAGCAGGCTAACTAGCACCGCTAAGGCTAACAGTAACGTCTGAAAGGCAAACCGAAGGAGAGAGAGAGGAAGCTAACAGAGGCTAACCGATGATGGCAGCACCTTCTAACGAGGCCGTGTTCCTGATTAAGGACGTGAAACCGGGCTCTAAGAACCTGAATATTGTGTTCATCGTGTTGGAGATCGGTGAGTTGTGAGGCTAAAGCAGCCCCTCTGTCCCCACGTCCATTCGGGTTTGTGTCTCTTAAAGGGACCGAGCTAGAACTCTGTCACAGTACCGGGAGCCCTGCTGTCTAACATTGACTTCTGACTTTTTAATCGTTTTTTTTTTTTATATATCTTCTTTCAGGACGAGTGACCAAAACGAAAGACGGCCATGAGGTGAGGTCCTGTAAGGTGGCGGATAAAAGCGGGAGCATCGCCATCTCGGTGTGGGACGAACTGGGGAGTCTCATCCAGCCTGGAGACATCATCAAACTCACCAGAGGGTAGGTCCGTCTCTAAAGCTGCATTTGCTCAAATTAACTCAACTGTCTACAGATGATTGTTTTGTTTTGAAGGTATGCATCCATATGGAAAGGATGCCTGACCCTTTACACTGGAAGAGGGGGGGATCTTCAGAAGATTGGAGAGTGAGTATCTCCATTCAGATTTCATTAAATACCCCCAAAAAGTGGTTAGTATGGCTTTTAATTCACATCACAGTTCTTCTTCTTCAGCTACTCTGCTTTATTTCACATCAGAATACTCAACCAGTCAGGCTTTAAGATGTCCACACAGTTCAATGTCCACACAGTTCATGTCCAGCATGTGTGGGGTCTGCAGAGATGTTGGCTTCCTGTTTTCAGACATTAGAAGTTCAGCCCTGATGATCTTCTCTGCAGATTTATTATTAAACACATAATTGAGTGTAGTGAAACGTTAAACCTAAAAGATTGAGTTACTCCAACTCATGTAGCCCCCTTGCCATTTCCTTACCATCTCAAAATTATTCCTGGATAATGTACAATTGAATTGTGTGTGAAACTCAAACTTATGAAACCAAATTGAACATTAAACCCATTTGCCTTGTTTTAAGTCCAGGAGATATTATGTAATGTTGCAGTGTTAATGTCAGCCGTCGCACTCGATTAGCTTCAGGATGTTGGTCAGCAATGTCTTTTTAAAGTTTGTGCATAAATGTAAACAAAAATCAATTACTGCTAACCGGTTTTAATGGCTGCTGAATTACTACAGCCTGTAATGCATTTGGAGCTGCGGTTGTGCACAAAAATATATTTAGCAGATCCAAACTGGTGACTCTGAATTCATTAGTTTGTTAAAATTAAAAAATCAACGAGTTACCATTTAGCATGAGCATTTTGATGCAATCAAAAATACAATCCTTCATCTTTCTAAGTGTTTTTCAATAATTGTACATTTAATGTGTGAAAAAAGTATTTGGTTGTAGTTTGATTTGTAACTTTTGCCATTCATGCATCCACTTGCAGAACAAAATTACATTTTGTTCCAATTTTACAAAATGGAAATTAAATTATGGAGTCTTGGAATATTAAATTGACAGAATAAATATAAAAATATTTACAAAATAAACATAAAATATAGATACAATATATACAAATGAACACGTAAACAAATTACAGGATTATGTCCATTAGTATGAAACATATTTACACTGTTTCTCTTTTCTAAATATAATATAATAAACAGCTAATTAAGCAGCTACAAGACAATAAATGCACAAGAGTCACTACTTGGCAAACTACTCCCATTTCCCTGGATATACTGATTGTTTAAAGTTTATGGTTTATAAAATGTTTCACTGCACTCATCAGAATATTTGTTGCTGGTTTCTCTGACTGTATGTTTATGATTTCTTATTCTGTTTTTATGATGTAAGGCACTCTGAATGCACTGTGCAAATGAACTTGGTTGATTCAGTTTTGGAGTGTTTTTGTTTGAGTGTTAGTTTAAGTCCGTTTTTCTTTCCCAGGTTTTGCATGGTCTACTCCGAGGTGCCCAACTTCAGCGAACCAAACCCAGAGCTGCTAGCGCAGGCTAACCAGCAGAACAAGTCTGTGAGTACCGACGCGTCGGCCCAGAAACCTCCTCCAGGTCACGCTGCGCTGACTTTGATCTTATTCTTATTTTTTAATTGTTTAATGTGAGTAAGTAAAACACAACAATCTGTAGGGCTGGACAATATGGCTGAAACGTGTCACAATATAAATGTTTCATATCGGTCAATATTTATAATTATTGATTAGTCATTTCTTTTAAATATCTGAATTGCAGCCAAACCGGTGACATGGCCTTTCCTGTTTTATCCAGTTTTCTATCCACTACGTTATTTTTTTATTTCTAAGCGGTATAGAGACACGCTGGGGAAACTAGAAACTGCTGCTGGCCCAGTTACCCAGCATGTTGTTGCTAGGCAACCAGAGAGCGAGAGTTAGTTGATTCCACCAACTTTCCTAGCTAGCTGTGAGGTTGAGCAGCTAAAGCGTTTCCTCTCCCAGGATGATTTGCATTTCAGTGAATACTCTGTAAATTACATAGATTATTGTAGTATTGAAATATTTTCTGTAACTTTGAGATGTCTAACATTTGTTCCTCCAAACAGGGAAAGCCTGACCAGAACCAGAGAGGAAACTCTCCGCCTAATCAGAATTCAGGTACCGCTGCTCCACCAGGTCAGTGGGTTCGGCTTATTTTGGGTTTTTCTTTTAAAAATGGCCTCCAGGAAAACTCTAAATATTATTTTAATAACGTATTAAATCCACTTGTAAAGGAGTGGGATTAGTTTATTTGCTTTTACCCTGAATTTCTGTAGTTTCTGTAAAGTTTCAGTCATTTTTGTTGTTTTGTTTTCTCCTACAGGTAACGGTGCCATGCCGCCGTTCGCCAACAACCCGACCACCGGCGCTCCCCGTGACCCAACGTTTGGCAACGCTGGTCGCTCCAACGGTCGGTCAACGACGGGCAACGGCGCGCCACCCGTCAACGCCAGCGGCCCCCCGACGACCACAAAGTCCTCCGTCACCATTAGCAACGGCAGGGATCCGCGACGCGCCAAGAGATGAGATTGGTTTGGTCCTGGTTCCTCCCCCCGCCGGTGACGGCCTTCTCAATAATGAATGGTTTTATACAGCCTACGGTAGTCAGACGCATCATTTTGTCGTAGTGATTAAGCGCCAGAGCTACGACGTCGGCCATCTTGGATGGAGACCTGACGGTAGTTATCCAGTGTTATCTCTCCCTCCCTCCTTCTTTCAGAGAACACATCCTACTTGAACACTTGATGCACTTTCTTCTCTTAATTTATGTTGAAGCTTGGCTGTGATTATAAGTCAGGAAAAGGTGTTCCCTCTTTATTTTCTCAAAGTGGAAAAGGCCTTAAGTGGGTGAGAATGCGTTCAACCGTATCTGAAGTGACTCTGAAAACACGTCAGCTGTTAGATTTTAATCATAGCCGTACAGAATGACTATCTCCTCTCCATGAACCATGGTTTTCTTGTTTCTTTTTGCCATGAACTGTACCTTTCTATTTTATCACGGACCAACGATCAGACACAACGGTTCAAGTAAATCTTAATTATGCTGCCATATTTGGGTTTTTTTCTGGTTCCAGAAGCTCTTAAATAAACTCTGACATGTTGGGTTCACTGACTCTGATGGCGTCTGACCTTCACAACTAACAGTTAAAGGTTTTATTTTTCACCAATAAAATGTTGTTGGTTGAACATCTGTATGTTTCCGGCCACCAAAGTGCCACAAATAAACTTTCTCAGTTTCAACTCTTCAGCACCATCTAGTGTCAAGAACATGAATTTTTTAAATATTATTCCCCTTTTTAGTTGTTTTTCTCTGGAAGTGTCAACAAGAAGTGCTCCATTTTGCAGCAACACGTTGCTCAACATTAACCCCAAGTTTTCTTCACATCCTTTGTTGCACCAAGCACCTAAACCTTTCGTCCCCCTGAGCGTCGCTTCCCCCTCTGAGCCTCTGTGGTCTCACACACGCACACACTTTCTCCAAGTTTAAGCTGCTTAGAAAACCTAAGGAGTGCCCAAATAAATTTAGAAGGTAAACACCACAGTTGCTTATTAAAACTTAAACTATGCAATAAACAGACCAATTTCTTATGATTACTTATAACCGTTACATAACTATTTAGTCTCTTGTTTTGGGACTAAGATCTAACAATCATTAAAAACTGTAATTGTACAGTGGAAACCTGCATTTTAATCCAATATGGGGTGCGTGGGCCATCTGTGGAGCGCCAAGAATCCGGCCTAAAGGCATGATGGTGACTGGAAATGAAATGATTCCTGAAATGAAACTTTCTGTGCAGCACAAGCTTTTGCTTTTATTTTGGTTTTACCGTAAACAACCACAAACATCCAGATTCAGGCAAACCTGTTAGTTTAACTTCATTAATTTAAGTAAAAGTCTTTAAAGAAAGTGGTCTTGTTGCTGAGAATTTAAAGATGAATAGTTAGCAATAGTTGCAAACTACATAGTTTGCAACTATATCTAGTAAGCCAGATATTTACTTAGCAAGCTAAATATTTAGCTCACTTAAAAAACACTAAGCTAAATACTTAGCCTCAAACTAAATACCGAGTTAAATGTTGAGTATGCAAGCTAACCATTTAGCTTCAAACTCGCTGGTGAGATAAATATTTATCTTCAAACTAAGTAGAGCTAAATATCTAGCTAGCAATCTACATATTTAGTTAGCGAACTAAACATTTAGCTAAATGTGGCTAAATATATTTAGTCATAATTTAAATGGTCATCAAAAAGCAGACATGTTTGAACTTTTAACCTTTTCAGGTTGTAATGAGAGAAAATATGGCGTCATTAGCATCAGAGGTGAGGAGCTAATCTTTAGTTACATTTTGGAAAATATGTTATTTTAGAAGTAGTTTTACTGCACTTTATTATGAAGTATCGCTACAAGCTTTGTTGTCCCAATGTTACTTTCTGTCTGCAGAGCCTGATGAGCCATTTGGACATCAAGTGAGGAAACGGTGAACATTAGTTCAGATTTACACTCCATGAACATTTTCTACTATAAGTAGTTTCCTAAAGTTTATACTGAAAACATTGATGGAAGTTCTTCAGCTTACATTTTTATTTTGAACGACATTATTTGTGTTAATGTTTTCATTTTAGTCTTTAAAGTTTGGTTTTGTGTAATGACATAATTTTTTAAAATACTAAATCAAACATTATGATCCGTTTTTCAGTTGCCTTTTTACCAAATACTTTTTATTCCTACATGAGTATTACTTTGATGGCTGCTTTTTATTTTTGCTACAGTAAAATATGTTAAAGTATTAACTCAGTCCTCTGAAGGCCAGCTTATAAAATACTTTAAAGTACTTTTCATCTCATTTATGATGTAAATTAGACACAGGTTGTGTAAAACCCAGCGAGATATTTCACAACTTGAACTGGAGTTTAAAGAAAAGCTGGTCTGACTGTGAAAAGTTTCTACCTTTAAACAAACTACCAGAGTTTCTCTGAACAGCTTCCATACTTTAGTTTCTGAAATACAAACAAAAGTTTGGCTTTGAATTATTTTCTAATGCATTCCCTCAGATCTGGACCTGCTTTCAGTGTAACATCTCAACCTAAATCTAATTAAAATGCATAAACCTCCATCTGGTTGTCAGGTTTTGTGCTTGTAAAAGTTTAACCTCGTTTTGGGTCGAATCTGGTTTTGTTTTTTTGTCAACACTTGTGACACTGTGAGCTGAAACACATGAGAAGTGCGGCAGGAAATGTGATGAACCCGTGTGTCAACAAAGACACATGTCATGAGCCAGGGACTTCCTCTCCGGCGGCCGAAATCCCCTCCAATAAATCTGTTTCTAAAAACTGCTGAATCACACATCACTAAATCAGCTGCTCCTGATACCTTCATCAGGTGTTTCTCCTTCACTTTAACTCGTATTCATAACTCATTAAAGTGAGATCATTCTTCTCTAAGCACGGCTTTATTTTATATTTCAGCTTAAAATCCGCCACTTCTTCTCAGATTTCATTTAATCCAATTTGTTGGGCTTTTGTATTTTTGTTACATTACACACTCAAATCTGTCTTATTCCCAACAAAATGAACCTTTATTTGCCTGATTTATTGAAGAATGTATGATATACTCAGTATCGCCACAAGACACTTCCCAGTCAGGAGTGTTGATCACATCAGATTATGAGAAACAGGAAGGTGAGTTTTATGGGAGGAGAGTCGACAGATACAAGCTTCGTCTCTTGTCCAGTTGTGACATATTTCGAGCTCTTCTGCAGCCAAGACACCATGATTACTGGTGAGCATTTATTTCAGCTTCAGTTGAATAATCAATTAAAAATTAATCTAAGGTTAATTTTATTTATTAACTGAAAAACTGCTATTTTCTTTTAAAAAAACTGAGTTTTACAGAGGGCAGGCTGTGTTTTCATTACATAAAGGGCTACATTTTTCATAATATGGTCAATTAAATTAAAAAATAATGCAATTTTAACATTACTTTGTATCAGCTGTGTTAAATACTGACTGAATAAACATTAAATTGTGGTTTTGTCACATTATTAAACAGACATATTTACAAAATGTAAACATCCTCACCTCTGTAGCATATTAGTCATTTTTGTTTGATCAATCAAATTTTATTTGTACAGCACATTTCAGCAGCAAGGCATTTCAAAGTGATTTAGATAATTAAAAACAGAAACACAGAGTAATAAATAGATAAAAAGATAAAACCTTTAAAGACATCAAAACCCTAACCTTAATTTAGCCTGAAGCAGCTCTAACCAGGTGGGATTTAAGTTGAGATTTAAAGGCTCTCAGTGTTTCAGCTGTTTCACAGTTTTCTGGAAGTTTGTTGTTCTGGGGATGCAGAGCAGAACCAGAACCTGAGGGGTTTAGATGGTTGGTACAGCAATAACAGATCTTTAATGTATTGTGGTGCTAAACCGTTGAGTGATTTATAAACTAACAACAGTATTTTAAAGTCCATCCTCTGAGCTACAGGGAGCCAGTGTAGGGACTTTAAAACTGATGTTATGTCTCCATCTTCCTGGTTTTAGTGAGAACAGCAGCAGCAGCTTCTGGATCAGCTGCAGCTGTTTGATTGATTTATTAGTCAGACCTGTGAAGACGCTGTTGCAGGAATCAATGCGGCTGAAGATAAACGCCTGGATGAGTTTCTCTAGATCCTGCTGAGACTAATAATAGGTTAATTAATTATTTGGATCCCTCGCTTGGACTGATACCAAGCCTGAACACGTACTGAAAATTTTTAATTTCTGCCCTCAGATCCGAACGAGTCGTCATTTGTGGACGACTTCAGCACCGTCTATGAAGAGCTGAACTTCACCTACAACTACACGGAGTTCACCCTGAACCCGGCCACCGAACCCTGCGACAACTTCCGGTTCCCGGACGTCGTGATGCTGATCGCCTGCTTGTTTTACGTCTTCGTCTTCCTGTTGGCCATTCCGGGGAATCTGGTGGTGGGGTTGGTGATCGGGCTGAGCAAGCAGGCTCTGATCCCCTCTGACCTCTACCTGCTCCACCTGGCGGTCGCGGACCTGCTGCTGGCCTTCACCCTGCCCTTCTGGGCCACCTCCGTCACCTCCGGCTGGGTGTTTGGGGATCTCATGTGTAAAATCGTCACCATCCTGCAGGAGCTGAGCTTCTACTCCAGCATCCTGTTCCTGACCTGCATCAGCATGGACCGGTACATGGTCATAGTGCGGGCGATGGAGGCCCGGCGCACAAACCGCCAGGTGTGCAGTTGGGTTATCTGCATTTTGGTTTGGGTGATCGGTGGGTTGCTGTCCCTACCGGGGTTCTTCAGCTCCGCGTTCCCTTCCCAAAACTCCACCCACATGGTTTGCGCGGTGCAGTACAACCCCAGCAGCGCCGATGAGTGGCGGCTGGCCACCAGAGTCCTCCGCCACGCCTTGGGGTTCGTCATCCCGCTGGCCGTCATGCTGCCCTGCTACGGGGTGACCATCCAGCGGCTGCTCCGCGTCCGCGGCGGCTTCCAGCGGCAGCGCGCCATGAGGGTCATCATATGCGTGGTGGCCGCCTTCCTGCTCTGCTGGACGCCGTACCACCTGGCGGTGATGGCGGACACCTTTTTCCGGCTGAAGATCGTGGAGTACGGGTGCCGGGAGAGGGCGGCGGTGGACCAGGCCATGTTTGCCACGCAGAGCCTGGGGCTGCTGCACAGCTGCGTCAACCCGGTGCTGTACGCATTTGTTGGGGAGAAGTTCAGGAAGAAGCTGCTGCAGAAAATGAGGAGGATGGGCCTGTTGGAGCGGGCGTCGGTCTCCAGAGCCAGCAGGTCCTCCATATCATCGGAAATCACATCAACAGTCATGTGAAAATGTTACTTAGAGCGGCAGGTTGGAACTTTTATAAAAGTGTTTTTTACATATTTGTGGAAACCGTCACCATGTCATGACAGTTTATGAGACGGATAATCTGTGAAAAATCAAGCTCGTCCTCCTCCCTCAGCTACTACTCCTGACCAAAAACAGCCAATCAGAGTCAGGAGGCGGGTCTTAGCCTGTCAATCATGCTCGTGTACGCCCTGTTCTCCTCCATCTCCTCCCTGAGCTATAAACAATGCTCTGCTATCAGTCCAAAATAAACAACCAGAGCCAAGAGAGTCTTAGCGCTGTAAATCCAGCTCATGCATGTTTTGATCAGTGTGCTAATGGAGGAGAAACAAGTTACCGTTACAGAAAAATGGTTTATCTGCTGTTATCAGTGGCTATGCTAACTAGCCTTAGCCTTTGTGGCTGAGGCTACGGAAGGCTAAGCCTAGTTAGCATTTGTAAATAGCTTTGTAACTCACTAACCAGCTGTAGCATAGCAGACAACAAAGGGGAAGTATGAGAGTGATTGACAGCATTAAGATCCTCCTCTTGGCTCTGATTGGCTGTTTTTGACAGAAACGTATTTCTACAGTTAGAAGTGGGAGAACGTGGAGGAGCTCCATTTTTTCTCACATTCTGTCTCATAACAAACTATCATGACATCACGATAACTTTAACAAAAATTTTTTTTTTTGTAAAAAATATTTACTGAAGCTTTAACTCCAAATATTTGCTGGACTTTCTACATATCTTTTTACTTCTAGTTGCCTTTAAAACTTCTTTACCTTTTATAAATAAGTTTCCTATGTGTTGATGTACATTTCATTGTATTTATGCAACCAGAAGAAAGGCTTCCTTAACTTAAGCTGGGAACATTTGTGCAGAAGTGGGTAAAGGTACCAAAAATTAAACTCAAATAACAGCAGCGCTTCTTCAACATTTTACTTAATTAAAATGTTGAACAGTCCAAGAAATTACTCAAGTGAAAATAAAAATGTATTTGGCAAAATTATGACTAACGGATCAAAAAATCTGATTTAGTATTTTTAAAAAATCATATCATTACACAAAATATAAATTTAGGTGGAAGAATATAAAAAGCTCTTTAAGTTGATCAAATAAGACTAACTGTTCTAAATATTTAAAAATGACATCAGACGGACCAAAAATTTAAATAATTCATATAAATAACACAATTAGAAAATCTGGTTATAGAAGCATTTTTACAAATCAAACAAGAAATGTATTTAAAAAATGCAGGTGTGTTGGGGAAATTTTTGCTACACTGGTTTCTACTCAACTATGCATTTATGTTGCCTCTATTTTTATTTTAGCATATTTATATTTTTACTGAAAGTGGGAAAACCAGATCTGTCAACATTTAGGGTAAGTTGTGAAAATATTTCTTAAACTATCTTACAGCATCACAATGTCTAGACAGACAAAATGCTAAAAAAAAAAAAAAAAACAACAGATGCAGAAAAAAATGTGAAATAGATGTTGGTCTTTTATGAATCTGTTTTTGTGTAAATGTAAAAATATTTTTTATCTGTTAATATTAAATAGTTTCAGCTGAAGCTAGCTTTTTGTATTTTACATATTAAAAGTCTAATTTCTGTATGGCCAAGAAACTTCATTAAAGTTGAAACAAGGACTCATTGTCTGGTCATGTGATTAACAAAAGCACCTCGGAGTCACATCATTGATCAGCTGTTATTTGTATTGGTTAGTGAGGAGACCAAAAACAGAAGTTGTGATTTTCTGCTGCAGGAAAATTACAACACAGTCAGATGTCAACATACTTCTTTTCTTTCCTCTTCACCTTAAAGTGATCCCTCAGGTGTGAAACCGACTTTGCTTTTAATGCAACAAAGGAAATATTTGTTTTTTCCACCCTCTGAGTCTCAGTGAACTGTATAATTGTAGAAACAGTCACACTGCCACCTTCTGACAAACCACCAAATCTGTAGTTTAAAGTCTCAATGCAGGCAAGTTAAATGGGAGTCATGCTTTAAAGCTTTAAAAATAGGACACTATTTGAATCCAAACTACATACTTAGTTAGCAAACAAAATATTTAACAAATAAACAATTTAGCTAACTCTGAGCTTGTTATATATTTAATTAGCTCAGAGCCAAATATCTAGTTTGGAGCTAAAGAGTTAGCTTGCTCCAATAAAAACCTTGGAGCTAAATGCTCAGCCTGCTAACCAAATAATTGGTTTGGAGCTAAAATTAGCTTCATAAGCAATTTCAGTTTGTAGTTAAATATATAGCTTGTTAGCTAAATATTAAATTTGGAGCTAAATATTTAGCTAACTCTGAGGTAGCTAAATATTTAAAGATCTCAGGCCTAAATATCAAGTTATATTTGGAGCTAAATAGTTAACTAGGTAATTACTTAGCTGGGAGCTAAAATTTAGCTTGCTACTTAGGAGCTAAAGGTAAGGTAACTAAATATTTACTTAGCTAGGAATATATATAGCTAGCTCTTAACTAGCTAAATATTTAGTTTGGAGTTTATTTAGCTGACTCTGAGCTAGCTAAATATTTAATTAGCACATAAATATTTAGTTTTTGACCCCGCCTCTCGCCCGGAATGTTAGCTGGAGATAGGCACCAGCACCCCTCCCGACCCCACTGAGGGACAAGGGTGTTCAGAAAATGGATGGATGGATGGATATTTAGTTTTTGAGCTAAATAGTTAGCTTTCAAACTTAGCATTTAGTTTGGTGCTGAAATGTAGTTTGCTAACTAAATACCTAGTTTGGAGCTAAGTTTAGCTTGATGACTAAGTATTTAGCATGCTATTTAAACATTTAGTTTAAAGCTGACATTTATAAATAATGACTTTGAAAACTGAACTCCCATTTTTTTCTCTTATGACAGGATAAATAACCCAAATTGTTGCTACTCTCCACACTTTGCAGTGTGCCCCAAAGTGTTGCACCATGTTCTTCTGACCTCAGGTTGGCTAAAAATGACGCGGAGGGCGGGAGCCTTGCTTTCAGTGGGCAGACGGACCAAGCAGCTGTCGCTGCGCGGTTCGCGGAGCTCTGACCGTCATTTCCCCCTCCAGACTGCCTGGCAAAGGTAGGGGGAAATCATGAGTGGGCTGATTTAACTTACGGGACAAGGAGCGGTGACGGCAGGGGGTCACGGTGCAACTTATCAGGTGGGATCTGGTCCTTGGACGAAGCCAACCTCAAGGAATCTCAAAGAAGACTTGTCCACCTTAGTTTGGGAGGAACACCACTGGGAAGAGGTAAAACCAAGAGAAAGAGAAAATTGGGATAAAAACGAGGTTGGAAAATCAAAGCTGTCAGTTCCAAGAGAAGTCAAAGGAGTTGCTGTTAATGCAACATGATCTGGTGGGTCTTATCCTAAAAATACCTCTGTCCAGGCAGTGGTCGCTGTCTCCGTCCTTCCTGATTACCTGCTCATCAACAATTCCTTTTTCAGACAACCGACTCCAGATAGCATCAGTTTTAGAATATTTAGCAACTGCACAGATGTTGCTAAAGTTTTTATGTTTCTGCCTGGAGTCAAATGGATGGATTATAACTGGACCTGTTGATTTTAGGCCCTAAGTATTTACCCGCCTAGACGTCCAACCATGAGAAAAGCTGATGTAGCAATGACCCTGAAGAAGGGGGCCGATGAAGCAGCAGCGCCCCACAGTCCCATCATCCCCCCCAAACGGTCCAAGACGGCCCTGGAGCAGGTAGTCCCCGAACCCCGGGGCCCTGGCCATCCCGACCCGTCTCCTCCCGTTTTCATCCGGAAAATGAGGAACGCCGCGGTGGGGACTGGCTGTGACATCCGCCTGAAGGTGACCGTGGTTGGGGACCCCCAGCCGTCCCTGTACTGGTACCACAACGACGAGCTGCTCAACATGGAGAACCAGGAGTACGGAGGCCTGTGGATTAGGGACTGCAAGCCCAGCGATGCTGGTCTCTACACCTGCATCGCCAACAATCACCTGGGAGAAGCCCGGACCAGCGCCGTGCTGGCCGTCCTGGATCTGGGTGAAGGTAACGGTCCTGCTAGCTTACACGCATCCATGAGCCCGAATTACGGTCCAGACCAAACGGACCGTAAATCAGGATTCCTCAGAACAGCCATAACGTTCACAAACCACCAGACAAGTCAAAGTTTCAGCTTCAGGGCAATAATCACAACTAATTTCCTACTTAGGAGCCAGAAATGATCAGGGTTACTTATAATTGCTTAGCCAAAATACACATTTAGTTGGTAGGCTAAATATTAGTATTGAGTCTACTTACTAAATAGCTTCAAAATAAATGTTTAGCCTGACTAAAGATTTAGCTTCCAACTGAATAGGATCTAACTAAATATGTAGCTTCCTAATTAAATAAATTCAAACTTACCTTTAGCTTACTGGCTAAATATTTAGCTCTCAAACTCAGTATGTAGCTACTAGATAAACTAAACAGTTAGCTTGCTAAAACTAAACATGTAACTTGATGTTTGGAGGTACATTTCTAGTTGTTTTGTTATTTAGCTTTCTAACTAAATATGCATATTTAAAATATTTGGCTTGCTAACTAAATATTTAGTGAGATATTTAGCTTTTAAGTAAATATTTGACATTTAATATTTAGCTTGCTAACTAAATAAGTGGCTCATCACTACATATTTTGTTTGTAACTGTGATATTTGACAGTTAAAAATGGTGAACATTTGATTTTGAAATGAACCTCTATTGTTTTTGTCGTCTGTCAGGCTGAATAATCCAAGTTATTGCTACTAATTTTTGACTCCTTAGGATCCAACCTGCTGCCTGCAGGATGCAAATAATTGGGAGATTTTAGCTGTAAACATAAATCATTACTGGAAATGTTTAATAATTTTATAATAAAAAAAACAACCTTTACCTAATTCAGAGAAAGTAGCTCTATGTTGGCTCCCTTTCTCTCCAGAATCACGTTTATTTTTCCTTTTCAGATCTAAACCCAGATTCAGTTTTGCATGTTTTTTGGTGTCTGATACATCTTTGCTTGATGTGAGCATGCAGTGGCAAGGTTTGATTTTTGCGATTCTTTCTGGGAATAAATAATTTCTTAAACAGCTAATTGATCCAAAGCTACTCGCTGTTCTTCAGTGTCTGACCCGGGAGGCCAATCTTTCTGATCAGAAAACCAGATTTTCCTGCTCAGCATCGCCTCGATTCTGGGTCAGCTGTTCTACAGAGCGACTTCTTTATATTTGAATAATAATATCTTATGCTTAAAAAAGCAAAATATTATATAATTTAATCTTAAAAATCCTAATTTTTACAAGCTCTGTCTCAGAAAAACGAGCCCAAATGTTTTTAAACATTTAATTTATTAAACTGGTCGACTGACCAGTTTAATACAAACAATTGGTTACTTTGATAAACTTTGGAGATAAATAGTAATAAACAATCTTTAAATCCTGCCTGTATTTACTGAGTTTTATATTAACCCTCATTTCAACTGATTGATATTATGAAATCTAACAGGTTAGACCAAATAAAAATAACTCTTGAGAGACCTCCTGCTGGTAAATGTTATTTATTGCTGTCATATAATTAAATGTTAACAGAGGAAAACATATTATAGAATGTGAATTTAATTTTAACATCTTCAAACTCCAGAATTGGCTGGAAAATGACTAAAAATGTAAAAAATGATAGTAAAATGAGCAGCACTCTTTATTTTTAATAGCTTAGTTATGCTAAGCTAACTAATGCTAATCTATGAATCATTCCAGCAAAAAAACTCCTAAGTTTAAGTTATAAATCAGTGTTATTTCAATATAGAAAGTCATAAGTAAAAAAACATCTAGCAGATAAAAGTCACATCTTTAATATGTCTTATTTTTGTAATGTATCAGCCTTTCTGTTCCAAAAAACAATAAAAACGTATAACTGGACCAAACACGTTTTAAAAGTCAAACCACAGCAACAAAAAGAGCCATTTTTCTTTTATTTTCCTCCTGTAAAAAGCCAGAAGCAAATAAAACACGCTGCTGTTATTTTCAGAGCTCAATGTTTTGGGTTGAAGTTTCCCATCCACAGCAGAGAAGAACGTTGAATTTCAGCTTCACAGCAGCTCAGTGTGATTCAGACTCCTGGATCCTCGGCCGGCTCCAGCTGTCCCATCACTCAGCGGAGCCGCGTCTCTCTGAACGTCTCTCTGTCCGCCCTCTTGTCCTCCGACCCCCCGGTTATTTATACAGAGGAATGTGCCTGGCCTCAGATTTTTGTGATGCTAGCAGGCCCCGCGTCTCTCCTGTTACACAGCAAGACATCACTGCTAATATTAGCCAACGGGTTTCGCTCCCAGCCACTGGGCGGCTCAGATCATTCACACGATGCGTCTTTCCTCGACTAAAACCACAAAAAATGTCTCGTATAAACTCTGGATTTACCTGTGCAGGATGCTGCTGCTTATTTATGCCAACAAATCAGTCAAAAGTTGCAAAATGGAGGTCTTTTCCTATGTTTTTTTTAGCTATTTTTATACAGTTTCTTGAATATTTTTCACAACCTTTCAGCAAATCTGACTGAAAGTTGAAACAATAAATTATAATTTAGGAAAAATCCCAGCCTAACAGCTAATTTCTGAATTTTTTAAGTCAAAAATCAGGTTGTAATGCAGAGAAGTGTCATAAGGTGGAGGGATGAGAGGAAGGAAAACGGCCCATCAGGAGCGTGTTGGGCTATATTTGGCGGGTTGGACGTAGTCGGCGAGTGTGAGCGAAGCGTCTGCATGTTTTCCCCGCCGTGTTGTCCAGGAGCGAACAGGTGGAACCTGAGTTACTCTCTGGAAATCCCCGCTCTATGCAATCAGTGAATCAACAGGGGCTGATCCACTTTAATCAGAGGATAAATCACAAACGGTCAAAAAGGTCGTTACTAATCAGGCTACAAAAGGACCGGAGAACAAAGGTTTCCATCCTGGCATTGCTTTGCAACAGGATTTTTAAAAATTCTGTTCTAATAAAGAAAGTGATACAAACCTGCTAAAGTGGTTTTCCCCCGTCACAGATCGCTTTAGTTTCAGTTTCTGTTGCCACAGTTAGAGTAACTAAATCCGAAATCAACTTTCTTTTTGCAGATAAACTGTTTAAATAGTTTCTTAAGGGTTCTATCTTCATGTTTCTGTGCAAATCTTGAGATTTGTAAATGTGTTTAATTCTGCAGTTACCTAAAACTGTCTCAGTGCTGCCCTCTTTGGGTTGAACACAGGCTACTGCAGTTTAATTTTCCTATTGGTTGTTGCTCGTTGCATTTTTAAAAAAATCACTAAATTTGTCACTTTTGTAAATAAGATGGTTAAATTTGTTGCTTTTTTATGGAAAAAAAAAGTTTCAAAATTTGTCACTAGTTGCTTTTTTGGTAAAGAGTTGATGGATTTGTGTTTTTCTAGATTTATCAGTTGTCACTTTTTAAAACAAAGTTGCTGGATTTATTGCAAGTACGTTTTTAACAAAATCACTGGATTTTGTTGCTAGTTTGTCTTTTGTAAAAATAAAAGTTGGTAGATTTGTTGTTTGTTGCTTTTTTAAAAAGTTGCTGGTGTCCAAAGGATTCAGGGCTTCTTAAAGGGACAGAGGCCAAATTCAATGCGTCAAAATGTAAAGTCAAATTTGTTCCAAGTTATGTGTGATATAAATGTAGCATTTTCATAACAACTGAAGGTAATATTGACACTTGATTGTGTCAGACATTTGAAAAATATTTAGAACACCTATTTAAGTATAATTTAATGAGTGGATCATTTGCTTTAAGTTTGCTGCTTTTAGGAAACTTTTTTTCCTGCCGGCTGATGATTTCCTCTCCCCTTAATATTTTTATCACTCTGATGTTCATATCAAACACCAGATTGAAACTAAAACCTCATGAAATGCAGTTTCCAAGGAGACAAAAAGAGATTACACAATCAGCAGCGCATGAAATCAAACCTGTTAAAACCTGATTACATTTCCCCTCTTTTGGATGTTTTATCTGATTTATTTCCTGTTTTCTGTCATTTTAACGTTTTGCATTGCTGGTTGAGGGTTTTTTAAGCTGGGATGTTTGGAGCAGATTTTACACAACAGATGATATGTTTTGCTGTTGGCACATTGTTATTCTGCGTGAACATTGCTGCTTCTCAGCCCTGGTGACAGCAGTTACTGTTTGTATTAATAAATAAACGCAGAATGAGCGGGATTCGCTGGAATAAGGAGAGTGTTCTCCCAGCGCGGAGGAGCGGGGATCTCCCCTCCTCCTCTCTGCTTCTTCCAGCAGGTTGAGGATAAAACTCGACCTCATGGGGAGGAAGAGTCGGATCCGGAGAGGCTGGATCGTTCCCACCGGTTCGTCCGCCTGCAGGGGAGGCGTTGGGGGGGGCGCAGCGGGGGAAGATGCTCTCTCCGTCGCTGGCTATTGTTTTTACCACAGAGGGGGGGTGAGATGCATTCAACAGACATTTGCACCTGCGGATGGAGGTTTGCTTCCCACACATGGATTCCCTCAGTAGAACCGCAGAGACTCGTTATGTAATCGACAAAGTGCCTTCTTTCTTTTGCATTTGCGTTTTTTTCTTTTTGTTTATTTCTTTTCTCTCGCCTGGCTGTCAGCATATGAGAAACGCAGCGTTATGCACTGAAGCTGCTGATGTCTCTGGAGGAAAATTCCTCATATAGGAGCAACGTGGCGGCGCGGATCCCCCGTGTGTGGCGGGGAATACCCTGCTGCTGAACGTAAGCCAGGCAGAGAAATAAACCAACCATGGAAACATTTCACACCAAAGAGAACAACCAGGCAAGTTGCTCCTTTTATGTCTTATCTCTGCATTCAATTGCTGGAAGCCTTTATATCTGGGATTACCTCTGTTTATATCGCCGTTTTCACAATAGTTTGAGAATTTTGTGCAAAAACGTCAAACCGTCCCTGTTGCTCAGAAATCAGCAGAAAAACTTTAAAGTTTCACTTGAAATATTTTACACAATTTGGACAAGGCTGTCATTGCAAGTTTTTAATTTCATTGCTGTGTTTTACTAAAAAATCAGTTTTTATGCTCTGAACCTAAACAGCCCGACTAGCTTTAAAATTAGAAGAAGACAAAATAAATTTAAAAAATTTACAAAGTAGTTGAAGTCAAGCTAGCAGTGTCGTACGTCAAAACTAATCATTGGATGTGAAGAAATAGTCAGACAGATGTTATGATTATTAAACTAGATTATATAACTAAATAGAGAAACTTGCATTGTTTTTAAAACACTAACTAATGCTAATGCATTTAGCAGAAGCTAAATAAAAATAAACGCTAATTTCAACCGTGTTCAATTGATACACAAACATCACTTGGTGCTTCCCTAACGGGTGGGTAACTTTAGAGGAAATAGACTCCATACACTTCAAAATAAGAGCATGAATGTAAATGTCTAACTATGGGTTACTTTGAATGTGGGGATGGACGCAGTTTGCATTAATTTTGCATGAATCTGCAGAGTAATCTGTGCAGAGTGGATTTCAGATCTGGTGAAATTTAGTTTGCAGACATGCAGGATGAACAGATGTAGCATCACTTATAGGAAAATATTAAAGAAAGGACCGAGGTAGGCACCAGCTCCAGTGGTAAGAACAATAAAATGATGAAGGAGGCTTTATTAAACTGTGGAAGCTGTTAACAGTATTTTATCTTTCTAAGTGATTCCACACGCTGGGATGCAAATTCATGAGCGCCACTTGGATAAGAGTGACTCAGTCATGCTTTCTATTTTCAGAGCAGTGACTGAATTTTCTGTGTGTGTTAAAACAAAAGGCATCTCTTATTAGCATGCGCTTCTATCCGGAGAGGATCTGCTGACATTAAGCTGCCCTTAATTTAGTCTCCAGTATTTACTTTGCTCCTTGGCCTCCCTGTACGGTGACATGTGGTGTATTTATGACAGATGTCTCAGTGTTTGGAGTTTCTCCTTTTCTACTGGTTCACTAAACAAACCAACGTGAACAAGGCTCTTGTTTTTTAATTGTCCTCCACCAAATATTGCTAATGAATCCTTGTCACAGTGACGGCGTAGTAAGCATGTTACTATGGCAACCGTGTCCTCTCCTCACGCCATGATCCAACTTCAGTCTCCCGCGTTGCCAGAATGGTAAGTTATTACATCACAGACTCGCTCAGGCTGTGTTTGTCTTGCCTGCAGACTCTGAGACAACAGAAGATGAAGGTGGCGACCAGTTCGAGACCAAAGAGGACCGCGGGGACGCCGAGGACGAGGCCGTTCATGGTGGTAACCCATCTGTCTTCCTCCTCTGTGTCCCGCCAGGATTTGCTTTGGATTTACTGTTGTTGCTGCTGCAGCCTTCAGACGTATATCAACAGCATGTTCAAGTGTTACAGCCCAAACCCTAAATCAGGCATCAACAACCCAGAGCTACTGCCCTGCAGGTTTTAGATGCATCCCTGCTCCAACAGCTGAATCACATCCAGTGGTGGACACTGATAGCTAACATGTTAGCTGTGCTTCAGACATGTTAGCT
>NW_006799986.1:1218828-1239947 GCF_000485575.1 Poecilia formosa | reverse complement strand
GTTTCAAACTAGAATGAACCATTTTTATATGCAGTGATACATTTACATAACTTTAGAGTGATATATAGTGAAATAGTGATAATAAACACACTATTTTAAAATTATTTACTATATTCTTGTTTTGACGAAATATAAAGCGTGCTATAACCAGTATTAAGTATTGTTATAAAAAATATTTATATTAAGTAAAACGAAAATATCTCGTTTAAGCTAAGCTTGTAACAGTTAAATGGCAACACCTCGCGAGATGTTTTGGAACTCAAGAAACAAAGGGAGCTAATTCATGCCTTTGTCAGAGAAACGTATTTCTGTGTGTCATGAAAACGAGAAAATACGTTTTGTTTTAGCGAAACATAAAAATACCTTCCTCTGCCTGTGTCGCTACAAATGCCACTTTAAATATGGCGGCCACGTTGACGTACATCCCCAAGAGCTTATTCATGTCTATGTGAAAGAGCGTCACGCCTCCTGAACTCATGTGGGGCTGTGGTGCGGGTGAACTGAACCCCTTCCTGTTAAGTCGATAATGGTACAGTCCAAGCGGTATAAAATGTCACCGGCAGAGAACGGTAACGTAGTTTTTGGGGCATTATAGAAGGGAGAGAAAAGCCGGTACTGTAAGCAGCTGGCTCAGGCTTCTAATAGTTAGCTTTGTTAGTTCGGCCCAGGAGGGGCTAACATCCAGAACACTATAATCCCGAGCTTTCAGGAGTAATTTAACTCGGTTAGAGTTATAGCAAAGCATCTGGTCAGCCTACGGTTAACAAAGCTGAAATAGCTCCATATAATCTGAGCCACACAAAGGAAGCATCAGGGCAGCTGTATAAGCGGTTCAGGGTCAGAGATGGTGTTTCCTCACTCTGGCAGCAGGCTGGGGTTAAAATCTTTCTAACTTCAACGTCTTCTGCCTGCGAGGGCATTTTAGACACTCCAGCCTCATAAAACTGATGCATTAATATCTTATTAATACGGGTTTAGCATTTTAGCTGGTGTTATGTGAAGAATGAAACCGTTATTATGGCGATAGTCGGGACAGAACGGCTCATATAATGCATCCTGAAACTAGCCGAAGGTAGCTAGTTAACTGCGAGCTAACAAGCATTCCGCTAACAACTGGTGCTGCTGGGGACGACAATCACCTTCTGGTGGTCTTTATGGGCTCATTAACCGCGCAACTCTGAATGGAAGCGTAGAACCGTCCCGAATCTGAAACGTTAGGGGCAGTTTGAAGCCGTTTATTTTTGTGGAACAGGGCTGCGACTAGCAGGCTAACTAGCACCGCTAAGGCTAACAGTAACGGCTGAAAGGCAAACCGAAGGAGAGAGAGAGAGGAAGCTAACAGAGGCTAACCGATGATGGCAGCACCTTCTAACGAGGCCTTGTTCCTGATTAAGGACGTGAAACCGGGCTCTAAGAACCTGAATATTGTGTTCATCGTGTTGGAGATCGGTGAGTTGTGAGGCTAAAGCAGCCCCCTCTGTCCCCACGTCCACTCGGGTTTGTGTCTCTTAAAGGGACCGAGCTAGAACTCTGTCACAGTACCGGGAGCCCTGCTGTCTAACATTGACTTCTGACTTTTTAATCGTTTTTTTTTTAATCTTCTTTCAGGACGAGTGACCAAAACGAAAGACGGCCATGAGGTGAGGTCCTGTAAGGTGGCGGATAAAAGCGGGAGCATCGCCATCTCGGTGTGGGACGAACTGGGGAGTCTCATCCAGCCTGGAGACATCATCAAACTCACCAGAGGGTAGGTCCGTCTCTAAAGCTGCATTTGCTCAAATTAACTCAACTGTCTACAGATGATTGTTTTGTTTTGAAGGTATGCATCCATATGGAAAGGATGCCTGACCCTTTACACTGGAAGAGGGGGGGATCTTCAGAAGATTGGAGAGTGAGTATCTCCATTCAGATTTCATTAAATACCCCCAAAAAGTGGTTAGTATGGCTTTTAATTCACATCACAGTTCTTCTTCTTCAGCTACTCTGCTTTATTTCACATCAGAATACTCAACCAGTCAGGCTTTAAGATGTCCACACAGTTCAATGTCCACACAGTTCATGTCCAGCATGTGTGGGGTCTGCAGAGATGTTGGCTTCCTGTTTTCAGACATTAGAAGTTCAGCCCTGATGATCTTCTCTGCAGATTTATTATTAAACACATAATTGAGTGTAGTGAAACGTTAAACCTAAAAGATTGAGTTACTCCAACTCATGTAGCCCCCTTGCCATTTCCTTACCATCTCAAAATTATTCCTGGATAATGTACAATTGAATTGTGTGTGAAACTCAAACTTATGAAACCAAATTGAACATTAAACCCATTTGCCTTGTTTTAAGTCCAGGAGATATTATGTAATGTTGCAATGTTAATGTCAGCCGTCACACTCGATTAGCTTCAGGTTGTTGGTCAGCAATATATTTTTTAAAGTTTGTGCATAAATGTAAACAAAAATCAATTACTGCTAACCGGTTTTAATGGCTGCTGAATTACTACAGCCTGTAATGCATTTGGAGCTGCGGTTGTGCACAAAAATATATTTAGCAGATCCAATCTGGTGACTCTGATTTAATTCATTAGTTTGACAAAATTAAAAAATCAACGAGTTACCATTTAGCATGAGCATTTTGATGCAATCAAAAATACAATCCTTCATCTTTCTAAGTGTTTTTCAATAATTGTACATTTAATGTGTGAAAAAAGTATTTGGTTGTAGTTTGATTTGTAACTTTTGCCATTCATGCATCCACTTGCAGAACAAAATTACATTTTGTTCCAATTTTACAAAATGGAAATTAAATTATGGAGTCTTGGAATATTAAATTGACAGAATAAATATAAAAATATTTACAAAATAAACATAAAATATAGATACAATATATACAAATGAACACGTAAACAAATTACAGGATTATATCCATTAGTATGAAACATATTTACACTGTTTCTCTTTTCTAAATATAATATAATAAACAGCTAATTAAGCAGCTACAAGACAATAAATGCACAAGAGTCACTACTTGGCAAACTACTCCCATTTCCCTGGATATACTGATTGTTTAAAGTTTATGGTTTATAAAATGTTTCACTGCACTCATCAGAATATTTGTTGCTGGTTTCTCTGACTGTATGTTTATGATTTCTTATTCTGTTTTTATGATGTAAGGCACTCTGAATGCACTGTGCAAATGAACTTGGTTGATTCAGTTTTGGAGTGTTTTTGTTTGAGTGTTAGTTTAAGTCCGTTTTTCTTTCCCAGGTTTTGCATGGTCTACTCCGAGGTGCCCAACTTCAGCGAACCAAACCCAGAGCTGCTAGCGCAGGCTAACCAGCAGAACAAGTCTGTGAGTACCGACGCGTCCGCCCAGAAACCTCCTCCAGGTCGCGCTGCGCTGACTTTGATCTTATTCTTATTTTTTTCTTTTTTAATGTGAGTAACTAAAACACAACAATCTGTAGGGCTGGACAATATGGCTGAAACGTGTCACAATATAAATGTTTCATATCGGTCAATATTTATAATTATTGATTAGTCATTTCTTTTAAATATCTGAATTGCAGCCAAACCGGTGACATGGCCTTTCGTGTTTTATCCAGTTTTCTATCCACTACGTTATTTTTTTATTTCTAAGCGGTATAGAGACACGCTGGGGAAACTAGAAACTGCTGCTGGCCCAGTTGCCCAGCATGTTGTTGCTAGGCAACCAGAGAGCGAGAGTTGGTTGATTCCACCAACTTTCCTAGCTAGCTGTGAGGTTGAGCAGCTAAAGCTTTTCCTCTCCCAGGATGCTTTGCATTTCAGTGAATTCTCTGTAAATTATATAGATTATTGTAGTATTGAAATATTTTCTGTAACTTTGAGATGTCTAACATTTGTTCCTCCAAACAGGGAAAGCCTGACCAGAACCAGAGAGGAAACTCTCCGCCTAATCAGAATTCAGGTACCGCTGCTCCACCAGGTCAGTGGGTTCGGCTTATTTTGGGTTTTCCTTTTAAAAATGGCCTCCAGGAAAACTCTAAATATTATTTTAATAACGTATTAAATCCACTTGTAAAGGAGTGGGATTAGTTTATTTGCTTTTACCCTGAATTTCTGTAGTTTCTGTAAAGTTTCAGTCATTTTTGTTGTTTTGTTTTCTCCTACAGGTAACGGTGCCATGCCGCCGTTCGCCAACAACCCGACCACCGGCGCTCCCCGTGACCCAACGTTTGGCAACGCTGGTCGCTCCAACGGTCGGTCAACGACGGGCAACGGCGCGCCACCCGTCAACGCCAGCGGCCCCCCGACGACCACAAAGTCCTCCGTCACCATTAGCAACGGCAGGGATCCGCGACGCGCCAAGAGATGAGATTGGTTTGGTCCTGGTTCCTCCCCCCGCCGGTGACGGCCTTCTCAATAATGAATGGTTTTATACAGCCTACGGTAGTCAGACGCATCATTTTGTCGTAGTGATTAAGCGCCAGAGCTACGACGTCGGCCATCTTGGATGGAGACCTGACGGTAGTTATCCAGTGTTATCTCTCCCTCCCTCCTTCTTTCAGAGAACACATCCTACTTGAACACTTGATGCACTTTCTTCTCTTAATTTATGTTGAAGCTTGGCTGTGATTATAAGTCAGGAAAAGGTGTTCCCTCTTTATTTTCTCAAAGTGGAAAAGGCCTTAAGTGGGTGAGAATGCGTTCAACCGTATCTGAAGTGACTCTGAAAACACGTCAGCTGTTAGATTTTAATCATAGCCGTACAGAATGACTATCTCCTCTCCATGAACCATGGTTTTCTTGTTTCTTTTTGCCATGAACTGTACCTTTCTATTTTATCACGGACCAACGATCAGACACAACGGTTCAAGTAAATCTTAATTATGCTGCCATATTTGGGTTTTTTTCTGGTTCCAGAAGCTCTTAAATAAACTCTGACATGTTGGGTTCACTGACTCTGATGGCGTCTGGCCTTCACAACTAACAGTTAAAGGTTTTATTTTTCACCAATAAAATGTTGTTGGTTGAACATCTGTATGTTTCCGGCCACCAAAGTGCCACAAATAAACTTTCTCAGTTTCAACTCTTCAGCACCATCTAGTGTCAAGAACATGAATTTTTTTTAACCCCCCCCCTTTTTTTTTTTTAGCTGTTCTTCTCTGGAAGTGGCAACAAGAAGTGCTCCATTTTGCAGCAACACGTTGCTCAACATTAACCCCAAGTTTCTTCACATCCTTTGTTGCACCAAGCACCTAAACCTTTCGTCCCCCTGAGCGTCGCTTCCCCCTCTGAGCCTCTGTGGTCTCACACACGCACACACTTTCTCCAAGTTTAAGCTGCTTAGAAAACCTAAGGAGTGCCCAAATAACAAATTTAGAAGGTAAACACCACAGTTGCTTATTAAAACTTAAACTATGCAATAAACAGACCAATTTCTTATGATTACTTATAACCGTTACATAACTATTTAGTCTCTTGTTTTGGGACTAAGATCTAACAATCATTAAAAACTAATTGTACAGTGGAAACCTGCATTTTAATCCAATATGGGGTGCGTGGGCCATCTGTGGAGCGCCAAGAATCCGGCCTAAAGGCATGATGGTGACTGGAAATTAAATGATTCCTGAAATGAAACTTTCTGTGCAGCACAAGCTTTTGCTTTTATTTTGGTTTTACAGTGAACAACCACAAACATCCAGATTCAGGCAAACCTGTTAGTTTAACTTCATTAATTTAAGTAAAAGTCTTTAAAGAAAGTGGTCTTGTTGCTGAGAATTTAAAGATGAATAGTTAGCAATAGTTGCAAACTACATAGTTTGCAACTATATCTAGTAAGCCAGATATTTACTTAGCAAGCTAAATATTTAGCTCACTTAAAAAACACTAAGCTAAATACTTAGCCTCAAACTAAATACCGAGTTAAATGTTGAGTATGCAAGCTAACCATTTAGCTTCAAACTCGCTGGTGAGATATTTATCTTCAAACTAAGTAGAGCTAAATATCTAGCTAGCAATCTACATATTTAGTTAGCGAACTAAACATTTAGCTAAATGTGGCTAAATATATTTAGTCATAATTTAAATGGTCATCAAAAAGCAGACATGTTTGAACTTTTAACCTTTTCAGGTTGTAATGAGAGAAAATATGGCGTCATTAGCATCAGAGGTGAGGAGCTAATCTTTAGTTACATTTTGGAAAATATGTTATTTTAGAAGTAGTTTTACTGCACTTTATTATGAAGTATCGCTACAAGCTTTGTTGTCCCAATGTTACTTTCTGTCTGCAGAGCCTGATGAGCCATTGGGACATCAAGTGAGGAAACGGTGAACATTAGTTCAGATTTACACTCCATGAACATTTTCTACTATAAGTAGTTTCACAAAGTTTATACTGAAAACATTGATGGAAGTTCTTCAGCTTACATTTTTATTTTGAACGACATTATTTGTGTTAATGTTTTCATTTTAGTCTTTAAAGTTTGGTTTTGTGTAATGACATAATTTTTTAAAATACTAAATCAAACATTATGATCCATTTGTCAGTTGCCTTTTTACCAGATACTTTTTATTCCTACATGAGTATTACTTTGATGGCTGCTTTTTATTTTTACTACAGTAAAATATGCTAAAGTATTAACTCAATCCTCTGAAGGCCAGCTTATAAAATACTTTAAAGTACTTTTCATCTCATTTATGATGTAAATTAGACACAGGTTGTGTAAAACCCAGCGAGATATTTCACAACTTGAACTGGAGTTTAAAGAAAAGCTGGTCTGACTGTGAAAAGTTTCTACCTTTAAACAAACTACCAGTTTCTCTGAACAGCTTCCATACTTTAGTTTCTCAAATACAAACAAATATTTGGCTTTGAATTATTTTCTAATGCATTCCCTCAGATCTGGACCTGCTTTCAGTGTAACATCTCAACCTAAATCTAATTAAAATGCATAAACCTCCATCTGGTTGTCAGGTTTTGTGCTTGTAAAAGTTTAACCTCGTTTTGGGTCGAATCTGGTTTTGTTTTTTTGTCAACACTTGTGACACTGTGAGCTGAAACACATGAGAAGTGCGGCAGGAAATGTGATGAACCCGTGTGTCAACAAAGACACATGTCATGAGCCAGGGACTTCCTCTCCGGCGGCCGAAATCCCCTCCAATAAATCTGTTTCTAAAAACTGCTGAATCACACATCACTAAATCAGCTGCTCCTGATACCTTCATCAGGTGTTTCTCTTTCACTTTAACTCGTATTCATAACTCATTAAAGTGAGATCATTCTTCTCTAAGCACGGCTTTATTTTATATTTCAGCTTAAAATCCGCCACTTCTTCTCAGATTTCATTTAATCCAATTTGTTGAGTTTTTGTATTTTTGTTACATTACACACTCAGATCTGTCTTATTCCCAGCAAAATGAACCTTTATTTGCCTGATTTATTGAAGAATGTATGATATACTCAGTATCGCCACAAGACACTTCCCAGTCAGGAGTGTTGATCACATCAGATTATGAGAAACAGGAAGGCGAGTTTGATGGGAGGAGAGTCGACAGATACAAGCTTCGTCTCTTGTCCAGTTGTGACATATTTCGAGCTCTTCTGCAGCCAAGACACCATGATTACTGGTGAGCATTTATTTCAGCTTCAGTTGAATAATCAATTAAAAATTAATCTAAGGTTAATTTTATTTATTAACTGAAAAACTGCTATTTTCTTTTAAAAAAACTGAGTTTTACAGAGGGCAGGCTGTGTTTTCATTACATAAAGGGCTACATTTTTCATAATATGGTCAATTAAATTAAAAAATAATGCAATTTTAACATTACTTTGTATCAGCTGTGTTAAATACTGACTGAATAAACATTAAATTGTGGTTTTGTCACATTATTAAACAGACATATTTACAAAATGTAAACATCCTCACCTCTGTAGCATATTAGTCATTTTTGTTTGATCAATCAAATTTTATTTGTACAGCACATTTCAGCAGCAAGGCATTTCAAAGTGATTTAGATAATTAAAAACAGAAACACAGAGTAATAAATAGATAAAAAGATAAAACCTTTAAAGACATCAAAACCCTAACCTTAATTTAGCCTGAAGCAGCTCTAACCAGGTGGGATTTAAGTTGAGATTTAAAGGCTCTCAGTGTTTCAGCTGTTTCACAGTTTTCTGGAAGTTTGTTGTTCTGGGGATGCAGAGCAGAACCAGAACCTGAGGGGTTTAGATGGTTGGTACAGCAATAACAGATCTTTAATGTATTGTGGTGCTAAACCGTTGAGTGATTTATAAACTAACAACAGTATTTTAAAGTCTATCCTCTGAGCTACAGGGAGCCAGTGTAGGGACTTTAAAACTGGTGTTATGTGCTCTATCTTCCTGGTTTTAGTGAGAACAGCAGCAGCAGCTTCTGGATCAGCTGCAGCTGTTTGATTGATTTATTAGTCAGACCTGTGAAGACGCTGTTGCAGGAATCAATGCGGCTGAAGATAAACGCCTGGATGAGTTTCTCTAGATCCTGCTGAGACTAATAATAGGTTAATTAATTATTTGGATCCCTCGCTTGGACTGATACCAAGCCTGAACACGTACTGAAAATTTTTAATTTCTGCCCTCAGATCCGAACGAGTCGTCATTTGTGGACGACTTCAGCACCGTCTATGAAGAGCTGAACTTCACCTACAACTACACGGAGTTCACCCTGAACCCGGCCACCGAACCCTGCGACAACTTCCGGTTCCCGGATGTCGTGATGCTGATCGCCTGCTTGTTTTACGTCTTCGTCTTCCTGTTGGCCATTCCGGGGAATCTGGTGGTGGGGTTGGTGATCGGGCTGAGCAAGCAGGCTCTGACCCCCTCTGACCTCTACCTGCTCCACCTGGCGGTCGCGGACCTGCTGCTGGCCTTCACCCTGCCCTTCTGGGCCACCTCCGTCACCTCCGGCTGGGTGTTTGGGGATCTCATGTGTAAAATCGTCACCATCCTGCAGGAGCTGAGCTTCTACTCCAGCATCCTGTTCCTGACCTGCATCAGCATGGACCGGTACATGGTCATAGTGCGGGCGATGGAGGCCCGGCGCACAAACCGCCAGGTGTGCAGTTGGGTTATCTGCATTTTGGTTTGGGTGATCGGTGGGTTGCTGTCCCTACCGGGGTTCTTCAGCTCCGCGTTCCCTTCCCAAAACTCCACCCACATGGTTTGCGCGGTGCAGTACAACCCCAGCAGCGCCGATGAGTGGCGGCTGGCCACCAGAGTCCTCCGCCACGCCTTGGGGTTCGTCATCCCGCTGGCCGTCATGCTGCCCTGCTACGGGGTGACCATCCAGCGGCTGCTCCGCGTCCGCGGCGGCTTCCAGCGGCAGCGCGCCATGAGGGTCATCATATGCGTGGTGGCCGCCTTCCTGCTCTGCTGGACGCCGTACCACCTGGCGGTGATGGCGGACACCTTTTTCCGGCTGAAGATCGTGGAGTACGGGTGCCGGGAGAGGGCGGCGGTGGACCAGGCCATGTTTGCCACGCAGAGCCTGGGGCTGCTGCACAGCTGCGTCAACCCGGTGCTGTACGCATTTGTTGGGGAGAAGTTCAGGAAGAAGCTGCTGCAGAAAATGAGGAGGATGGGCCTGTTGGAGCGGGCGTCGGTCTCCAGAGCCAGCAGGTCCTCCATATCATCGGAAATCACATCAACAGTCATGTGAAAATGTTACTTAGAGCTGCAGGTTGGAACTTTTATAAAAGTGTTTTTTCCATATTTGTGGAAACCGTCACCATGTCATGACAGTTTATGAGACATCTGTGAAAAATCAAGCTCGTCCTCCTCCCTCAGCTACTACTCCTGACCAAAAACAGCCAATCAGAGTCAGGAGGCGGGTCTTAGCCTGTCAATCATGCTCGTGTACGCCCTGTTCTCCTTCATCTCCTCCCTGAGCTATTGCCGTCTGAAAACAATGCTCTGCTATCAGTCCAAAATAAACAACCAGAGCCAAGAGAGTCTTAGCGCTGTAAATCCAGCTCATGCATGTTTTGATCAGTGTGCTAATGGAGGAGAAACAAGTTACCGTTACAGAAAAATGGTTTATCTGCTGTTATCAGTGGCTATGCTAACTAGCCTTAGCCTTTGTGGCTGAGGCTACGGAAGGCTAAGCCTAGTTAGCATTTGTAAATAGCTTTGTAACTCACTAACCAGCTGTAGCATAGCAGACAACAAAGGGGAAGTATGAGAGTGATTGACAGCATTAAGATCCTCCTCTTGGCTCTGATTGGCTGTTTTTGACAGAAACGTATTTCTACAGTTAGAAGTGGGAGAACGTGGAGGAGCTCCATTTTTTCTCACATTCTGTCTCATAACAAACTATCATGACATCACGATAACTTTAACAAAAATTTTTTTTTTTGTAAAAAATATTTACTGAAGCTTTAACTCCAAATATTTGCTGGACTTTCTACATATCTTTTTACTTCTAGTTGCCTTTAAAACTTCTTTACCTTTTATAAATAAGTTTCCTATGTGTTGATGTACATTTCATTGTATTTATGCAACCAGAAGAAAGGCTTCCTTAACTTAAGCTGGGAACATTTGTGCAGAAGTTTGTAAAGGTACCAAAAATTAAACTCAAATAACAGCAGCGCTTCTTCAACATTTTACTTAATTAAAATGTTGAACAGTCCAAGAAATTACTCAAGTGAAAATAAAATGTATTTGGCAAAATTATGACTAACGGATCAAAAAATCTGATTTAGTATTTTTAAAAAATCATATCATTACACAAAATATAAATTTAGGTGGAAGAATATAAAAAGCTCTTTAAGTTGATCAAATAAGACTAACTGTTCTAAATATTTAAAAATGACATCAGACGGACCAAAAATTTAAATAATTCATATAAATAACACAATTAGAAAATCTGGATATAGAAGCATTTTTACAAATCAAACAAGAAATGTATTTAAAAAATGCAGGCGTGTTGGGGAAATTTTTGGTACACTGGTTTCTACTCAACTATGCATTTATGTTGCCTCTATTTTTATTTTAGCATATTTATATTTTTACTGAAAGTGGGAAAACCAGATCTGTCAACATTTAGGGTAAGTTGTGAAAATATTTCTTAAACTATCTTACAGCATCACAATGTCTAGACAGACAAAATGCTAAAAAAACACCAACAGATGCAGAAGAAACTGTGAAACAGATGTTGGTCTTTTATGAATCTGTTTTTGTGTAAATGTAAAAATATTTTTTATCTGTTAATATTAAATAGTTTCAGCTGAAGCTAGCTTTTTGTATTTTACATATTAAAAGTCTAATTTCTGTATGGCCAAGAAACTTCATTAAAGTTGAAACAAGGAATCATTGTCTGGTCATGTGATTAACAAAAGCACCTCTGAGTCACATCATTGATCAGCTGTTATTTGTATTGGTTAGTGAGGAGACCAAAAACAGAAGTTGTGATTTTCTGCTGCAGGAAAATTATAACACAGTCAGATGTCAACATGCTTTTTTTTCTTTCCTCTTCACCATAAACTGATCCCTCAGGTGTGAAACCGACTTTGCTTTTAATGCAACAAAGGAAATATTTGTTTTTTCCACCCTCTGAGTCTCAGTGAACTGTATAATTGTAGAAACGGTCACACTGCCACCTTCTGACAAACCACCAAATCTGTAGTTTAAAGTCTCAATGCAGGCAAGTTAAATGGGAGTCATGCTTTAAAGCTTTAAAAATAGGATACTATTTGAATCCAAACTGCATACTTAGTTAGCAAGCAAAATATTTAACAAATAAACAATTTAGCTAACTCTGAGCTTGTTATATATTTAATTAGCTCAGAGCCAAATATCTAGTTTGGAGCTAAAGAGTTAGCTTGCTCCAATAAAAACCTTGGAGCTAAATGCTCAGCCTGCTAACCAAATAATTGGTTTGGAGCTAAAATTAGCTTCATAAGCAATTTCAGTTTGTAGTTAAATATATAGCTTGTTAGCTAAATATTTAATTTGGAGCTAAATATTTAGCTAACTCTGAGGTAGCTAAATATTTAAAGATCTCAGGCCTAAATATCAAGTTATATTTGGAGCTAAATAGTTAGCTAGGTAATTACTTAGCTGGGAGCTAAAATTTAGCTTGCTACTTAGGAGCTAAAGGTAAGGTAACTAAATATTTACTTAGCTAGCAATATATATAGCTAGCTCTTAACTAGCTAAATATTTAGTTTGGAGTTTATTTAGCTGACTCTGAGCTAGCTAAATATTTAATTAGCACATAAATATTTAGTTTTTGAGCTAAATAGTTAGCTTTCAAACTTAGCATTTAGTTTGGTGCTGAAATGTAGTTTGCTAACTAAATACCTAGTTTGGAGCTAAGTTTAGCTTGATGACTAAGTATTTAGCATGCTATTTAAACATTTAGTTTAAAGCTGACATTTATAAATAATGACTTTGAAAACTGAACTCCCATTTTTTTCTCTTATGACAGGATAAATAACCCAAATTGTTGCTACTCTCCACACTTTGCAGTGTGCCCCAAAGTGTTGCACCATGTTCTTCTGACCTCAGGTTGGCTAAAAATGACGCAGAGGGCGGGAGCCTTGCTTTCAGTGGGCAGACGGACCAAGCAGCTGTCGCTGCGCGGTTCGCGGAGCTCTGACCGTCATTTCCCCCTCCAGACTGCCTGGCAAAGGTAGGGGGAAATCATGAGTGGGCTGATTTAACTTACGGGACAAGGAGCGGTGACGGCAGGGGGTCACGGTGCAACTTATCAGGTGGGATCTAGTCCTTGGACGAAGCCAACCTCAAGGAATCTCAAAGAAGACTTGTCCACCTTAGTTTGGGAGGAACACCACTGGGAAGAGGTAAAACCAAGAGAAAGAGAAAATTGGGATAAAAACGAGGTTGGAAAATCAACCAGTCAGTTCCAAGAGAAGTCAAAGGAGTTGCTGTTAATGCAACATGATCTGGTGGGTCTTATCCTAAAAATACCTCTGTCCAGGCAGTGGTCGCTGTCTCCGTCCTTCCTGATTACCTGCTCATCAACAATTCCTTTTTCAGACAACCGACTCCAGATAGCATCAGTTTTAGAATATTTAGCAACTGCACAGATGTTGCTAAAGTTTTTATGTTTCTGCCTGGAGTCAAATGGATGGATTATAACTGGACCTGTTGATTTTAGGCCCTAAGTATTTACCCGCCTAGACGTCCAACCATGAGAAAAGCTGATGTAGCAATGACCCTGAAGAAGGGGGCCGATGAAGCAGCAGCGCCCCACAGTCCCATCATCCCCCCCAAACGGTCCAAGACGGCCCTGGAGCAGGTAGTCCCCGAACCCCGGGGCCCTGGCCATCCCGACCCGTCTCCTCCCGTTTTCATCCGGAAAATGAGGAACGCCGCGGTGGGGACTGGCTGTGACATCCGCCTGAAGGTGACCGTGGTTGGGGACCCCCAGCCGTCCCTGTACTGGTACCACAACGACGAGCTGCTCAACATGGAGAACCAGGAGTACGGAGGCCTGTGGATTAGGGACTGCAAGCCCAGCGATGCTGGTCTCTACACCTGCATCGCCAACAATCACCTGGGAGAAGCCCGGACCAGCGCCGTGCTGGCCGTCCTGGATCTGGGTGAAGGTAACGGTCCTGCTAGCTTACACGCATCCATGAGCCCGAATTACGGTCCAGACCAAACGGACCGTAAATCAGGATTCCTCAGAACAGCCATAACGTTCACAAACCACCAGACAAGTCAAAGTTTCAGCTTCAGGGCAATAATCACAACTAATTTCCTACTTAGGAGCCAGAAATGATCAGGGTTACTTATAATTGCTTAGCCAAAATACACATTTAGTTGGTAGGCTAAATATTAGTATTGAGTCTACTTACTAAATAGCTTCAAAATAAATGTTTAGCCTGACTAAAGATTTAGCTTCCAACTGAATAGGATCTAACTAAATATGTAGCTTCCTAATTAAATAAATTCAAACTTACCTTTAGCTTACTGGCTAAATATTTAGCTCTCAAACTCAGTATGTAGCTACTAGATAAACTAAACAGTTAGCTTGCTAAAACTAAACATGTAACTTGATGTTTGGAGGTACATTTCTAGTTGTTTTGTTATTTAGCTTTCTAACTAAATATGCATATTTAAAATATTTGGCTTGCTAACTAAATATTTAGTGAGATATTTAGCTTTTAAGTAAATATTTGACATTTAATATTTAGCTTGCTAACTAAATAAGTAGCTCATCACTACATATTTTGTTTGTAACTGTGATATTTGACAGTTAAAGATGGTGAAAATTTGATTTTGAAATGAACCTCTATTGTTTTTGTCGTCTGTCAGGCTGAATAATCCAAGTTATTGCTACTAATTTTTGACTCCTTAGGATCCAACCTGCTGCCTGCAGGATGCAAATAATTGGGAGATTTTAGCTGTAAACATAAATCATTACTGGAAATGTTTAATAATTTTATAATAAAAAAACAACCTTTACCTAATTCAGAGAAAGTAGCTCTATGTTGGCTCCCTTTCTCTCCAGAATCACGTTTATTTTTCCTTTTCAGATCTAAACCCAGATTCAGTTTTGCATGTTTTTTGGTGTCTGATACATCTTTGCTTGATGTGAGCATGCAGTGGCAAGGTTTGATTTTTGCGATTCTTTCTGGGAATAAATAATTTCTTAAACAGCTGATTGATCCAAAGCTCCTCGCTGTTCTTCAGTGTCTGACCCGGGAGGCCAATCTTTCTGATCAGAAAACCAGATTTTCCTGCTCAGCATCGCCTCGATTCTGGGTCAGCTGTTCTACAGAGCGACTTCTTTATATTTGAATAATAATATCTTATGCTTAAAAAAGCAAAATATTATATAATTTAATCTTAAAAATCCTAATTTTTACAAGCTCTGTCTCAGAAAAACGAGCCCAAATGTTTTTAAACATTTAATTTATTAAACTGGTCGACTGACCAGTTTAATACAAACAATTGGTTACTTTGATAAACTTTGGAGATAAATAGTAATAAACAATCTTTAAATCCTGCCTGTATTTACTGAGTTTTATATTAACCCTCATTTCAACTGATTGATATTATGAAATCTAACAGGTTAGACCAAATAAAAATAACTCTTGAGAGACCTCCTGCTGGTAAAAGTTATTTATTGCTGTCATATAATTAAATGTTAACAGAGGAAAACATATTATAGAATGTGAATTTAATTTTAACATCTTCAAACTCCAGAATTGGCTGGAAAATGACTAAAAATGTAAAAAATGATAGTAAAATGAGCAGCACTCTTTATTTTTAATAGCTTAGTTATGCTAAGCTAACTAATGCTAATCTATGAATCATTCCAGCAAAAAAACTCCTAAGTTTAAGTTATAAATCAGTGTTATTTCAATATAGAAGGTCATAAGTAAAAAAACATCTAGCAGATAAAAGTCACATCTTTAATATGTCTTATTTTTGTAATGCATCAGCCTTTCTGTTCCAAAAAACAATAAAAACGTATAACTGGACCAAACACGTTTTAAAAGTCAAACCACAGCAACAAAAAGAGCCATTTTTCTTTTATTTTCCTCCTGTAAAAAGCCAGAAGCAAATAAAACACGCTGCTGTTGTTTTCAGAGCTCAATGTTTTGGGTTGAAGTTTCCCATCCACAGCAGAGAAGAACGTTGAATTTCAGCTTCACAGCAGCTCAGTGTGATTCAGACTCCTGGATCCTCGGCCGGCTCCAGCTGTCCCATCACTCAGCGGAGCCGCGTCTCTCTGAACGTCTCTCTGTCCGCCCTCTTGTCCTCCGACCCCCCGGTTATTTATACAGAGGAATGTGCCTGGCCTCAGATTTTTGTGATGCTAGCAGGCCCCGCGTCTCTCCTGTTACACAGCAAGACATCACTGCTAATATTAGCCAACGGGTTTCGCTCCCAGCCACTGGGCGGCTCAGATCATTCACACGATGCGTCTTTCCTCGACTAAAACCACAAAAAATGTCTCGTATAAACTCTGGATTTACCTGTGCAGGATGCTGCTGCTTATTTATGCCAACAAATCAGTCAAAAGTTGCAAAATGGAGGTCTTTTCCTATGTTTTTTTTAGCTATTTTTATACAGTTTCTTGAATATTTTTCACAACCTTTCAGCAAATCTGACTGAAAGTTGAAACAATAAATTATAATTTAGGAAAAATCCCAGCCTAACAGCTAATTTCTGAATTTTTTAAGTCAAAAATCAGGTTGTAATGCAGAGAAGTGTCATAAGGTGGAGGGATGAGAGGAAGGAAAACGGCCCATCAGGAGCGTGTTGGGCTATATTTGGCGGGTTGGACGTAGTCGGCGAGTGTGAGCGAAGCGTCTGCATGTTTTCCCCGCCGTGTTGTCCAGGAGCGAACAGGTGGAACCTGAGTTACTCTCTGGAAATCCCCGCTCTATGCAATCAGTGAATCAACAGGGGCTGATCCACTTTAATCAGAGGATAAATCACAAACGGTCAAAAAGGTCGTTACTAATCAGGCTACAAAAGGACCGGAGAACAAAGGTTTCCATCCTGGCATTGCTTTGCAACAGGATTTTTAAAAATTCTGTTCTAATAAAGAAAGTGATATAAACCTGCTAAAGTGGTTTTTCCCCGTCACAGATCGCTTTAGTTTCAGTTTTTGTTGCCGCAGTTAGAGTAACTAAATCCGAAATCAACTTTCTTTTTGCAGATAAACTGTTTAAATAGTTTCTTAAGGGTTCTATCTTCATGTTTCTGTGCAAATCTTGAGATTTGTAAATGTGTTTAATTCTGCAGTTACCTAAAACTGTCTCAGTGCTGCCCTCTTTGGGTTGAACACAGGCTACTGCAGTTTAATTTTCCTATTGGTTGTTGCTTGTTGCATTTTTTAAAAAGTGCAAAATTTGTCACTTTTGTAAATAAGATGGTTAAATTTGTTGCTTTTTTATGAAAAAAGTTTCAAAATTTGTCACTAGTTGCTTTTTTGGTAAAGAGTTGATGGATTTGTGTTTTTCTAGATTTATCAGTTGTCACTTTTTAAAACAAAGTTGCTGGATTTATTGCAAGTAGGTTTTTAACAAAATCACTGGATTTTGTTGCTAGTTTGTCTTTTGTAAAAATAAAAGTTGGTAGATTTGTTGTTTGTTGCTTTTTTAAAAAGTTGCTGGTGTCCAAAGGATTCAGGGCTTCTTAAAGGGACAGAGGCCAAATTCAATGCGTCAAAATGTAAAGTCAAATTTGTTCCAAGTTATGTGTGATATAAATGTAGCATTTTCATAACAACTGAAGGTAATATTGACACTTGATTGTGCTTTAAAGGCATCATACATTTGAAAAATATTTAAAACACCTATTTAAGTATAATTTAATGAGTGGATCATTTGCTTTAAGTTTGCTGCTTTTAGGAAACTTTTTTTCCTGCCGGCTGATGATTTCCTCTCCCCTTAATATTTTTATCACTCTGATGTTCATATCAAACACCAGATTGAAACTAAAACCTCATGAAATGCAGTTTCCAAGGAGACAAAAAGAGATTACACAATCAGCAGCGCATGAAATCAAACCTGTTAAAACCTGATTACATTTCCCCTCTTTTGGATGTTTTATCTGATTTATTTCCTGTTTTCTGTCATTTTAACGTTTTGCGTTGCTGGTTGAGGGTTTTTTAAGCTGGGATGTTTGGAGCAGATTTTACACAACAGATGATATGTTTTGCTGTTGGCACATTGTTATTCTGCGTGAACGTTGCTGCTTCTCAGCCCTGGTGACAGCAGTTACTGTATGTATTAATAAATAAACGCAGAATGAGCGGGATTCGCTGGAATAAGGAGAGTGTTCTCCCAGCGCGGAGGAGCGGGGATCTCCCCTCCTCCTCTCTGCTTCTTCCAGCAGGTTGAGGATAAAACTCGACCTCATGGGGAGGAAGAGTCGGATCCGGAGAGGCTGGATCGTTCCCACCGGTTCGTCCGCCTGCAGGGGAGGCGTTGGGGGGGGCGCAGCGGGGGAAGATGCTCTCTCCGTCGCTGGCTATTGTTTTTACCACAGAGGGGGGGTGAGATGCATTCAACAGACATTTGCACCTGCGGATGGAGGTTTGCTTCCCACACATGGATTCCCTCAGTAGAACCGCAGAGACTCGTTATGTAATCGACAAAGTGCCTTCTTTCTTTTGCATTTGCGTTTTTTTCTTTTTGTTTATTTCTTTTCTCTCGCCTGGCTGTCAGCATATGAGAAACGCAGCGTTATGCGCTGAAGCTGCTGATGTCTCTGGAGGAACATTCCTCATATAGGAGCAACGTGGCGGCGCGGATCCCCCGTGTGTGGCGGGGAATACCCTGCTGCTGAACGTAAGCCAGGCAGAGAAATAAACCAACCATGGAAACATTTCACACCAAAGAGAACAACCAGGCAAGTTGCTCCTTTTATGTCTTATCTCTGCATTCAATTGCTGGAAGCCTTTATATCTGGGATTACCTCTGTTTATATCGCCGTTTTCACAATAGTTTGAGAATTTTGTGCAAAAACCTCAAATCGTCCCTGTTACTCAGAAATCAGCAGAAAAACTTTAAAGTTTCACTTGAAATATTTTACACAATTTGGACAAGGCTGTCATTGCAAGTTTTTTATTTCATTGCTGTGTTTTACTAAAAAATCAGTTTTTATGGTCTGAACCTAAACAGCCCGACTAGCTTTAAAATTAGAAGAAGGCAAAATAAATTTAAAAAAATTTACAAAGTAGTTGAAGTCAAGCTAGCAGTGTCGTACGTCAAAACTAATCATTGGATGTGAAGAAATAGTCAGACAGATGTTATGATTATTAAACTAGATTATATAACTAAATAGAGAAACTTGCATTGTTTTTAAAACACTAACTAATGCTAATGCATTTAGCAGAAGCTAAATAAAAATAAATGCTAATTTCAACCGTGTTCATATGATATACAAACATCACTTGGTGCTTCCCTAACGGGTGGGTAACTTTAGAGGAAATAGACTCCATACACTTCAAAATAAGAGCATGAATGTAAATGTCTAACTATACTTAACAGTCGGTAACCAAAACTTCAACACAAATGTTGAACTTTATTCAACTGAAAGTTTATAAAACAACAAATTGGGCAATTAGAATTTCTCCAAAATAATAATTTAACTTAATCTAAACTCTTCAAAGTCAGCAAAAATACTAAGCTAAGAAAATGTATCTATGCTATCAGTGGATTAGCAGAAGTATCCCTGCTACTGGGATGAAAATAAACGTCTTTATGAATTATTTACAGTCGATAACCCAAACTTTTAATACAGAACTTTATATTAAAGAAAAAAATGTATTTATAAATTATTTATTTTATTCAAAAGTAATATTTTGACTCACAGTTGCATAATCAAATTCATACACATAAATTATACAATTTTATACAATTATACCCAATCTTGCTTCGTAATACTAGTATTACTTGTTCCTTCGCTGCCTGGTGTATCTAAAAAGCTTCACACCTCAAATTAGTGTCTATTCTGATGTACAAGACATTAGAAAGCCTAAATATTTTATTACATAATCAAGCTCAGGCTTAAGATTGTTTTCTGTTGTAAAGTTCTGTTGCACGTTTATGTTTCCACATGTAGTTCACATTTTGACCACTAGATTGGTGTCAAGATACCTCTAACAGCAACATTAGCATGAGCGGATATGTACCAACCAACGTTTGCTGTGTTTCCTTGGATCTATTCTCAGTGAAAGTGGTTTGAAGGGTTAAACCTCCATGAACAGATCTTTACCTTCACTAACAATGTGATGGTTTACCCTGAATAAAACAGACACTTTTTCACATTAATCTCCATAAAGGAAGAACGTTTACAGCTGGTTGAGGTTTTTTTTAGGGTTTATTTTTTTTACTTTGAATGTGGGGATGGACGCAGTTTGCATTAATTTTGCATGAATCTGCAGAGTAATCTGTGCAGAGTGGATTTCAGATCTGGTGAAATTTAGTTTGCAGACATGCAGGATGAACAGATGTAGCATCACTTATAGGAAAATATTAAAGAAAGGACCGAGGTAGGCACCAGCTCCAGTGGTAAGAACAATAAAATGATGAAGGAGGCTTTATTAAACTGTGGAAGCTGTTAACAGTATTTTATCTTTCTAAGTGATTCCACACGCTGGGATGCAGATTCATGAGCGCCACTTGGATAAGAGTGACTCAGTCATGCTTTCTATTTTCAGAGCAGTGACTGAATTTTCTGTGTGTGTTAAAACAAAAGGCATCTCTTATTAGCATGCGCTTCTATCCGGAGAGGATCTGCTGACATTAAGCTGCCCTTAATTTAGTCTCCAGTATTTACTTTGCTCCTTGGCCTCCCTGTACGGTGACATGTGGTGTATTTATGACAGATGTCTCAGTGTTTGGAGTTTCTCCTTTTCTACTGGTTCACTAAACAAACCAACGTGAACAAGGCTCTTGTTTTTTAATTGTCCTCCACCAAATATTGCTAATGAATCCTTGTCACAGTGACGGCGTAGTAAGCATGTTACTATGGCAACCGTGTCCTCTCCTCACGCCATGATCCAACTTCAGTCTCCCGCGTTGCCAGAATGGTAAGTTATTACATCACAGACTCGCTCAGGCTGTGTTTGTCTTGCCTGCAGACTCTGAGACAACAGAAGATGAAGGTGGCGACCAGTTCGAGACCAAAGAGGACCGCGGGGACGCCGAGGACGAGGCCGTTCATGGTGGTAACCCGTCTGTCTTCCTCCTCTGTGTCCCGCCAGGATTTGCTTTGGATTTACTGTTGTTGCTGCTGCAGCCTTCAGACGTATATCAACAGCATGTTCAAGTGTTACAGCCCAAACCCTAAATCAGGCATCAACAACCCAGAGCTACTGCCCTGCAGGTTTTAGATGCATCCCTGCTCCAACAGCTGAATCACATCCAGTGGTGGACACTGATAGCTAACATGTTAGCTGTGCTTCAGACGTATATCGAAAGTTAGCTGCACTAACTTTTCATAAACATTAATTCCCCGTAATGCTAAAGCACTATACCAGCATGGTTTTCAGCAGAAGCTAATGCTAACCCACTACAATATGACAGTATTTAGCAGAAGCTAATGCTAACCCACTACAATATGACAGTATTTAGCAGAAGCTAATGCTAACCCACTACAATATGACAGTATTT
>NW_006799986.1:1212090-1218818 GCF_000485575.1 Poecilia formosa | reverse complement strand
GTATTTAGCAGAAGCTAATGCTAACCCACTCCACCAGGGCCAGTATGCTACATGTTGTAGTTCTCTCTCTGGTGGTAGTAACAATCTTCTCAGCATGTCAATGTTCTCCTTAGGCCTCTAACAAGCCGTCATTTGATCCAGGTGCGTTAAACCAGGGAGTGAACTTAAACATGCAGGTCGCCGGCCCTCCAGGACCCACTTTGGACACCCCTGCACGACACCAACACAATACTTAGTGGAAGCTAATGTTAAAGAGCTATACCAACAGACAAACAACTGTAAACATACAAGAAACTGTATGTTTTTTGTATGAAATAAAGTTAATCAGAATAAAGAGAGAGATTGAGGAGAGGAAATGGAACTAAACAGTCTTCATCCACTTCAAAATAAGAGCATAAATATAAACATCTAACTGCTTGATGAATTCTGTCAGTCGATAATTTAAACTTTAACACAGACGTGTAACTTTATTCAGCTGAAAGTTTGCAAATCAGCCCCTTTGTACCGTTGTAGTTTTTTTTTATTGGAGTCCGACTTTTTCAGGTCTCAGTCAGTGCGACGTTTTGTACCTGCGAAGGGAAACAGGAGTGGTTGCTTAGTGATCATTTGGTCTGTGATTATTTTGTGGGTTAGCAGCTGAAAGTTGAGGAACTACTGGATTCATTGGAGTCGCAAATGTGTGTTATTCAATATTACCATGAATGCATGACTAATTTACCAACATATTTGTTTTTCTGCATGAGAAACAGTGATGGAGAAATGTGGAGAGGACAGAAGTAGAACACATGGACACGAGGCTCTCTCTACCAGGCAAGTAGGAGTCACATTATGGCGCTCCAAAATGCCTCGTTGTCTCACTACAATCCCTCTGAATCCAGGTGTTGATGTTCAATTCTTCTTTTTCAGAAGCCAAGACGATTTTGCAAGAGAATCTCCTCCCCAAGTTCTTCCACCGCCATCGCCAAGGCTGGTCAAGCGTGGCCCGTCTTCTCCGATGCCAAGCCGCTCTGGTTCCACCACTCCTGTCAGCTCGCGTAAGAAAATCGCTGTGCCAACTGAATACCAAGACACGGTTCCAGGAGAGTTTGAGGAAAAGACAAAGCAGCCAAAAAGTGTTTCACAGGGAGGTGGCCAGGACTCCAGGCCACAGACCCCACTGAGTGAGTCTTCCCGAAAAGAGTTCAACCTCAGACCTTCTCCGAAGCTGACAAGGGCGAGCTCAAAGGTTTTCGAGAAGGTCCGTGGCTTAGAGGAGCGGCGGCGAAGCCTCGATATTCCAGAAGGTTCTGTCTCGGGAAGGTCCTGGGCCGGGTTCAACCGTGCTGGGTCGGTAGATTCAGACGACGGTGGAAGCCGGTTGGGCATCTCCAGGGAGAGTTCAAGAGAAGATCTTCGAGAGGCTTTGAAAGAGGATGCTGCTGAACGGAGGTCCATGTTTAAGCAGAGAGCTGCTTCCCTGGAGGAGAAACCTCGCTACTCTCAAAAGGTTCAGGACATCGAGAACAAGTTCACGGAAGAGCTCCAGCGCATCAAGAAACTGGTTGGGAAACCCCATCTGAAGAAATCCTTCTCCACCGAACAGCTCACCCTGAAGGGGAGGCAGCGCCAGCCTTTCAGGAAAATCGAACCGATTCCTCCACAAGTTCTACAGAAGCTGCAAGAAAGAGAGCGCGCTCAGTGGGAAAAGGAGCAAAGGGAGAAGGGCCTGAGTCAGCAACAGATGCAGCAACAGCAGCAGGAACTGCATCAACCCCAGAAGACAACAACCGGCTCAACAGCGGGGAGATTCAGAGACGCCCCAGGGCCGCCGGAGTCCGTGCAGCTATCAGAGCTGCCGGGACAGCGCTTCGTCCGGGAGTTACACCGAGTCAGTCCGGTAACAGAAATACTCCCCAGGTCGTCTTCACCAGCATTACTTCAACAGCAAAGGGCCGAGTCGCCCAATGTCACGATGACGCTGCGTAAGGTCGAGCGACGGCCCCCAAGTCCGCTTGTTCAAAGAGTTTCTCGAATGCAAGAATCGCCTCACAGCCAAGAGCCGGAGACGGGGAGGAAGACGCCCGTTGAGGTGGCAGTGAGGAAAATTGAAAACAGACCTGAAAGTCCTCTAGTGCAGAAAAGGGCTGTCATTATGCAAGATCTTCACCTTCAGCCTCGTCCAAAATCCCCACGGGTAACATACGTTACCCCACCAGAGGACGTGATGGAGGTGTCCAAACCGGTTCCACAGTTAAAGGTCCCTACGATTGTTGTTGAAGATGAGAAAATGGATGAGGACGTTCCTGCAAAGACAAAAGAGCCCAAGCAGACGAGTACCAAGGAGGGGAAACCTCCGAAGACCAAAGGGAAGAGCCGCCGTCCTCGTCCTCTGTCTCCAGAGTTAGGTTTGTGGTTTAACAGTCATTCTTGTTCCATATTAATGCCTGGAGATAACGACGGTTAAAAATGTGCAGATTCCTCAGACGATTCGTACATCTCTGCTGGAGAAGACCCGATGGAGGCTCCCGTGTTTGAGTTCAGCCTCCAGGACACTGTAACATCCGCTGGCGCAGACGTGCTGCTGAAAACCATAATCGCAGGAACCCCGTGTCCTGAAGGTAACAAGGGTTTTTTATGTTAAAATCCCTGAAAATGAGGGATTTTAAGAGAACAAGTTGAGTTATATGCCTTCCTGCCTTGTCTGCTCAAGTTACCTGGACAAAAGACAACATGGATGTCACAGGGACGCCGAGCTACCTGGTGAAAGTGGAAGGCGAACGGCACAGTCTGCTCATAAGATCAGCTAAAGCAGCTGACAGTGGAAAGTTCTGCGTGACTGCAGTCAATCAGATGGGAAGAGCCGCCAGCAGCGCCACGCTCACAGTCAAAGCAGGTGAGGCGTCGCTGCTCATGCTTTAACTGCTCACTTTTTCTTTTTTTGGACGTTTGAACGGTACGACAGAGCTTTACAGCCAGAAATCATGACAATAAGATCAGAATATTAGCAGGATAAAGTCAAAGTATTACCTGAAGAAAGTCGAAAAATTACAAAAAAGTTTTAATGAGAAAAAAATCTTCAGTAGCGTTTTAAGATCTGACTTGTGACCTATTCCTGCATTATTACAACTTTATTCTCATCTTATTACAACTTTTTGTGGCATTATTACGACTATGTTCTTGTAATATTACAATTTTATTTTTGTACGACTATTCTCATATTTTTATGACTTTATTTTTGTTTAATTTTTATTCTCCTACAACTGTGATATTATTACTCTTGTAATATTGACTTTATTCTCATATTTTTATGACTTTATTTTTGTTTAATTTTTATTCTCCTACAACTGTGATATTATTACTCTTGTAATATTGACTTTATTCTCATATTATTATGACTTTATTTTTGTTTAATTTTTATTCTCCTACAACTGTGACTTTACTCTTGTAATATTGACTTTATTCTCATATTATTATGATGTCATTCTTGTACAACTCTGTTTTTGTAATATGACTTTACTCTTTGTTTTTACACTTTGCACAGCTGCATACAGGATTCCTAAGTTTATGATTAGTTATGTTCATAATAATAGGATTAATTGGGGAAACTTAGAATTACACATAGATCCTAATATACAGACATTATTCAGAACAGGAACTCATCAAAGTGACAGGACTTGCTATTATACAAAATTCCCTTTCTTTACATTTAGACCAGCATATCAGGTGTTTTTGATGTAGATTTAAAGTGGTATAAATTATTTACTAGAACCAACTAGTAAAAAATATTGTTTTTGGTTTTAAGCCTCATTTCCTTCCAGCCTGGTGTTGGGCTGCTGTTCATTCATATTGAACATTATTGGTGTTGATCCAGTCTGAACCCTGAAGGATCTACTTAACCTCTTTAATTTGCCTCAGATTACTTTGTAGAACATGTTTCATGAACCCAAGCTGTCGATAGATTTAAATCAGGTCAGTGTGCATAACGTTTGTTTATAAAAATCCATTGTTCTATACTTTCTCTTCCCACGCTGACGCTGGGTTTCTCTGCTGCTCCCTCGCCGTTATCTCCCTAAACAAAATGAGTGTGCATGTCTGTGTGTGTGTGCGCCGTATACTCCAGCTCAATAACCACACTTATAGTTTCCATAGAAACGACGAGGGGAACCTGAACCTATAAATTTCCCAGCGAGTGTCAGTAGCTGTGCTCACTGTGAATACACTATTGTTTTGATGCAACACAGTTTTCCATTTCAGATGGTAATTATTAGTGGGTGCAGGAGAGGTACGGGTAATTTGTAAACCTTTTCATCGCCTGTGTTCTCGCTGAACTGTGCAAAAAGCTAAATAATCAATGTTTACTGAGGCAAAATGAAAAGCAGAAATCCTAATATTTAAGTCGGTTTGGAAAGCTCAAAAGAAACAACAGTGGTGGTTGTCCGCTAATAGTGCAGCTAACTTTTCATTTAGCACTTTAGGTTTGAAAACATTTAGCACATTTAGTTCACTGACCTGGATGAAAACTAAAGCGTTAATTTACTGTTTTGCAAACTTTCAGTTGAATGAAGTTCAACATCTGTTTTGAAGTTTTGGTTATTAACTGTTAGGGATTTTCCATTTCAATATTCATGCTCTTATTTTGAAGCTGTTTGCACAGCAGTTCCTCCCCTGACATTCCCTTTTTATTCAAAATACAACACTTACACAAACAAACAAGGGGCTTCAATTAATTAAACAAATGCACATAAAAATTCACATTTATTGTTTTAGAACCTTTTTGTTTGTGCTCCTCAGGTTCTCAACATGCGGTGCAGCAAATTACGTCCATCCTGACCCAGAATGCATTGCTGGTTCTGCAGCAAACAGCTAAACATCTATAAATGTCCTGCATGTTTTCTGACCAAAGCCTTACTGTGGTCAGTTAGGCAAAACCAGCAACAGTGTTAGCAAAACACAACTATAAAACTGAAATGTCCTGAACCATGCTGATATGTGCACAATAACAAACTAGGCCCTGTGGGGGGCGCTGTAATGACATGGTGCGTCATTAGCACATGGTGATGGTCATGGTGGTAGTTAGCATTTTAGCATTAGCTTCTGCTCAATGTAGTGTAGGTATTGTCCTTTAGCCTTAGCAGAGCTAATGTTTACGATTAGTGCTTCAGGATTAGCGCAGCTAGCTTTTTAGTTAGCACTGTTCAACACTGGAAAACAACTTTTGACTTTTTTAGCAATGCTACCTGTAGCAGATAAGTGTTAATCTGGATTTGCAGACTGTCTTTTAGTACAAATCATAGTTTTCACTGAGGATCTGCTTATGTGAAGCTAAATTTCTACTCTTTTAAACAGATTGGTGTTGTTAGCAGCCACTCCCAATGAGTTGTAAAAAAGGCGGGAATCGCCACAGCAACGGCTCATCTTACCCAGAATTAACTGGGGAACGGTGCTGAGGGTGTTGATGGATGGAGATTTAACCCGACTTTGCTGATCTCAGACTCTGTGCAGGAGCTAAAAGGAGGTTTGGGTGTGCCGATGGAAATCAGCAGCCCGATAACTTCTGACGAAGAGTATTTAAGTCCTTTGGAGGAAGCCACGGACTTCGGAGCTCAAGAGCCGAGACGAACTATTGACGCGAGATTCAGGGAACCTCCTGCTTTTCTGGTCAGACCATGAGGACAAACTGGAGCTAATTTAAATTTTAATGTTGTTTGTTTTTTGTTTTTCTTACCATTTTAGAGCATGGGACTGTGTAGTAAACATTGTATTTTATTCATTTGCTGTCACACTTTCAACAGGCAACAATGGCCGACCAATCTGTCACTGAAGGCCAGGAAGTCACCATGTCTGTTCGGGTCGCAGGTCAACCGAAGCCCATTCTGTACTGGTGCGTTCCTGCAGGACGCCACGTCACGCTTCAGCAGACCAGTTCAGACGAGGTTTAGGACGTTTTCAGCAGCTTCATCAGTTCATACCTGATGTGACTCCCACAGAAACTGGGAATTAAAATGAAATGAAAAGTAGTTTGGAACATTTTCTTCCTTTAAAATAGTTTTTCCCAATTTCAAATCTTAAGTTTCAAAACAATTTTTCAGTTTACATTTTTTTTTACACTTGCAATTTTTTCTAGTTCAAACATTTTTCCAGTTTCAAAATTATTTTTCAATTTCAAAATAATTCTTCGCCTTAAAGTTTGTTTCTATAAACTTTATGGCCCCAGTTTATCTCCATAGATAAGGAGACGTGTTGTTCCGTGTTTTCTTTTTCAGCGTTATGTAACGTTTAGCGCTGCATTATTTTTAACTCAACATCAGCTCTGTCCTCTAAATAATCAGAACAGGCTGAATCACTCATGTGGGCCGGAGAGTTCATCATGATTTAAAACCACAATAGCAGAAAATAAAGAGCGATGAAGGAACGCCGCCCACCACCAGTCTGTCAAACCACAACAGAGGAAAATGTAACAATCTTCTTCTTCCTCTGGACTTAAATGTTTTATTGTTTCCAGGCTGAGGGACAGAGTGACGGTGAAGTCCGACGCCCGTCACGTCGTTCGGGAGGCGGCGGACGGCGCCTCCGAGATGACCATCAGGTCTGCGGCCAAATCTGACTCTGGAGTTTATACGTGCCGCATCATCAACGAGTACGGCACCAAGCAGTGCGAAGCCAGGCTGGAGGTCAAAGGTCAGCTGCACGGATGACTCCTTCCTTCTTTCCTTTCATCCTTCCTTCTTTCCTCCCTTTCACCCTTCCTT
>NW_006799986.1:1185011-1210011 GCF_000485575.1 Poecilia formosa | reverse complement strand
ACCACACAATACACACATCACACAATACACACACACACAATACACACAATACACACACTACACACAATACACACAACACACACTACAAACACACTACACACAAACACTACACACACTACAAACACACTACACACACACACTACACACACTACACACACACACTACACACACACACTACACACACACACTACACACACTACACACACACACTACACACACTACACACACACACTACAAACATTACACTACACACACACTACACACACACACTACACACACACTACACACACACACTACACACACACACCACACACACTTCACACACACACTACAAACATTACACTACACACACACTACACACACACACTACACACACACTACACACATTACACTACACACACACTGCACACACACACACGTTATAGTGAAGACCTCCATCCACCTTCTTCAAATCTAACTGAATGTCCATCAGACGTTTGTGCAGCAACAATCTCCATTTGTGCCGCAGTCGTTTTAGAGATATTAAGTATTTTCTGGGTCGTCATCAGTAACTTCAAAGCAAAAGCAGCACAAACATAGTTGAGTTGATTGACACCAAGTTTGATTTTGTAAATGTGAAACTTTTTTTTAAATATCTTTAAAATGATGGCGCCACAAATGAAAATTATTGCAGCACAAACATAGTCAATTTGAAACAATTTTTGTTTGATATGAAGAATGTGGGAGGGCTAGTGACCTTTCATGACCTCTGGAAACATTTAAATTTATATTAGTTATTAATACGACACTAACAAAAGTTTTACAAGAAAATCCTGAAGGAAAACTACATAACTTGGGTTATGCATGTAAAAAATGTAAGTTTCTGTGTGACCTAGTCAAAGTCCAGACTTAAATCTGGTTGGGAAACCCAGGATTTCTATGTCTGATAAACAGTTTTCTTGATCTGGAACATTTAAGTTTGACAAAAGAAGCAGAAACAGGTCATGAGATCTTTCTGCCTCTTCTCTTCAGACCAGCCGCTCATCGAAAGCGAAGACGTCAGGATGGTCCAGGAGGGCGGCCGCCATTCTCTCATTATTTCCCACGTGACGAGTGACGACGAAGGTTTTTACACCATCAGAGCCCGAAACGCTCACGGAGAAGCCGAGAACTCTGCTGAGCTGTACATCCAGGAGCCGCGGCCGGCCATCTCCTCTCAGATGTAGGAAGGTGTTTCTCACCTGGAGCTCATAAAGCTGTGGTGACAGATTCCTCCCTGAGCCGCGTTTCTCTCCCCTCTCAGGGCCAAACTGGAGAAGATGCCGTCCATCCCAGAGGAGCCCGAGGTCCCGGAGAACGAGGTGGAGCGCTTCACCATGCCCGACTTCATCAAGCCTCTCTACGACCTGGATGTGATCGAGGGGAAGGAGGCGGTGCTGAAGTGCAAAGTGGCCGGTCTGCCGTACCCGACCATCGCCTGGTTCCATAACGGCCGGAGGATCGAGAGCACCGAGGACAGGAAGATGACGCAGTGTAGGCGGAGCTACGCCAACGCTTTAGCTACACCTGCACTCACATCTCACTCGCATGTTCCAGTGAGATTGGATGAAAGCTCTCAGTTGGGACATTGACTAGGCCATTTTAAGACAGGCATTTCTCTGAACTGTTGGATTTTTACTGCTGGAAGTTGAAGCGCCGTCTCAGTTTCAAATCTCCTGCAGTCAGCAGTGGTGGACTCTAAACGTTACCTAAAATAAAAATCATAAACATTCATTCTGCTAACGCTAAACCAATATACCTAAATGGCATTTAGCAGAAGCTAATGCTAATGCGCTAATTTCAAACATGTCGATGCACACAATGTGTTGTCACAAACAGCCTAGTTAATTTCTTTAACGGAAATTTATCCATAAAACTTCATTTTGGGGAAGCTAAGTGCGCTAAACATTTTCAAAGTTAGCAAACGCTCCAAAGCGCTAAACGACGCCTATTAGCACATTAGCAGATTAGCATAAGTGTGCAAACTGCTGGCGGTCAGCAACAGGTTTCCCACCAGGAACGTCGTGTTTTTATCTCCAACTCCAACCAGCTTCTCTGTCCGTCCTGAAGAAAAGTCTCCCCTCAGCATGATACCGACGTCACCATGTTTTACGTGACGATGGATTTTCAGGGTGATTTGCAATGATGTCTACCATGTGACACAACATGTTACATCGACAGGAAAAATGAATTTAGAGGAAGCTAAACATTTTCAAAGTTAGCAAAAGCGGTTAGCAAGAGATTAGTTCTGCTATTAGAGCATCGGTGGATTAGTGAAAGTGAGCCCACCACTGCTGCCGCAGTCTCAGGACTCGTCCATCGGGATGATCATATATTTTGTTCAAGAATCCTTCCAACAAAAACTAGACCAACTTCTAAGAGCTGCTTGTTCTTCTGTCTGCAGTCCGTGACATCCACAGCCTGGTCATCCGCTCTGTGTGTCACGCTCATGGTGGCGTTTATAAGAGCGTCATCGCCAACAAGGTGGGAAAGGCCACCTGCTACGCACATCTCTATGTTACAGGTAATTTTACCTTTGTTTTCAGCTTAAGTTTCTCCATATGGTCTTCATCTGTCGTTCCCCTGGCTTTCTGAAGGCTAGTCCAGTCCTGGTACCTCAGCAGAGAACCACCAAACCAAAGCCACCAGTGTTTTAGCATCTGGACCTTCAGAACGCCCTGAGAATAAGACCTCTTCAGACGCTATAGATCCATGCAGGGTTCCTTTATAATCACAAGCATTTTGGAAAAGAATAGAATGTAAATATTTATCTGCTGTGGAAAGGGTGGAGAATACATTTCTCCATTCTCTGAAACTCCATCCATCCCTTCCTCTTGGACACTGGAAATGTTTGAATTCATTGGAAACTTTTGCATGTATTTATTAATTTTGCATTGATGGTGGGAATCTGGAGTTTTGGCATGAATAATACATGGGAACTCTTCATGCTTCCTCCAACACACTGTCTCCAACAGATATTCTTCCTGATCCTCCTGATGGTACTCCAGTGATTGAGTCCATCACTGGAAAAACCATCACTTTGAGCTGGAAGAAACCCAGAAGGTTGGATCCTTCCATTGGTACGTAGGACCGTTAAGGACATGTGTTCAGTGATTCAACCCCTGACTTACGGTGTTGAAGAGGATGGAGTTTCAGTGAGGTCTTGATCTCTTCCAGATCCCAGCTCCCTGATGTATGCCATCCAGCAGCAAGCACTCGGCTCCATCCAGTGGATCATCATCGCCTCTGGTCTGAAAGAAACCACCTACATCATCAGCACCCTCTCCAAAGGTGTCCGCTACGCATTCAGGGTCCTGACCATCACCTCCAAAGCCTTCAGCAAACCCTCCCCGGCCACCGATCCGGTCCAGCTGCTGGACAGAGGTGAAGTCCGGTCTGGTAATCCGTCAGTGGGCTGTAGTGGGTTATTAAATGCTCTGTGTGGTTTCGTTTAAGGTCCGTACCTTCAGGAGGCTCCAGTGATCATCGATAAACCAGACATTGTGTATGTGATTGAAAACCAGTCAGTCACAATCTCCATCACTCTGAATCATGTCAACACCGCAGTCACCTGGAAGAGGTACTGATTTATCTACACGTTTTATGTTCAGGCGGAAGGAAACATATTTATAGGGTTAATAGATTTACACTGAGGAAAATTATTTGATACATCGCAGATTTCTCGTTTCCCCACTTCCAAACAACGGTATGTAATTTTCCTCATGGAGACAGAATCCAATGGAAGAATATCGTTCGCCACTTTTTGTCACAACTCCCCTAACGAACTGTTCTTTGGGAATGTTTGCCTACAAAGGAGGCAGTAAGACTCCCCTTACTGAGGAGAGGAAGGACAGGGCAGATAGGGCGATAACCCCTACCTGCAATAGCCACCTTCCTTCAATAAAGAGGCGTTGCTTTATCGGTTCCACTTTTACCCGATTTGTCTCAGGTCCTGTGCGGTTCCTCCCCATTTTTTGGAACCGCCTCAGTGGTGGTACAAGCTACTGCTCACTGGATATACGCACAGGACATTTGATTGGGCTGCATTCATTTATTGGCACGTGGGTTCCTGCTCAAACAACATCTCAACCAATCTGTGACAAGACGTTGAGCTGAAAATCGATAATTCCAGGGTCAAACCTTGATGTCCAAACCTTTTTATCACCTGTGGTAGAAGAATGCCACAAACTGAGCCTCATCAGCTGGACTGCCATTGGAGACTCTCCCAACCTGGCTATAACCAAGCCAACATTATCCGGCTACAGGGAGGCTTGATGGTGGAGAAAGGGCTTAAGAGCACCGAAGACGGGTCGCGGGTCGTGGCTGGATCTTCCAGCATGACAACGACCCGAAACCCCCAGCCAGGACAACTAAGGAGAGGCTCCCTGCAGAGGAAGTATTTCATGCTCTGCAGTGGCCTAGCCAGTCTCCAGATGTGAACCCAATAGAAAGTTGCCCAGTGAAAACCCCAAACCCTGAAAGATGTTTGGAAACCTGGTCCAGACCTATAGAGAACGTACTTTTACAGGTTTCTGGACCAAACTTTTCTGTTTCTATTGGGTGAAATTCATGCAATTAATTTTTTAAGAAAAATCATAGAATACAAGTTTCTATATTTCTGTCTCTCACAGTTGAGGTGTAATGAAAATTACAAACCTCTCCATTGGTGAAGCTTATTTTGAGGTTTGAGTCTCTCAAGCTGATGTAAAACCAACTTGTCTCCAGGAAAGGAGTAACTCTGACCAACAAGCCCGGCCTGTATGAGATGGCCATGCCGGACGACGACCAGCACACGCTGAAGCTGCTGAAGGTGAAGAGTTCGGACGTCGGTGAGATGACCTTTGTGGCCACCAATGAGTTTGGAAGCGACAGCTGCAGCTTCAGCGTGGAGACGGCCGGTAGGGAAGACGCCCCTCTGTCCTTCCGTCCATCTGCAGGTTTTTAACGGAAACTCTGTCCACAGCGCCGCCGACATTCGAGACGATCATGGAAGATCTGGACGTCTGTTCTGGGGAGACGCCTCGCTTCGCTGTGGTCGTGGAGGGCAGACCTGTCCCTGACATCCTCTGGTTCAAGGTGCTAACTCCAAGTTATTCATGGAAACTTTCCCTTTAGGGGATTTCTCATAGGTAGGAAAGCTGAAATGTCTCTCCACGACACTGCTTGATGTGCTACTGTTTGCAAAGCCGGCGGTTGAGGAGCACTGTTTGTTCTCCTTGGTGCTGATTGGCTGAGCACACACAGCAAAAATAAGGAAACTGTAGATGTTAGCTGTAGCGCTAAGACGGTTTCCATATTAATAATGTACATTAAGATATATTTGGTAAAATTAGCAATATTTAGGTCTCAAATATTTGCAGATTTCAGCTGTTTGTGAGCATTTCTGTTCCACTTTATAATGTAATTATTTATGTATTTGGAAAACATACGAACCTTGATTATGGATTAAATTGAGTGGTGGTAGCAAAGTGATTTTTATTGATTTATACACTGATTTATAACCATTTATGGATCTAGACTTTCAAAATGAAAGAATCGTAGAAGTTGTCTGTTGATAATCAGCATTAAATTTTCTGTAACTGCAGATCGGAGCAGTTTGGTATTTATCCACTTCTGTTGTATCTCAGTCATTTCAATGTGACCCAAAGTTTTCACAAACACACAGGAAGGATCTACATGATGATCATTTCTGATACAATAATGACATGAAGACTATTTACAAATTAATCGTACACCTCAAAACCTTTCTGGTGTTTAAACAACAAACGTCAATTTGTTAAATTTGAAGGAATTTTACTTAATATTACTCAGTATTTTGATGATCAATTGTTCTGTTTTTAAAACAAACTAAAAATAGTTCATAAAATAAAGAAAAGCCAGATTCATTGCTTGTTTTGTGATTAGTAGAAACTTATCACAAACGAGCGACTGAGAGCAGATCCTGAAGATAAAGATTCACACATCTTTGCCAGGCGCAGCGTCCTCCGCAGTCGTCGGCTCTCCGGTAAAGATGTGCACAAACCTTTAAATAAATGGTTGTTATGGAGACTTTGCTGCAGTTCTCCAACGGTGAGATGTTTTCGCCTCCGTCCTCCTCGCTGTGCGTGGTGGAAGATTAACTTTGGTCCTCATCCAGCTTAGATTGTCTCACTTCCGGCTGCTTTAAACTTTTCGGTTATTCTGCTGACTGTAAACGTCGACAGATTCTGCAAAGCAATATTTTCAACTGAATATTTTGGATATGAGCCACAAAAACTCGGAGGGAAGGTTTGCTAGTCGGTCCAGGTTCAAACCCAGGACCTTTACTTCCTGGGTTCTTATTATAACGAGAAACTTTTCTCATTTTAACCAGATATAAAACTATTTATATAAAAGATATGAAACTCTTCTATAACAACACAAGATTTATATCTGGTTAAAATGAGGAAACTTTCTTCTTATAACGAGATGAAAACCACATTAAAAGTAGAAAGTTTTGTTTTCATGAAATGAAAAACATGTTAAAATGAGAAAGTTTCTCATTATGAAACAAGTTTCTTATTTACCAAATATAAAATAAATACACTCCTTTGACAAATTACAACTTGTTAAAAATCCCAACAGGTGTTTCTGTCTTACTGTTGCGACCTTCCTTATTTAAGAGAGAAGATATTTTGGTTTTAATGTGATATAAATCTTGTTAAAACAACAAAGTTTTCTCATCTCAGTGAGATCCTGCTGGGCCAGACTCTGGACATCCTTATTATTAATGTTTTACCATGAAATTATCCTGCAACAACATAATGAGCCACATTTATGAGACTTTGGAGGAGGATATCTGGACATTTCATCCAGATATCAGAAACAACACCTTCCCCATTAACCAACAGAGACCAAAACAGTTTAACAGTTCCAGCTTTTCTTTGGGATTCTGATGAAACGAAAGCTCTGACTCCAGGGGGACGTCCTGCTGTCGGAGAGCAGTCACTACACCTTCGTCTATGATGACAACGAATGCTCCCTGGTGGTCCTGAACGCGCACCCCGAGGACTCCGGCGTCTACACCTGTACGGCCCGAAACCTGGCCGGATCTGTGTCCTGCAAAGCCGAACTCACCGTTCACCAGGGTGACGCCTCACACGTGCAGCCGATAAATTAAATTAAGTTACTGCATGCAGTGTTTCAGCTGTCAGTCTGTTCCTGCAGCTGAGAGGAAGGAGGAACCCATGGATGACGAGGAGAGTATCCTGAGGAAGATGCGCAGACTGACCGATTACTACGACATCCACAAGGAAATTGGAAGGTGAAGCGATCTTTTTTAGAAATACTTCTGGATTTATGAGAAGTTTTCAAGCTCTTACTTTGTTTCACTGCAGGGGAACGTTTTCCTACGTGAAGCGGGTGAAGCAGAAAGCCACCAAAATGGATTACGCCGCAAAATTCATCTCGACTCGAGCGAAAAGGAAGGCGTCGGCTCTGAGAGAGATGAGACTGCTGTCCAAGCTGGACCACGAGAGAGTCCTCTACTTCCACGACGCCTTTGAGAAGAAGAACGCAGTCGTCATCATCACAGAGATGTATCCTGAAAACGTTTTCACAGATTATTCAACATGAGTCAGGTCTGAAAAAGCCTTAATTCATGTTTAAAGCTGCCATGAGGAGCTGCTGGACAGATTTAACAGGAAATCCACCATCCTGGAGTCTGACGTAAGCCTGCGTTTGAGTAACAGAGCTTTCATTTTTGCTTACAATCAGAACCGGATTATTTTGCCCTTTAAAAACAAGAAGCCCTGCTGCTTGCATTGCAACATGAGGGAAAAACTGTCCTGATGTGATTCTGAAGCATTTATACAAGAAACCATCGAGCAAATTCCTCCTCTTCTTATGTAAACTACAGAAATGAAAATAGCTTGTGATTCTAAAAGACGCAGTTAGCATCTGGTAAATTCAGCCTGGGAAAAGAAACAAGCAAAAAGTGACTTTAAGAGGGAAGAAATGTAATATGGTTAAACTTATCTTCAGCTAACAGTGTCTAATATTGACATTTCTCCTATCTACACATAATTAATCAAAACAGAGAATAAAATCCAGTTTTTTTGTTCAGAATGCAAAACTTACAGTTAGAGGCAGATATGGCTTCTTTTGCAGACTTTATTAAACATGACTAATAAATTAGACTTTGGTTAGAAGCTATGATAGCTAGCCGCTACATGTTTAGCATTGAGATGCTATTTTAGGCTTGAATAGCTTCGCTACTATGCTAACTCCTTTTAGCACAAATAAAACACAACAACAGCTTCTTTCAGCGTCCAGTCAGATCTGGTTTTGAAACAAAAGTTAATCCACGATGGGCCAGGAGAAGCAGCTCTGTCCTCCATCGTTGGACGGACGTCGCTTGGACGGCTGTACCAGAATAAAAAATGTGATTAGTTGTGCTAAAAATGTTCAAAACTAAATAATTAATTCATCAAAATTAGCGTATTAAATAGCAATGTTTCCTATGTAATCTGGACTTGATGCACTTTTGTACCAACACATCAATAAAGCTACTTGCTTTGTGAATCTGATGCACAGATGGACCACAATGGGAAGAAAATTCAGCTCTTCAACGATTCTGCATTTTTATCACTATTAGTCTTAAAGTTTGTTTTGGTGCTTCTTTTGTGATAAATTTTTATTCAACTCCTTAATCATGGTGCAGCTTTCTATAGAAGAAAGTCAGAACTGAGTGAGCACAGAAGAAGAAGAGACAGTATCTGAACATCATGTTTTTAAGAAAGAACCAGTTCTGCCCACTAAGCTGACATATAAAGTATAATTATGTGATAAATAGCAGCTGTTTGTGTTCAACAGGTGCGTTCATGTGTGCGGCAGCTGCTGGAGGGACTGGACTACCTTCACCATCTGAACATCATCCACCTGGACATAAAGGTGCAACCAGAGGGCACGTCGCCATTTCATTTGATTTTACGGATGTATTTCTTCCTGCAGGCATCATTTCGTGTGTTTGTTTTATTTCCAGCCCGATAACATCCTCATGGCGGATCTCCAAAGCGATCAGATACGTTTATGTGATTTCGGAAACGCCGTTGAGTTCACGCCCGATGAGGCTCAGTACTGCAAATACGGCACACCTGAGTTTGTTGCACCAGAAATCGTCAACCAGACGCCTGTTTCAAAAGCCACTGACATATGGTAGATGGCCTTTCATGCAGAGCATTTTTAATGATTGTTGGAGGGTTTTAAAGAAGCCTTTGGTTTATGTTCACAGGCCTGTTGGGGTTATATCGTACCTGTGGTGAGTAAAACCTAAATTAGGTTTTGATTTCTGTGTTTCTCCTCCTGATTTTCTGTATTTATTGTGTTTTTCTCTGTTTCAGCCTGACTGGAATCTCCCCGTTTGCCGGGGAAAGCGACCGCAGCTCCGTCCTGAACATCAGGAACTACAACGTGGCTTTTGAAGAGAACATGTTTGCTGATCTTTGCAGAGAGGCTAAAGGGTTCATCATCAAGCTGCTGGTAGCAGACAGGCTGTGAGTTACTAGCAGAGGAAGATATTTGTGCGTTAAATGTTTTCAAAATTAGCTGAAGCACTAAAACGCTATTAATGCTTTAGCAGATTAGTGGAAGTGTGCATGTATGTTTGCTATTTTCAAGAAATAGATATTTTTAATAAACTTACTGATTCATTAAAAATGATTGTAAAAATAAATGCAATTCCCCTGTAGAAACTGTGAAACTGTCTATCAACAAGATACTCAAAGCTTTATAGGATCTCAGACTAATAGTGGGTCCAAACAAAAGCTTTTCAAAATTAAATACAAAAAAAATTAACCTGTCAAGTGCAAATTTAGTTACTTTCTTAAATACAAATTACATTTTATTTATTATCGCATCAAAAAATAGGATTGGACTATTTTAAACCTTTTGCTAAATAAAAAATGAGCTCTGTTATTTTGCCCACATTGAATTTTTATCAAGCAAAACTGGGATTGATATCGTTAATTCCTCCACAAACTGATCTGAGTCGTGCTAAACGAGGTTCTTTTGTTTTTCATTATGCACATTTTCATACATAATGTAAATGATTTACTTTGAAGTCTTTGATTATTTTTTGAGCATCCAACTCTTTTTTTTTCTGCAAATAGTGGTTTACATAGACACATTCTGAGCTGTCTTGCTAGTTTCCCAAATACCACTAAACCAAATTATAATATTACACTCAGAAAACACATTTGAAACTGTGAAATATTGCATTTGCTCATTTGTTTCTAGGAGACCCGATACTCAGGAGTGTCTTCGACATCCGTGGTTCAAGGTGAGAAAAAGTCAATCATCCATCGTGTGAGTTCCACAGCACATTATGAAGAATGTCCCCTTCCTAAATAATTACTTTTACTGTCAATCCATGTGCAGATCCTAAGCAAGGGGAAGGCCATCAGTACAGAAGGTCTGAAGAAGTTTGCTGCTCGCAGAAAATGGCAGGTAAAGAAGCTTATGTCCAATTCTTATGATGAATTTCCTGCAGAAATTGATTTGTAGTTGTAACATTTTGTTGCTTATTTTTTAGCGTTCCATAATTGGCTATAAATCAAAAATGGTCATGAGATCCATACCAGAGCTGCTAAACGATTCCTCGAGCCACACCTCGATTGCCGTCCAGAGGCACCAGAAGGAAGGCTCACCCCTGCCATCTTCATCGTCTGATTCAGACGAAGACATTGATGAGCTTCCTTTTATTCCAATGCCACTCAACATGGACTTCTCTGGATCAAGAATGTCACTGAATGACATTCAGACCACTGAGCAGGAATCAGGAAAGGAGAATGAAACAAGTTTATCTTCCCAAGGTCAGGAGACCATGGAGTTTGACTCTCAGGAGCAGGAAACAGTAAGAGGCGAGGTCGGGGGGAAAGGCCATCTTTGGAAACGATCATCGGAAGACAATGACAAGGGTTTCTCAGAGGAACCACCTCTGAGCGAACTGATCCAAAAATCAGAACAATCCAGAAAACCCCTTAGAAGAGGATCAAGCATGGAGTCTGACAAGGTGGAAGGAGGCCGGAAAAGAGGGGAACTACGGCGTGGCGGTTCGGCCGACAGTGCTCTGCTGCTTCGGATTACACCTGAGGAAGGAGCGGGAGAAGAAAACCCTGGGGAAGGACGGAGAGTCCTAAAGAAAGCTGTCTCCATGGAGCTACCGAGGAGGAGCACCAGCCCTGGAACCGCTAAGATGAGTCAGGAAGACTATGCTCTAAAGCTGGAGCTAATGAGGCAGCGACTGCTTCGTGGCGGTTCTGTAGACAACAAGATGAGTGGCCTGAGAGGACCTCTTTTAGAAACATTAGGGATGGGAGATGAAAAGCGAGCAATACCTTCAGATCGATACTCTCGCACTGCTCGACTGGGCCCACCTCCACTTATCAGAGCTGCATCCAGTGACTTTCCAAGGGACGAGGTGCCCAAACCTAAAGTTTTACGTAAAAGCACTTCTTTCAGTCAAGGGGATTCAGAACCTATAGCTTTACATCGACGATCAGGAGCACCTTTGGAGATTCCTCTCGCACAAGTAGAAGAAAGGCGGCTTAAAGAAGCAATTTCCATGTCGGCTCTAACGGAGCAAACCAAGCTAGACTCCCGTCCAGAGACTCCCAGGGAATCTTTCCCAAAACCACCGACTCCAGAGCTGGTTGTGCAAGAAAATCAATCCAAAACAGAGAGTCAGGATTCACTGATGGAGAAAGAGGTTCGAACAGATGAGACTGTGAGTGAAAAGATGGATGGACTGACTGCAGACAGTAATTTTGATGAAAGATCTAGCACAAGTGGATTCTCAGAGAAGGACATGAGTATTTCAGAGGAACCATTGACTGAAGGAGATAGCATGGGCCAGAGTATCCACACACCTTCTGATATGGCCCAAAGCTCTTTAGCAGAAGAGAAACTGCAAGAGGAGAAAGAGAGCGAAAAGGTATACGAAGAAAAACAAGAATTGATAAAAGAAGACCATGAAAGAGTTGACTATGCAGTTGAGTCAAAGGCTAAAGAAAATGCAGACGAGAAGACAAGTCCTCCAATAACGTCTTCTGAGATGATTATAAGCACAAGTTCGGTTATGGTGAAACCAACACAAGAACCTTACCAGCCCCCAGGTGCTGTTACTTCAGCATATATAACACCCTCACCTCCTACCCGAGTTGTTCTTCCAGATGGAAGAGTGTCAGCTTATGCCAGCATAATGCAGACCATCATGGTGCCTTCCCTTCAGCCTCTAAACGAGGCCTCCCTTCCCCCTTCCACTCCAGTTGTTGTTCCAGCCAATACTGGCACATCATCCGATTTACTCGGTTCACCAAAGCCAATCATGTCAACCACCGAGCACCCTGCAGTCTACTCTAGAGTCGCATCGCCAGAAATGATCACAAAAGAACCCAGTCCGCCGAAGACCTATTCACAAACGTCACCCCAGCAAGAGGTCTCAGCCGGAGCTGACTTAGAAGATATGACCTCTGAAGAGGTTTTTGAGGCCCGCTTCAAAAAACGTGAATCTTCCCTCACAAGGAGTCTGAGGTTTCTCTCAAGGTCAAAAAATGAAGACAGTACACCGGTCATCCAGCCAACATCAGACACATCTGAAGAGATATACAGACCTGGGCCGATTGGCGCTCCCTTACAGTTAGCCTCAAGAAGACTTGAGGAAAAGTCCAAGTCGGTCCAAGACCTTCGTGAAGCTCAAAAGGATCAAGGGTTTATGAGGAGACTCTCTATGCGCTTGAAGAGAACTCCATCGACAGAGCGCACAGATGAAATACCGAAAGACGAGGACTCAGCAGGTTTAAGACATAGGCTGTCTTGGAGTCTTGGCAGACGAGGTTCTCAGGAAAAGAAAGAGGTAGAGATGACCAGGATGGATGGAGAAGGTGATAAGTCAGTGGATGAAAAGGAGCTGAAGAAACCTAATGAATCACCAGTGTTAGCGATGCGCAGAAAGATCGAATCAACCATGGCAGGGATCTCCACAAGAATTCGAAGTTACTCAGAAGAGAGACGAGCCTCAGAAGACAAGGAAACAAAACGAACACCGATTCTTTCTATGCTTCGTCGATCAACATCAGAGAGTCGAGCTATGAAGCCTGTCATTGTTCCTCAGAACCAACTGGCGTCTCAGGCCACTAATGGCGCCTCATCCGAGTCTCTTGACTCGATGTCCAGCCTAAAGTCGGACACATCAAAGGGTATAGAGTTGTCTTGACGTATTTATTATATCAAATAAAAGTAAATTACAGCTAATGTGTGTTTTTTTCATTTTTGTAATGTAGGCATTGAAGTTGAGCGGAGATCCAGATGGGATCGATGGGGCTTGACAAGAGGCAAACGGGACAAAACAGTATCACAGCCTGACTTACCAACGGCCATCTCCCGAGACAACAGTTCCTTACGTTCACGGCAGTACTCCAAATTAGCTTCAGGTAAGATGGTGCTGCTGTGTCCTCAAATCAAAACCTTCCTCTCCTCAAAGTTTAGTGGCTTTTTTTTGCTCCCAGGTTGGTCTTTCATGTGTCTGAGTAGACTGAACCACAATCGTTACTGCTAGCATGTTACATCCCATTCAAGCTTATATTTAAAAGTGATCTTTTATGAGTCACAAAATAATTTTAAATAGAGATTTTAGCTGTTTTTGGGCATCTTGTCACTTTAAATCCAAATAAGCTGCTGCTGACAATTCTCCCACAACTCATCGTTCACACTCCCACTTCAAAATGGCTAAAAACAGACGTGCTATTATACAAACATACATCTTTGACGAGCAGAAGTGGAATCTTCTGCACAACCAACAAGAATGCATCAGGTGTTTTCTGGATGGTAAGTTATCAACAAAACACTTGTTTTTTTCCAGCAGCCATTGTACAGCACATTCAGTGGTAAAACCAGCTGACTAAATGTGCTGGAGCTTTTCTTTGGTTGCTAGGTGACAAGCAGAACTTGGCTGGGGTTGCTAGGTAACAACGCTGTTCTCATTGAATGTGACTCAACAATCTGGAGGTTTCTGAAACAGCTCATTTTCTACACACTAAAAACTTATTAACTTATTGCCAAGAAGCAGCAAATGTACTTTGTAAAGTACTTTTGCTAGTTTTTGAAGCAGTTGAGACCCAGATGGAAGTATAAAAACTTGCAAAAAGTAACATTTTCCTAATAGGTCCTCTTTAACGGCGGTTTCCTTCATTCTGGGCCAGATTTTCCTCCTGTATTCCATATCAAGCTCAGAGATCATGTCCTCCTGGAGGGTGACCCAGTAACCCTGAGCTGTCTGCCAGCTGGAAGCCCCCATCCACACATCGCCTGGCTAAAAGGTAAGGCTACAAATACACACTGAAATGTTTTGATATATTTGTGATATATTTGACATTTTCCTCCTCAGACAAGAAGCCTATAGAAGTCGATGCTAGAATGAACATGATTTCCTGCCCCGATGGCCGACAGCTGCTGATGATCATGCAAACCACCAAAAAAGATGCTGGGGTGTATGAGTGTGTTGCTACGAACCCCCTGGCCGCCGTGTCCAGCTCTTGCACTATATCCCTCGCTCGTAAGAACAATTACATTTTTTCTGAAGAAACACTAAACATTCTAGTTGGACTACCAATATTAGATCTAATAAGAATATATTGTATGTCTTACAGGCCTGCCTAACCGTCCTGGGACCCCAGAGATTCCTCAGAAATACAACAACACAGCGTTAGTGGTGTGGCGACCCTCGGACACAATGGCCCCCTGCACTTACTCTCTGGAGAGGAGAGCAGAAGGTTGTCTGACCCACATGATCCACTGTTTAAGTTCTTATTTTTTTTAGAATTATAGAACAATTTATAACTTTTGTGAAGTGTATTCAATCTAGAAAGAACAAATACAGTCACCATGCTTGTTATCCTGGAACAATATATGGGAAATATATCAGAGGTTTAAATGACTACTTTTCCAACTTCTGGTAGTAGCTAGCTGTGCTGCAGTGCTACATGTATGTTGTTATTTGTGTCATTCACTATAGCAGTGCTACTGCTATGAAACTGGACAATAAACCATCTCAAACTGATGCTTTCATAACTTTAATGATTGTATGCAGTGGTGGGCACTGCTAAGTGATAAGCTAGCTGCGCTAACGCTAAAGCAGAAACCATAAACTTTAGCTTTGCTAATGCTAAAGCGCTTTACCAACATGGTATTTAGTGGAAGCTAATGTTAAAGTGCTAAAATCAATCATGTTGCTGCCCATACCTAATCTATCTGTGAACTTTTCCACGTATTTGTTTAATTAACACCTTTGGTTGTTTGTTCACATAAGTGTTGAATTCTTTAGTTTACCTCATTCGTTCATTTATTGTAGATTTACCATTCACTCAGTAAAGTTCTTGAACAAAATAGAGGAGAAGAAACAGAACTGCTGCATGAACAGTCTTCACCCTCTTCAAAATAAAAGCATGAATATGAACTGCTTGAAGTTTTAACAGTCACTAAAAACAGATGTCAAACTTTATTCAACTGAAAATTTACAAAATAGGCAAATAAGTTAGTGCTTTGGACTTTATCTGGAAAATAACATTTAGGGGAAGTTAAGTGTGCTAAATGTTTTCAGTGTTGACAAAATGCTAAAGTGCTAAACACTTTTAGCACATTATTAGCAGATTAGCGCCACTGCATGTCTTTTAACCTTTTCCAGATTTTTCAAGAGATATTTTCAACAACATTACTGATTAATGGAATCTTAAACTACAAAACAGCTCCAACCAAAAGGATTTCAAGTTTAAGTGCAAAGAAAAATCAACCAACCCTGGGTAGGTTTAGTTATATCAATACATACAACTCCATCTTTATTAATTATGGTAACAAAAATATGCTTGAACTATTTTAAAGTTATTTAAATAGCGCCTTGCCTCCTTGTTTCAGGTGAAAGCAACTGGCTGATAGTTGCAACCGGAGTGGCAGACTGTTACTACAATGTCACTGACCTGCCAGCAGGGGGCTCCTTCAGGTTCAGAGTGGCTTGTGTCAACAAAGCCGGTCAGGGTCCCTACAGCAACCTGTCAGAGGTTGTGACTCTGGATCCCACTGGTACGGTGTCTCTTATTATTTATGGAAATGTTTTTACTTTTAGAAGATTAAATGTGTTTCTTTACAAAGTCACAGTCTACATTGTAACTTGTCTTCATTAGAACCAGCCAAGTCCAGTTCTTCTGTGGTTGTGAAGACCGTTCCCGCCACAAGTCCAGCGCCCCCTGTGGTCATGATGTCGTCCATGAAAGTGGCTCCCATTAAACCAGCTCCCAGTAAATCCACTACTGTGACCACAACTCCTGCCTCTTCAGTGGCTAAATCTCCCTCCCCTGTAGCCATTAAGCCAGCTGTTGGCCATCCTGCAGGAACTGAGCCCACCTCAGCTGACCAAGCGCCAGTCACACCCCCGAAAGCCAAGACCTCCATCAGCATCAGCGTCAGCAAACCTCAGGCGAAGCTGACGCCTCCTCCTGTTGTTCCACCCAAACCCCAGAGTCCTGTTCTTGCATTCCCCTCAACGACCAACAAGCCACCTTCTCCGGTACCAACGTCTGCTCCTCCAATCGGGAAGCCGATTTCCTCTGTGCCAATGTATGTTCCCGCAGCAACAGCCCGCTCTACGCCGCCTTCTCTAGTTGCTCCCACCCCAGCGACGACAGCGCCCTCCGTCACTCCGCTCGCACTTTCCCCTCCCGTTGTGATAGTGCAGAGCCTGACGCCGGTTCTGCAGGGAGGGGACAGTCGCGGTACTCCAAGTGGACGGGTCACCCCGTCTGGACGCCTCACCCCGTCTGGACGCAGGACGCCGCTGGGCAAGGCTGGGGAGGGATCTTTACGCCAGGGCGTTCCCCAGAAACCTTACACCTTCATGGACGAGAAAGCAAGGTGGCGTAGCCAACATTATCAATCCTTCCTGTTTAAATAACGATATTCTAGGAGTGGGAGTCGTTTACCAACTCACAATTACATCCAAAATTTATTTTTGCACTGCAAAAACAAAACATTTTCCCAAGTAGTTTTGGAGCAAATATCTTAATACACTTGAAACAAAAGAAAACCAACTTACAAGTAACTTCAGCAAGATTTAGAGACTTGTTCTAGTCAATAATTCCTTATTATCGATGAAAATTGTACTGTTGGTTATTTCACTGGTGACATTTTTCCATGTTAAAGTGCAATGAGTCACATGAAGCATGTATGTGTTCAGAGTTTCCAGAGACCACTTTCCAGTAATGTAATAATAATAATAATAATCTCTCAACGTTCAGTAAGCTTTAAATTCTAATGAACATTTAGCACTGGAACTGTAAGAAATTTAAAATATCTAAAATAAAATGAATTATTTGTTTCAGGTCCCCATTAGTTGTACAGTAGTAGAGACTATTATTCCTTTACAAATATTACAAAAAAGACATAACAAAATACCAAAAACCACCGAATCAAAACTAAATTGAAAACGAAGATACATAAACAAACAATAACAGTCTTGAAATATAAATTTAAAAAATGTAATCTCTATTATAGATTTTTTTAAGGTTCTTTTTAAAATGGAAATAATCAGCCATCAATGTAATTTCAGAAGAAACATATTCCAAAAGATTAATTATAAAGTCTCTTTAAAATGTCTAGTTGAGATCAAAACACCAGATCAAAGACTTTTATCATCCAGAGAGAAATGATAAATAATGCAAATAAAAACGATTGAGTTTGTTTTAATTTTTCCTGCTGTTGATTATTTATTGCTTATTGCATCAGGCCTAAGCATCAAACAAAACTATAAAAATCCACTTTTGGACCAGAGTACCTTCCGGTGTGAACACGTGCTGCTGTTTCCCTCCCTCAGAGGCCGGTTCGGTGTGATCCGGGAGTGTCGTGAGAACGCCACAGGAAACCTCTTCATGGCGAAGATCGTTCCCTACGAGGCCGACACCAAGCAGGCAGTGCTCCAGGAGTACGACATCCTCAAATCTCTCCACCACGACAGGATCATGGCGCTGCACGAGGCCTACGTCACGCCGCGCTACCTGGTGCTCATCTCTGAGTACTGCAGCGGGAGGGAGCTGCTCTACAGCCTCATAGAAAGGTCCAGAACCGAATCCTCAGCGAGCCTGACCTTTCCTAAAGCACAGGGGTCAAACTGGAGGCCCACGGGCCGAATCCGGCCCTTCACAGCTGTTTATGTGGCCCTTTACACTCTAGAGCAGGGTGTCGAAACTTTTTGTCACGTGGGCCAAAAAAAGAGAACAAAAACTAAAATCAAGACAAATAAAGCAGTAAAATGTTTTTGTTTTTTGTAGAAAAGGGAAGTTATTCATTGTAGCTCATAAACATAAATAGGAATTTTCAGGTTTGCTATATTTAAAGAAAGGCAACTTGTTTTCAAATTCTTTTGGGCTTTATATAACAAATGTATTCTCATTTATAAGAACAGAATTTGGACCACTTTCTTTTAAAATGCTTGTTATATTTAGCCAAATTCAGTAAATTAAATAAAAATGGATTTTGGTGCACAAAGTCAGTCAAAATCTCTGGATAAATGTGGTTCTACTTATTATGAAAGGTTGGTTATTTTGTTGTAAGTAAGTTTTTCCATTATGAGAAAATGATGTTGGTAATAATTTCATCCCGATTTAAAAATAAAAATCAGTTTGGATAAATTTCTATCATTCCCAAACTGCTTTTGGGGGCCACACAAACTCAGTCCAGCTAAAGCTGCAACTCTTTAACAGTTTAATAGGTAACTTTATCAAAACATTTCACTATAGCCCTGGAGGATATGAAGCTCTTACTAAGTGAGTTTCACTCCCCTGCTGGGGGGATGGTTGAAACGTCCTGTGGTTCCCTCCAGGTTCCGTTACTCTGAGGATGACGTGGTGACGTACATCGTGCAGATCCTCCAGGGTCTGGACTACCTCCACGCGCGCCGCATTCTGCACCTGGACATCAAGCCGGACAACATCATCGTGACGCACATGAACCTCATCAAGATCATCGACTTTGGCAGCGCTCAGACGTACAACCCTCTGTTCCTCAAGCAGTTCAGCCCTCCCATTGGAACGCTGGAGTACATGTGTAAGAGGAAAATCCACACTTTCTCTGCAGTTCAGTGGAGATTTCTTGAGTTACTATTGTCAGACTGGCTTTAGGTTCTAAAGGGAAGAGATTTTTACCCCGGATCATTTGTTGGTCTTTCCTTGTTTAGGTTTTACAGTTTCTCCACTAGAAAGAAACAAAAAAGAGTTGAATCAGGGATGCAAATGATTAATTGATCATTTCGATCATCACATCCGTAGCATCACTTCATGGAAAATCAGTAATGTTTGGTTGATAAAGTTGACGCAGCTCCATCATTCAGCTGGATGAGTGAAACTTAAATGAGTTTTTTTAAGTGTTTATATTTCTAAACAAAACTGCATAAAGTGCATTTTGTATCAAACTTTTTGGACCGCATCTCTTCCTATTCTGGAATTGGCTGCCATATTTATTTCTGTATCAGCTGGCTCAGCTTAAGGATGGCCAGCAGCGCCCTCTACTGGCTGCTGGCCAAACTACAAGACCAAAAGAAAGTCTAAGCAGGTGTTATTAGTTAATCAATTGGAACTAATTCTAATAATAAACCATTAATCAAGAATCAAAATTAAGATCTTTGAAGTACCTTCAGAAAACCATTAAGACAATGAAACAAACATTAAAAACTGTCTCTTGGGTGAAAAGTATGAAAAAAGAAGAGGTGGTTTGTGAAATGTTAAAAATAATAAAACAAAGCCGGTCTAAGACCAGATTATAAAATATAAGCCATTAAAATTGATCAAGCTGCTTTGCTCCTTAACCTAGCACAGTTAGCTTAGCAAGCGTGGAAAGGAAAAGTTTATGACAAAACAAGGACTAAAGGACAAAAGATTGCTGCAGAAATCTTTTGTCCAGTTTGTCCAGGGGTCAAACTGGAGGCTCACAGACCGAATCCGGCCTGCGGTTAACCAGCCGTTAGCTTCTGAACTAAAATCAGAAGGAATGACGCAGCATTACTGCTAAGCAAAGGTAATAATTATTAAATAGTGAATAAAAGTGAGAAAAACAGTCTAAACAGGTACAATCAACTTAGAGTAGAATTATTAAGAATAAAAGCTGTTTGTCTGTTTGTAGGTTTCGGCGAATTGAATCGGTTTATTTCTGTTTCTTCTCCCTCAGCTCCGGAGATGTTGAAGGGAGACGTTGTGGGTCCTCCGGCTGACATCTGGAGCATCGGTGTGTTGACTTTCATCATGTAAGTAACAATTTCACAGCTTCCTCCTGGCACACCCTGTTTAAATAGAAATGCATCCCTCACATGATTAAAAACGGTTGTTTTGATTTCCAGCCTTATGAATGCTGAAGTAGTGAACAGACTCGGACTTTGTTCACACAGCAGGTCATGATACTCAGTTACAATTTTATTCTGAAATCCAAATTTTTTATTTTTCTGATTTAACCTAAGATTACTCTGGTCTCATTTATAGATTTAGTTTTAGAATAACATATCTCCATGTACATTCTTGTTATTTTATTTTATATTAAAATTGTATTTCACTTACTTATAATACTTATATATATATATTTTTTAGATTTAGCATTGCTTATGGTTATATTTCTAATTGCCAATATTTAATATTTTGAATACTATACTATAATATACTATATTATATTGTGCTACACTATGCTATGCCGTTATTACCAAATATGGAAGCGGCACAATTCAGATTTTTTTAAGGTGAAAAAGTCTGAACTGGGTCGGTCAGACTGCTGTTAAAAAGTCGGACGTTGCCAAAAACATCAGATTTGTGTCGCATGATGTGGCCTCAGCGATCCGTGTCGTTGATCTTGGTTTTCCAGGTTGAGTGGCAGGTCGCCTTTCATGGAAAATGATCCTCAGGAGACTGAAGCCAAGATCCTGGCCGCCAAGTTTGACCTCTCTAAACTCTACCAGAATGTGTCCCAAAGTGCCTCCTTGTTCCTGAAAAAGATCCTCTGTAGCTACCCCTGGTAAGAGGAACGCTACATTAGCTAGCTTCAGAAAGCTAACCCAGTGAATTTTTACACGTTATTTTTTCACCAGGGCCCGTCCGTCCATCAAGGACTGCTTCAGTAACTCCTGGCTTCAAGATGCCTACCTGATGCGGCTCCGCAGGCAGACGCTCACCTTTACAACCACGCATCTCAAGGAGTTCCTGGCCGACCAGCAGCGGCGGCGGCAGGAGGTTGCCACCAAGCACAAGGTCCTACTGCGGTCCTACTCAAGTTCGCCACAAACGCCCACCAGCCCTTCCGCGCCGACTGTGCCCGTGTCAGCCTCCACACCTGTGACTCAGTGAAAACAGGCTTCCAAACATCCGCTGGCAGGACGCTCTGCGCTGCGCACCACTTCCTGGTTCCCAGCAGGAAGCTGAGGAACTTCCTTCACCGCTAAGGGAACTCTGGGAAAACCTGAAGGAAGCGGGATGAACATCGTCATACGGAAGAGGAGGACGCTGTCTTCAAACTATACCTCAAAGTTTGCAACTTTTACATCCGTTTTGAATTGAATCCTTCTTTTCGTACCACTAAGTTTACGATGGTGAGAGAAACGTGTTACTGGAGCCTCATGCTTAACGATGTAATTAGTCAGTGTAAATAAAACGCTCTCCTCCAAATTGAGGAACACATATCTTTCAACAAAATCCTTATTTAGATTAGGGCTGGACAATATGGCTGAAAAACATATCACAATATAGGCGTTTCATATCAGTCAACATTGATAATTATCAGTGTTATTATTTTTGTTTTAAATACTCCCAAACTGGTGGCATGTTGCTAGGTAACCGATGTGGTGAGAGGGGGGGGGACTTGAAACTGCTGCTGGCCAAGTTACCCAGCAGGCTGTTGCTAGGTAACCAACGTGGGGGCGGGGGGGGCATCTTGAAACTGCTTCTTACCCAGCAGGTCGTTACTAAGCAACCAGAGAGAGAGAGTTAGTTGATTCCACCAGCTTTGTTTAGCTAATCGGGAGAGGTTGAAGGGCTAAAGTCTTTGCTCCGCCTACATCCCCCAGAATGCCGTGCGGTTCTAGATCAGAGTTCAGTGAAATTACTGAGCATTCTCTCTATTGATATCGATCACGTCTATTGCGATATATATTGTTATTGATTTATTGTCCAGCCCTAATTTAGGTGAAGAAATGAAGACAGTTTAGTTTATGTTGTGCCTGCTTCTGCTTCCCAGGTTAACTGCGGCGTGGTTAACGCTGTTCTCGAACGTCTCAGCTGTGCTACACATGCGCCGATATCGCTGTAGCAGCTCAGTGAAGGTCAGGAATGTAGCAGTTCAAGAATGAACTACTTCCCGTTTTGATTTTTTCGTTTAATGTCTTCAGTTCAGAAGTCACATCAATGGCTTCCATACAAGGGCTACAAGGAAGGAATCTGAATATCTGCTCATCATACACAGGAAAAAGCGACGACTGTAACTTTTTTAAATGTTGTGATACGGTTACTATCTTCACTCTTCCATATAAAACTTTTCTTCCAGCAGGGATATCAACAGCAGAAGTGTTTCTCTGCCGGCAGGTACGGATGACAGCAACCTTTAGCATACAACTAAAAAACAACACATTTCTGCACAAATGTTAGCATATTCATTGTCATAGTCTCAATCATATTTAGCTATTAGTGACTCCTAAGGTCTTAAACAACAACAATATGAACTAATTTAGTATTCAGAAAGGTAACTGCCTGAAGTTCCCATATTGGAAAAAAATATGGGAACTTTTCTAACTTCCTGTCACACCTACCTATGCTGCAGTGCTAATACTTAGAACATAAAAAGTCCTGAAAGTTTTTGCTTTCATTGAAGCAAAGGCTCACAAGAGTTTTTAAATGCTAGTTTTTTTTAGCTTCCTGTAGCAGCTAGCTACACTACAGTTACAACATGATAGTTAGATTCAGTCAAACTTTTAAAAAATTCTGTCCTTTCTATTTTTACAAGTTAGAATTATTAAAGAGATCATCTAGGCTAGCAGTGCTGCAATGCTAACACTCAATGTCCTACCTTTCAAACTTGCTGCAGTCAGTAGCTGTGCTGTTGTGCTAACATCAGCTCGAAGAATCAAAAAGAAAGTCAGTGTGTTATATTATTTGCTTAATGTCTCACACCAACTAGCATTTTTGTTAGCATTATTCCCCATGAAACAAAAAACATTTTCTTCCTTCACAGTTTTCTGCTGTTCTGTAGCTAACCCTTTAGCTAGCTGTTTCCCATTCTACAACCTTACAGGGCTTACAAAGAAAGCTAATCACCTGTTCACCCAGTTCACCCAAACACTTCCAGTCGGATAAGTGTAATGTATTTAATCCAGAGGTAATTGCACCTTTTTTAAAGCTAAATATAATTTTTTACTATACGTTTTGCTGGAACTGGCTCCAGCTAACTGTTATTTGAGCAGGACTAAAGAAATAAAGTAAATGAATAACTGGATTAAAGTTCTCACAGTGAGTTGCAGAGTGTTCAAGAATTTCATCTGAATCACTTTATAAACCACTAAATACCCCTAAAGAGCAACAACTAGCATGTAAAGGTTAGAAAGGTTCTTGTTTTAGCTAATCCTGGTTTTGTAATTTTCTTTTTGGACAATATTGTTTCTGAAAGGCACAAGTCTTTGGCATAGCTAATTATTTACAACATACTGTAAACTGTAGACTGAATGTCAAAATCAGACACTCAACATGCTCAGTTTCAGCACATCGACAGTTACAGATTCTAGTCATTTATTCATAAATAAACGGTTCAGCTGGTTTAGTTGTATGTACAGTGAACCCCGCCTCTCTGTGATTCAGTATTTGTGGGAATATTTGATAATTTACTTTTTTTTCCATAAAGTAATGCAACTTGAGAAGCTATTGGCTGGTGTTTACAAAGCAACCAATCTGGGAGCGCCATTTTCTTTCCTTGGCACTGATTGGCTGAAACCCCAAGACAGGAAATAAGGAAGACTGTGAATGTTAGCTTGTTCCCACTGTGTGTATTAATTAATATTAAGGTATGTTTTGTGTTTGAACTATTACAATAGGCAGGTTTTTTAAAGTTATTGCAGATTTTAGCTGTTGGCTCTGGTCACTCTGCAGGGTTCACTGTATCTTTCCTTTCTATCTGGTCATGTTTGATTTTAAAAGCAGCGTATATAACATTTTTATATGGAAGCACATTTTAAAGTAACTTAAGGAAAATAACTATCATTTCAAGAAGTAACCAGTTATATATTTATATGTTTACAAACTGACGAATGCTGCTGATTTTTCTGTGAAATCTTTTCACAGGTTTATTTATTCTGTTTGGTTTGGCCCACTGATTCTACCCCTTTTCTGTTTGCATTGCAGTCATTTTTCTATGCAGAAAACTTCAACCTGAATGAAAACATGGGCATGCAAGTGCAAAAAAGTGTTGTGCAGTATGACAATTGTTGTACAATTCCTCGATGACTAAATGAAGTGACAGGGTTTCGCCACATTTTGTAGAATAATCAGAAGTTATTTTGTTGCAGTGCCTCGTGATGACGTTTAGACCCAGAGGGTAAAAATAATGTAGTTTACTGGATGACTTGTTTATTTTTAATGTGAGCGCTTTGTGTGTGTGTTTTGGCTAAAATTGTTAATTTCTTGAGCGACTGTGTTTGTTACTACAGCTTCAGCTTTTTATTTGTGAAATCTTCTGAGTCTGGCATGGAAATGGCATGACAGGTGTTACAGTTATGAAAAATAAAGGAAACATGACTAAATATAAGAATTTGTGGTGGCATTTTGTTTGGGTAAATGCTATGCTAGGTGCTGCACACTACATGACAATTAATTGATTGGAACTTTTCAAATTGATCTGAAAGATCCACATTTCCATATAAACACCAGGATATTAAAAACTTACAACTAATAATAATAATAATAATAAT
>NW_006799986.1:1089911-1184100 GCF_000485575.1 Poecilia formosa | reverse complement strand
ATATAAGAATTCGTGGTGGCATTTTGTTTGGGTAAATGCTATGCTAGGCGCTGCACACTACATGACAATTAATTGATTGGAACTTTTCAAATTGATCTGAAAGATCCACATTTCCATATAAACACCAGGATATTAAAAACTTACAACTAAAATAAACACAGGGAGGAGCTTTAATGTGCAGAAGGTTTTGCTATAACCTGGTACCATACATACATACAATGGTGTAATAGGACTTTTGTAGATAGAAAAAAAACACTAATTTTGTGCCAAAAAACTCAGTAATTTGGAGATTAATCTAAAAGGTTTTCTGGAAAAAACATGAAAATTTCTGAATTTGAAAAGCCTGAAAATTTTGACTTGTGAAAGTCAGAAAATTTCAAAAAGTAAAACATTTTTTGACCTGAAATTTATAAGTTTTCTCTAGAAAATTTGTGACTAATTAGAAATTTTCTAGAGAAAACTCAGAAATTTGAAAAGTTGAAAGTGTGCAAGAATAAACTCAGAAAATAACAGATTAATCTCAGAAATGTTTATAGTTCATTCTTATACATTTTTGACTTTTGAAACTCAGAAATTTTCTAGAAAAAACTTCTGTGAAAAAAGAAACTGCATTATTTCTTGCAATTTTACACTTTTAAAACTCAGAAATGTCCACATTTTTCTAGAAAATTTCTGAGATTAATCTTAACATTTGAAATTTCTGAATTTCAAAAGTATAAAATTTTTAAATTCAGTAAACTTTCAAAAGTCGAACAGTTTAGATTTTGGAAAATTCCAAATTTTTTTAGAAAATTAATTAGAATAATCTTGAAATTTCTTTTTGTAATTAAATTTTTTATTGATTTTCCCATCTCAAAATGTCAGAGTTTTTTCTCACAAATGTTCAACTTTAGTAGCTCAGAAAACTGTGGAAAATGTCAACTAATTCCTTGAAATTTCTGATATTGATCTATAATTTATTGAATTTTTCTCATAAATTTTTGACTTTTGGAGCTCAGAAATGTTCAAGTTTTTCTAGAAAATTTCAGAGAGCAATCTCAAACTTTACAAGTTTTTGATAGAAATGTCCTCCTCTTTTATCTTCCTGTCTTCAATGACCCTAACACGCTGTGATATACATCTCTGTTTGAAAGGTTAATGAAATGTTCACTCTGTAAAAAACACAAACAGTAAAGCAGGATTTAGTCACAAGATGGCAGTGTGGTTCAGCTGAGAAGAGTCCCAAACATGGCCGCCGTCCAGAGGTGATTAGCCAAAACTCGTTTTAGCAAAACAACATCTCAACATATTAAACTTTAACGTTATAAGACACCGGGTTTCCGTCTTTTAGGTTGAACTCGTTCAGGTTTAAACAATGTCAGGTGGCAGAGAGCGGGTCATCGGGGCCGCTTGGCAGTCTAGCGTCGGCTAAAATAGCCCGTTATGGTGCGAGGCAGCCGCTGCCTCCCGGAAATCCTGTAAGCTCATTATCGGTCACTGAGAGCGTCGGCCGGGAACGTGTGAGGATTGTGGCAGCAGAACTTTGCTTCTTGCTTTTCTGCTACCTACTTAAAGTCCATGTAAGGATGATTTAGAGACACGTGGAAAATAAGCCGCGTTGTGCGGCCAATAATGAATGGAAAATATCTCAACTGAAAGGCATCTGAAACCTTCTTCCCTCTTAATTACAGAAGACGTCAAACATCCAGAGACAGAAACTTATGTCTTATTTAGTAAAACCATGTTTCAGTTCTTGGTGTCATTAACTGGAGGAAGTGCAGACTCAGATCGGGTTTCAACGCTATTTTTAGTGACGTTAGCTGCAGGCAGCATGAAACACTTCAAGAGTTTGTGTTGTTCAAGAATCAGATGCAGACATTGGTACAAACAAAAAATATTTAAAATCTAATTTGACCTGCTCAACAATAAACAAAGTAGTTAGACGTTTTGTAAAAATGGCAGTGCAAAAGTTAAAAAGGATTTTGCACATTTGCCGTATTGAAAGAAATGCATCAAATTAGCTATTTTTTGGGGGGGTGGATGTGGGATATATAAGAACTGGATTTTTGTTACTTATTTGATCAAATTTTGGAGCTGTGTGAAGCTGAAACCCATGTGAAAAATTCCAGCATATAACCTGAGTGGTTAGTGCTCCAGATGTGCAGGTCTGGTTTCTGAGATATTAAAAAATAATTTTTAGGTCATCCAGAGGTCACGATCCCCCCATCTTGCTCCAAAACAAACCAAAGTGGGCTGCCTTTTTAGTGCTCCGTTTGTCCCGTTAATACCGTCATTAGTTTCGGCTGATGACGTCACCACAGCCCCAACGTAGAAAAACCATTGAAAAAGAAAAAAAAATAGCGAGGGAGAAGGAAGTAGTTCATTTATGCTTGCTTGACTTTGACAACGGTAGCATATCCTGATATGTCTAGCTGTCATGGTTACTCAAACCAGAAACACGGAAGTCGGATTTCGCTCTTGCGGATGTGACGTCAGCGCCGCACCCGCGTAGAGCCCGTTGTCCCATTTCCAAATAAGGTATGAGACTGACACGTGGTCTATCCCAGTCCCAAAGTGTACTTCAAATATGGCGCAGTTTCAACGAGAGCGTAAAAAAAGACGCAGCTTGCGCGTGGCGGTCTGATATTCATCCATTCTGGAACCCGGATTAAAAATGATCTTTTCTGATCTCCCAAGACGCCCAGCCTAAATAACTCAAAGCTTTTGCGGACTGTAATTGCCTCTGTATTGACGCGGCCTGCTAGCTTGGCGCCTTGTACTTGACCGGCTGAGGATGGGCTAGTGACGGCGAGTAAGCCGTCAGTAGCCCATCCTCATTTAAAAAACAACTACAAGGGAACAGCACCTTGTCTGAAATCGCTGCATTTGTTATTCGGCAAGGTCGGAGACCTTATTCGAAGTTTGTTTTTCCTTGATGTAGTTGGTGAAGTCATTGTTTTGTGTTTAAACAGAGCAGCAGAAGAGGACCGACCGACCATGGCGTTTCTGCGGCGGTTTGTTTGGCTGCTGGCTTCTCTGAAATATGTGTGGGGATAAAATGGCATCTGGAATTAGCAGCAGATCGATAATGGATACCTAGGTTGATCTTCAATCAAGCTGAGGATTGCTTCAAGCTATTTGGGGATCCGCCCGACCCGGCAAAGGTAGGTTAGGTCAAGCAACTGTTCAATGGCGGATCCAGAAGACCTCTCAGGGTAGGAGCTGCTGCGGGTTCGATGCTAGGCTAACACTGATGCTAGTGCTGTTGAAGGCTTACGCTGTTCTGGTTTGGTTTGATTAGGACTCTGCTGTTGAAAATCCTTCTGTCTCTGTTTTTTTTTTTTGTTTGTTTTGTTTTGTGCTGTTTGAAGCGGCAGTTGTTGTGGTTGTTTGACATGGTGAGGTAAAGTTGTAACTAGCATGTTGGAATCTGAAGTTCATGGTTGAAAGTCAGTTGTGATGTGAAAGAAAGATGGCTGCCAAGAATTAGGCAAATACAGTTTAGAGGTTGCAGGAAATCATTCAGTTTAAGCTTAGTACATATCATAACATAACTACATATTAGTGTTAACTGAATGTGGCCATGTTAACATATTAACATAATTCTCTTCTCAATGAATATTATCATTTGTTAGTTGGAAATAAGGTCTTACATTTAATCATACATAACTTTTTAACTTATTGTATCTACTTAATATTTGAAATTGAATTGAAATATTTCAAAAACAGGGTCCTTACATTAATAATTCAGTAACTGAAACATTTTATTTACGTTCAAGAATTTAAACGTAAAAAAAATTATAATTTTTGCACTGAAACAACATGCGGCCTTTTGCGATTTCATTTCTTCTGGACAACGGAGAGATCTGCTGGAGCTGCATGTCAGAAATCGGAGGTAATGTTCACACAGTCTAATCCACCATCTATTATTTACTGGTTTTCAGCTGGAATCAACTCCATGTTTTCTTTCTAGAGATGATCTTCTGTCTTTCAGTATTTTTTACAGTTTCTCTCTTAGACTGAGCTACTGGCTGACCTTTTGTTGCACCCAGCCGTTTGTTTCCTCTCCCTTCAGCGGTTAAAATTGCAGTTAAACTGACCACCTGATAGATAAAGCCATTAGATGACTCTGTCCTGTAGAAATACTCCTGGAGCAGCTCTTCCTCTCTGCTCTGTCCTTTCAGATCCCCACAGTGACAAATGGCCTTTTATTCAGAGCCAGCTCCTGGTTCTGTTGGAGGTTTCTTCCTGTTAAAGGGAAGTCGTTCCTGTCCATTGTAGCCACATGGATCCTCAGTATGAGATGGTTCTTAAGCTTACTTGGTTTACTTTTAGCCAATGTAAATAATTGGTGGAAAGTCTTGCTGCTAAAGGGAAGTTTTTCTTTTTGGAAAGTGATGCCTGATTGTGCTTCTCCGACTTTTTGTAACGTGACATTTTTTAACCCATACCTCAGCGGGCCGCTGATGGATGACCTCAGTGACCTCACCACAGGGGCTCCGCAGGTTTTCTGGAGGAAACCCTGAAAGTGTTCCTGGTTGACACGTCCTGATCCAGTTCTCCATTTTGACTTGAAACGTTCTCTGCAAACTTCATTAAGGAATCCTACAGGTATTTTGCTGTTATTTAAGTGATATTTACGAGTGAGTTTCATTCCAGTCGTTGAAGGGTTTGATCTGAAACCTGCACATGACCTGCTTTATGTCCTGTTGTTGCTGGTCATAATGATATGCCTCATCAGTGTACGTCTCTAAAGGTAAACAGACTGGAAATGGCTCCCTGTCTTAATATTTACTACACTAACTACATATTTAGCTCAGAACTAATTATTTAATTAATATGCAAATTTGCTGTCTAACTGGAAGTGTACTACCAAAACAAAAGCCCAAAGTAAATATTTTGGAGCTAAATATTCAACTTGCTAAATATTTAGCTTGCTAATAAAGTATTTTGTTTGAAACTGATATTTATAAATTAATAATATAGTGAAAGAATAACAACCATTTTTTCCTCTTACATCAGGGTAATTAACCCAAATGCTGATGGTAAATGCAGCTGATCGTTTGATCAAAACGAACAAGACAAACTTTGAACAGGAGCTACTAGAGAGGACAAAGATATGTAACATCTAGAATCACATTTAAAAAACAACTACAAACTGTTTAAGCTAAGCGCCTGCAGTGCATGTGCATATGTTTGTATATCATGTCCACTTTCCTTTAATAGAATGTGATCGTTCACCAGTTTCAGGAGCTGCCGGCAGCCTATTTTAGGCTCATCAGTGTTATCTGAGACACAAGCTTACTCTGGGCATCGTGATGTTTTTTACACCAGCTTAGAGCTGCGTGCTTCCAGCAGCCGGGTTCCTTCACAGGCAGCAGCTCATTAATTTGTTTCATCTCAGGAACACCAGAGGTATGTCCCGACACGCTGGCCCCGACCATAATGAGGCCACTTTAACCCTGAGCTGAGGGAAGCAGTCAGCCAGGCGAATATCTTCTGAAAGTAGGTCAGAATATGGAGAAGAGGCCCAACAAATAAAACGTGAATAAGCAATAAATCCCAATAAAAGTTTGCATTCATTTGTAGAGAAACTGAGCTATAGGAGAGAATTAAGGGCGGCTGAGGAAAAAAAAAAAATCTGTTTTTATTTTTCCTTCTCAAAATTCTGACCTTCAACTCAGAATTTTATTTTATTTTTTCTCAGAATTCTGACTTTTTTCTTTGAATTTTAACCTTAGACAACTGACTATTCTCATTCTTCTGACTTATTTCCTCATAGAGACATTTTTATAATCTATTTTTCGCAAATTTCGGACTTTTTTTCCCTCAAAACTCTCTTTAATTTTTGAATTCTGACTTTATTTCATCTCAAAATTAACTATTTTTAGGAATTCAAATTAAATTCTGACTTAGAATTTTGATTTTTTCCCCCCCTCAAATTTACTTAATTCTGACATTTTTCTCAAAATTCTATCTTTAATCTCTGAATTCTGACTTTTTCCCCTCAAATTTAACTATTTAAAAAAAATTAAACTCAGAATTCTGACTTCTCAGAATTTTGACCTTTATCTAGATTGACTTTTTTCTTGAATTAAAGTCAAAATTTTTCTTCAGTGGCACTAATGCTCTTCCATACAACTCGCCCTGTTTCCCTCACATCCTAAACAGCCGGCAGGATTCGGTCTGGTGTGATTGGGGCACTAAAGCCTTGCCTGACAGCTCTGAGCGGCCATCACGCTTCACCTAATTTGTTAGATTTTTTTTCTTCCTTTTGTAAACACTGGCTCTCATCACTCGGATGGCGGTTGACGGGATGTTTTCTGCTGCATGCCAGTAGCTGTTCTTACTTGTGTTTGGGATGTTGGCAAACAGAGTATGAAGTGTAATGTAGTAAGAAATAAATTACACACATGACATCAGGCATATCCTATATCTGCAGCTGCAGCAGGTGAAAGTTTCCAGTATTCATTTGGTAGCTGTGGATTTAGACAAAGCCCACACTGACAACTTAAAATGCAAAATTATGCCAAATAATTTCTGACATTTATTAGTCGTACGAGTTAGAATTGCACACAGGCCCAAGTGCATTCAATCAAAGCAGGTTGGGAGATCTAATCTGCAACTTTAGATGATCTCTGACTCGCGTCTCATTGCATACAAACCTGTACCAACTGCCAAATATGGTAGTTTGCGCACTTCAGCTAATGCTCTTATAGCAGAGCTGACTTTTCATTTAGCATGTTTGCTAACTTTGGAAACATTTAGTCTCTTAGTTTCACATTAGTTAATTTTTCCAGATAATTTTTGTGAACTTTCAGCTGACTAAAGTTCCACATCTGTGTTGATGTTTTGGTCAAGGAGTCTTTAAGTAGTCAGACATTTATGGTCATCTCAGTGATTAGTACATTTCCGTTAATCCACCAATGGGCTAATGGCATGGCTAGGTTTTCGGCTGGCATGCTAGTGTTTTGGCTAACTTTGTAATTAGCAGTGGGGCCACATTTCAGATATTATGCTAATAGTAAAGCTAATGTTTTGTTTAGCATTTGGCTAATTTTGAAAACACTTAGACTTTTAGCGTTCTATTTTTCCAGATAGTTTCAGTTGAATTAAGTTCCATATGTCTGAAGTTCTGGTTACTGTCTGTTAATTCTTCAAGCAGTTACACATTTACATTTATCCCAGTGGTGGGCACAGTTTAGCTCATCTGCTAATATTGGAGTTAATTTTTGCTTTCTTTCAGAAAGTTGGTGCACTTAGCTTCCCTAAAATTTATTTGTCTGGATAAACCTTAAACACCAATTTACTTGGCTGTGTTGTAAACTTTTTCAGCTGAATAAAATTTGGCTTATGTGTTGATGTGTTGGTTGTAAAGTGTCAAGAATTGTTCAAGTAATTAATCTTGTTAATCTTAGTAGTAGGAACGCGTCCGCTCACCCACTAATGTGCTAATGCCAGAGCTAATTTTTCTTTTAGCATTTTTTACTAACGTTTAGTGCACTTGGTTCCCCTGAAATACATTTTTCCAGCCAAATTTTAAAGTGCTAATTTACTTTTATTGTTTTGTAAATTTTCCATAGATTAAAGTTTGACATTTGTGTTGAAGTTTTGGTTATAAAATGTCAAGTATTCAAGTATCTTGAAATGGGTGAATATTGTTTACATCTACTAAAATGAGAAAAATACAAGCTATATGGTAAATGTTAAATGTCACACCAAGTTTAGAGAAATGATTTCTTAAGCAAATTCTTCATATTCAAACTTCTACATGTGAAATGCAGCTGATCCAGTCCTCATTTGACTATTTTGGGACTGAAATGTGATCCTACATTTTGCCATTTGATATGTTTATCAAATGGCAAAATGTCAAAATATCAGGTGTCAGTTTCTGTGTGTTCATTAGACATGAAACTGAATGACTGGAACAAAATAAAGCAAGTAATCTGGACTTTTGGTGTCTTGGTGAAGCTGAATATTTATGCCTGAAGAGCAGCTTGTGACAGAAACATTCACAACTGTCTCCTCAGTCATTTCAGTGTCAGACACAGAGACTCCTTTGGTCAAAAATAATGCCAAAGAAAAACATTTTTGTGTAATGGAAGCTCTTCTTTCATTTGTACGTCTGGTATAAGTTTTCTTCTGCGTCTTCCTGCTTCCAAACGGCATGTTGATCACCGTGGTTGTCACTTGTTCAATGAGTTTCTCAGTTTTTTATGTTTCCTAAGACATGTCTCCCGGGCTGTAACGAACGGCCGTGTTGAAAAGTACTCCCTGTCCAGACATCAATCAGGGAGTTACAAGAAGGATGGAAATGGTACAAATGTTAGAGGTGGAGAGTCAAGCAGATATCCAAGAACTGAGTTCCAGTAACGGGAAAGACAGCAGATACTTGAAAACCATTAAATTAGTCAACTTAAAATCAATGATTTCTCTGTGATGTGGATATTTGACCTAAACATTGACATGAATGATTGCTCATTTGGGCAATGATGGATCATTAACCCTGTCATACACATTAACTTGCAGCATTCTTTCTGGTTAAAGCGAGTTTTCTCTGGGAAAACAACCTTCCTCTAGCCTGCTTCAGTTTGAAGATCAAGTGCTCAAGAAGTTCTCAGGTGTCGGTTTCAGATTTATTCCTTACTTCAGCCTTTTATAGAGATTTGATATTCCAGAAGTTATTTGTCACGTCTTTCCAAGCACCCAAAATAAATTGCTTGCTGTCTGGCAAAGGGAGGGTCGAGTCTCAGTTTTGGTTGTGACAACCTGTCATGTCATCGTGAGTGCTGTCGCTCCCGCTGCTCTTGCTCTCCAGAGCCAGCAGTGATCTCAGCTCTGAGAGTTTCCTCTCCCAATGGATCCCAAAGGTGCCTGCTGTTTGGATTCTGCATGGAGCAAAGAATCTTAATTCCCATTGTCTGGGCTCAGAAGTGACTTTTGCAATGTATTTGGAGAACTCTGAGCAGGGGAAAGTTGGTGGAGAGGGGGAGCTTCCTGCTGGAGCGATTCTCTCTGGACAATGTGTGGTTTCTAAAGTAACAGGAGTTGCAAGTTTGAGCAGCTCTTCAAAGGGAAGTGAGCTGGACATAAAGGCCCTTGTGGGATACACGGAGCAGAGTGTCAGCAGAGGAATGGACCCTCCTCCTCTTTGCAACATGAATGCACCGCAGACTCAACTCTGCAAGGATTGTGAAGGACCGGCTGAGAGCTTTGAAGAATATTCTTCAAGCAATGGACATTTTGAACCGGACGGTGCCCTTGAAGACACTGAGTGTGCAGGGTTAAGCAGACTATATCATGAATGTCCTCAACACTGTGAGTGTTTTAAAGCTTGCAAGTCCTCTGAGCATTGTGCTAATCATAGCTTAGCCTCTAAAAGTAGCCTTTGCGGTGAACACTGCCCAGAACACCTCCTATTATTTCAGCAATGTAAGCCCTCTGATCAACAGTCGGACTCTTCTGATTATGAGCCAGATGAATCGGAAGTGAACTCTGACAGTTTTGGAGAGTCCGAAATGCCTGGTTTTGTGTCTGAGTGCACAGGAAACCTGAAGCTGCCTCTGGATCATCAGTGTGAGGACTCTGACTCGGAACAGGACCGATCAATTGAGGATTCGGAGCAGAATTTCACCCAAAACATCTCTGACTCCATGGACTCTTTAACATGTGCTGTTAACTTCTCTGAATACGATGAAAGTCAGGACAATGACTGTGATGAAGAGGAGGAGAGCTACGATTGTAACGAGATGGAGGTCAGTGATGAAGAGTCCACGTTGTCAGAGGACACACCTGGTGACCCCTGTGAAAGTGACGGAGCAGAGGAAAACATTGTGCAAACCTCTACAGGCGACGCTTCTGAAGATGTTGACGAGTTGCATGGAGACGATTCAGAGGACGAGTCAAGTCAACATGGCAACTTTGAATCCTGCGCCGAGGAAGACCTGTCCTCCGACGACTCAAAATCCTTCAAGACTTGTCTTGACAACAATTTTCCTTCTGATCCCTGCTCGGATTCATCCGAGGAATCCGACAAAGCAGCTCAGGATGATTCAAGTGACGAGCCCATGCAGTGGGAATCCTTCGAAGAGAATGATGCAGAAAAACATCCGAGCATCGAGAAGAGTAGCAAGGAGGATAAAAAGAAAACTTCTGCCGTTGACACAGTTATTGAGGACTACTTTGATTTATTTGATAGAGCAGATTGCTCTGGACAGGCATTTGCACAAAAGCAGAATTATATCTCCTGTTTTGATGGGGGCGACATTCACCATCACCTCCATCTTGAACAGGAAGCTCTGAAACAAAGCATCAAAACGGCTCACAAAGAGGAAACTACAGAGGTCAAAGAACAGGAGAAAGATGTGCGTACTGAAGAAGCAACTGAAATAAACACCCAAGAAAAGGATGAACGTTGTGAAGATTCAGAGGAGGAAGACCTGAACCAGAGAGACTCCGGATCTTGTGGTTTGGAGAACTGGACCCTAAAATCAGAATTGAGTTCAACAAAAGATGAAGCTGAAGATAATGAGCCGTTTGGTCTTTATCCAGAATACTACCAGGACTCTGAAGAGGATGAAATGTATTATGATGATGAAGCCTGGGGATACGATGGGCAAATTTCTGATGATTATGACGAAGAACCCGAGTACTACCTGGACTCATTCAGAGCAGAGAGCACGTTTGCACCATGTGCCCAAGAAATCTCTGTGGAGGGAGATGTTTGTGAAGACAAAGACTCTGTTGGTGAGGACATTGACTCAGAAGGTGAAGTTATGTCCAAACCCCTCACTGAGACGACCTCTGATTTTAAGGACGATAAGAATCCAGATGCTGAACCGGATGGCCTCTCTGCATTTTCAGAGATGGAGCCTTATTGGACACTCACCGACAAAGAGCAAACCAGAGAGTGTTTTCCTGCAGGTGTTGAGGATTACTATGCATATCAGATTAGAAGCATTCAGTCTTCAGATGCACGGCCCTTGACCAGATTTATTCTGGACAGCAGGTCTTCTGATGGAAAAGATGATGATGATCAAGGACCGGAGGATGTCGAGGAATCATCAATCGTGTTGGGAATGAATGTCCTTGAATTAATCCATAAAGAGCAAAGTCTAGAACCTGAAAATGAGCTGCAGGGAATCTCAGACCTTGCACCTCATCTGGGTGTCATTCACAACGTTGCCTCAAAACATGAGGCCACAGCAAGCCAGGATTCAGAAGAAGAGCAGAGTGACGATGAAACCATAGAGAACTGTGAATGTGAATACTGCATCCCACTGACACAGCAGGTACAATATGTGTCATATTTACTACTTTTTAGATCCTCTAATAAACCCAGTCATTTAAGACGGAGTGTCAGCAACGGTATCCTGCTGCACATGGTCATTAGGGTCACATACAACCTGTTTGGTCATACCAGTTTGTTTTTAGCATGAGGAATCCAGAGTCACTGACCACTTGTTGAAGGACAAGATATGATGTTGTGATACTGACATTCTGTATCAACATGGCAGCAGCTGCCGCATCAAGTCTCTTGTAACCACTCACAGAAACACCACAACACATCTAAGGCTGTTAAGTACCTGAAACAGCTTATCGGGAGCCGTTTGAAGTTGCATAGTTCAAATTATAAAGCAATAATTTTGGTTATTTAGCTTAGAAAAAAATTAGGGTTCATTTTTCAAAGTCATATTTTCACCATGTTCAGTCATTTATAAATGTCAGTTTCAAAATAAATATTTATTTAGCAAGTCAAGTATTTAGTTTGAAACTAAATATTTAGTTGGCAAACAAAATACTTAGTGTGAAGCTAGTTGGCAAGCTAAATATTTGGTTTAAAGCTAAATATTTAATTAGCAACTAAATACTTAGTTTGAAGCTAAGTATTAGTTTAGCAAACCACATAGTTTGAAACTAGCTGGCAAGCTAAATATTTGCCATGAAGGTAAATATTTAGGTGGAAATCCAAATATTTATCTTGAACCTATACTTAGTTTTACAAACTAAACCAAGAGCCAGCTTTTATTTTGAAAGTCTGCTTATAGCTCAACATAAGCTCTGAGCTAAAGCTTAATATTTAGTCTGGAGTTAAATAGTTAGCTTATTCACTAAATATTTAAGTAGGTTAAATATTTAGTTTGAAACTGTGACAATTAAACGAGATAATGTTCTATAATTTTTTTCTGATAAGCTAATAAGATTGTTGTTAATTTTTCTCGACATAATGTTACGAACGGCGCTCCGTATCAGCATGCTTGGTTGCTGCTTTTCATGTTCAAAGTCAAACTCTTATTGTTTTCCATGTTTGAGCTTCAGGCGCCAACGTTCTGCTTGTCTGCAGGTTCCAGTAAAACCACTGCTCTCCCAGTCGGCATCGGACGATCCAGCAAAGATCTGTGTCGTCATTGATTTGGATGAAACTCTGGTGCATAGTTCATTTAAGGTAAGCTGCCCGGCGTGAGCCTCTTTCTCAGTCATAATAGGAGGCTGACAGCAGAAATTACATCCAATGAAATTGTCAGACTCTGCACTGTTAATTAGCAATGACTTTTATTCTGAAATTGTTTTTGTTTACGCTGAATGCCATAAGTTGCTCTGAACATCCAGGCAAAAGCAGCAGGGTCCTCTTCACGTGTTTCCACTAAACGTTTCATTTAAGATGAAGAAGTTAATGCTGCCAGATAGAAAAACAGAGACTAACAACATGGCTGCATTTAAAACTTATGATGCCTTTCATAACAAATACATTTTTATTCATACTTTTTTTTTTCATTTCATTTTTTTCTTCATATTTAATTTTTGACCTTTCTAGATGAAAAATATGCAAAACTGTTCAGATTCTTTGATTTCTCACAACAAAAATTCCCAGAAATAGTTTGGTCTTTAGGATTTGAATGACACATTTTACACACAAATACCACTGATTACCAGCAGCCTCATGTTTTTACATTAATTAAAATGGATATGTTTTATACATTTTGATTCTTTTAGTGGCTGCAGTGGGCGGAAGAAGCTAATGCTAACATGGTAAATTATGCAATAAGCGGCGCGTGTGTCCGTCCCTCTGGTCACAGACTGACCTTACAGATTGTCACTGAATATTTCTGTGCAGAACGTGTAGACAAGATTATTCTGTTAACTCCATGTTTTATATAAAACGGATAATAAAACTCAGCATTGGCTTCATCACACATCACTGCTCCCTGCTCAGAGAGAAGTTCTTAACATTTGTTTCCAGAGTCGCAAACGTAAAATATGCATTTAAATGCAAAACTGCAAAATTAAATGAATGAAATCAGTTAAAGTAACAAACTGTTAAAAATTTACCTATATACAACTGAAACAAAATGAAATACTACAAAACTAATATAAATTTTTAAAAAATTGTTCCACTGGCAGATTATTTCTTGTATAGGAAATAAAATGTCTAATTTTAAATTAAATGATCTGCCAATGGTTTTCAAATCGATAGTAAGAAGTTATTAAATCAAGACCCCATATCTTGCAAGTTAGTTTTGTATTTTATCAAGTGGTATAAATATCTGCACTAGAAAATGGACCAAAAATACTTCTGTTTTTGCAGTGTGTAAAAAAATTATAAAATTATCTACAGAAAATACAAATAAGTCTGTGCAAATATTTTATAACATTTTAAATAAGACAAAACTAACATTTTAATGTTTACTGACTGTAGTGAAATGACCGGAGGAAGTGATGAGTTGTGCTCAGTAGGTGCCGGTGTGCAGCTCTTGGTTCGCTCGCGCTGCCAACGCTGAGAAGCTGCCGGGTAGATCACTTTCTGTTTCACTGCTCCTTCCTAAAAGGAGCCGGTGGAGAGGAGCTCGCATGTCTGTCTGCAGAAACCAGAGGCTCTTTAGGTAAGCGTGAGCTGAATCGAGGCGGCCATGTTTAAAATGACGACTACCTGACTCACGTGTCGATGCGTCTCCGGTTGGCAGGATTTCTACCATCCTGAAAATCAGTTTAGATGAAAAGACGTAAAAGAGAATGTCGTAGTCATTAAACTCAGGGACTCTACATATGGAAGACCATTCCTGCCATGAAATAACAGTCCAATAGGAAGCTGTAATTATGAGTTTTGAATTAGTAATTAAGTTTGAAAGTTATATTTACAAGGCTCAAAGTTATGCTTTTTGAAAGACTTTTCATTTTTCAGATATGACTTTAAAAACAGAAAAATGACTTAAAAACTGTAGTTGACTTTTATTCTCATAATTGACTTTAAAATTAAAATTTATGATAAAATTCAGAAATGTATTTTATTTTCAATTAACTTTTCTCATATTTATGACTTTAAAAGTCAAAATTGCCTTTAAAAGTCACATTTATGACTTTTGTTCTCATAATTATTACTTTTATTATTGTATTTATGACTTTAAAACAGAAATATCACATTGGAGCTCAAAATTATGACTTTTATTCTCATTATTCTGACTTTAAAAATGGCAATGACTTAAAGAAAAGCATCTGATCCTGTGGCGTCCATAACGATGTGAAAAACCCTGGAAGGAACTCCACAGCTTATATACAACGTATAAAATGTGCAGAGAGCCTCTGCTTTGAAATTCATGAGTTCCTCCATGTTTGATTAAGTCGTTATAATAACCTGATGCTGCACTGTGCACACTCTCTGTCAGCGCTGATGAAGATTCTCTCACCTCAGCATACTGATTGCTTGGAGTTTTAGATCTGTGGCTAAATAATGTCTGAAATTATGACTGATGCACTTATAAAATATATCTTCAAGTTTCATCAATGATTAACTTTATTTGGAAAACAAACTATTTATCAACTGAGTTGAGAAGTATTAACGTGGTTTTATGCAGATTGTCTTTAATAACCCAATGTTGGGTTATTAAAGAAAATCTGATCAATCATGTCTAATCATGTCTAATTTATCTTCAACAACAATAATAAATGTGATGCCAGAAAGAAAATACTTGCTGATATTTTAAAATTACTAAAGAAAATGAACAAAATATGTAATTTTTACTTGCTTCTATTTCATTTGGCTCATATTTTTACATTTTGCCAACATGGCACAAACTTTTGTGCCATGTTATTACACTTACATAGTTTATTTTTTTATTACTTTTTTTTTTTTACTTTATTTCTAATTAATTCAGACTGGTAGCTTTCAGTATTAATTAGTTTTATGTCTGTTTTTCATGTTTTTTAGGAAAATTTGCTGCCGAATCATTTAAAGCAGAACTTGTTCTAACAGGGTATCCAATATGAAAACTAATTAATTTACATCACAGCGTCGCCACTCGAGCCCCGCGCCTTTATAGCTCCTCTTCCAGTGATTCAACATCCGAGATGCATAATTCAGATGCTGAGAATTCACCCAGTAAATCATTTTATTTTTTTTTAGCTTCGCCTCCTTATATCTCTGATGTTTTACTAATTGAATATCAAGACTCGAATGGGTTTTTAAAGTGCTTAAAGTTGTAATTGATATGTTTCTTGTCTGTTTTCTATCTCCACAGCCTTTGAACAATGCAGACTTTATCATTCCAGTGGAAATTGAAGGAATTGTTCATCAGGTAGGAACTTAAATCATTTCATTATGGATAAACAATTTGAGTTTAAAAAGCTTAAAATGGATTTTGATTTGGCTCCGATTTGAATGCAAACCTCCTATTTTTCATAAATAATTGGGTGAAAGCGTGGCTTTGCCAGCTGGTTTTGAAGCTGCTGCTCCTGGCAGAGCTGAAGCTCTTTATATTGATGGCTCCCGGCTGCAGGTTCCTATTTCAGGCCCGATAAAATAAGGAGAGCCTGCGAGGCTTCTCAGAAATACCCGCCATCAATCTCAGTCTGTATCACATCTTATCCCCAGATCAGCCTGCAGCCTGACATGCTATAGCCGCTAGCTGCTAGCCGCTAGCTGCGATTAGCTCTTCTAGCTGACTGAGGCTTTACTTTCCAAAAAACAACAAAATTCATTCCTGTGAAAGTTTTGGGTAGCAACCAGTTACATTTACTTGAGTGATGAAAAATTACTTCAGTGAATGCTTTTTATTTTTTTCTGGATGCTAACTGTGATTAACTTCACTTTTAAAATATATATATATATTTTTTTTTAACATCTTTGTTAAAACTGTCGCCATGTTGTGACAGTTTGATATGAGATGGATAATCTGTGAAAACGTCGATCTCTCAGAGCTGCTACTGCCGACTGAAGAAATGCACCAAACAACCAATCACAGCCAGTAGGCAGGTCTGAGCGCTGTCAATCATGCTCATATACTAGCTGTTAAATGTGTTGATGGTGGAGAAATGACTTGCTGTTAAAGGAAATCTGCTTATCTGCCATCATCTGTGGCTATGCTAATTAGCATTAGCATTCTAGCTGCAGCCTACCAGAAAGAAATCATCACACAGAGGTGATTTACAGCGGTAAGACCCGCCTCCTTTCTCTGATTGGTTGTTTCTAGATTCTCTCATTCTGTACAGGGTGACAGTTTCAGCAAATATGAAAACAGAATATTTTTTATAAAAATTAAATACTGCAGCTTTAATGAAGAAAAATCTTGTTTTGATCAAAAATTCACCAAACACACACCTACAGTTTTTATTAAAATTTCATAAGTTGGAAAAGGAACTGATTTGTGAAAAATGATTATGCCTGATTTTTGTTATTTTTTTAAAGTACTCTCTCCTCTGGGCCTGGGTCTGCTTCAAGTACTCCAGGATCGGCTTGTAAAAGTGGGGAAAGCCTATTCTGGATGACTTGGTTCAGAAACATGGCTGCCAGCATCTTACAGTTAAATATAAGGAAATTCATTTAGAAGAACAACACAATTTCTATAAAATTACAACTTTAGCTTCCTTCTAAAGTTGAGTTTATTTTCAGTGACTCTTGTATTTCTGTGTCCATCAGGTTCATGTGCTGAAGAGGCCGCATGTTGATGAGTTCCTCCAGAGGATGGGAGAAATGTTTGAGTGCGTTTTATTCACCGCGAGTTTGTCCAAGGTTTGCTTCCCTAAATCTTCTCAGGTCATCGTCATGCTGGCTTGTAACATCACTGGGGACGGATTTATGTGTGACCTTTCACCTAAACTCATCTTTGCTTTTACAGTTTAGCTCAAAATGAAAGTTTAAAATCTTAGTTTAAATACTATCATAGTTTTGAGCCATAAAGATCTAAATATTGAATTGCAAAGTGGTAAAGACACTTGTAAGAATGGCGGCTCTGCAGCATTGATGAACTGTTGCTGTTCACAGCACAGAGGCTGTTTAACAGGGAACTAATTCATAAATATGTTTGCTTTTTTGGACCAGAGGAAAAAGTACAGAGTTTATTTCACTAAAGATCTTCTGTCTTTCACCAGGAATTAAGTGCCAATGGGTGTTTGTGAGCATAAAGTCATTTTCCAGCTGTTTTTACTTTTTGTCATTTGTTGATGTGACATTAAAACAAAACCCACTTAATTAGAGTAGCTACTTGGCTTCAGCTGGAAATGATTTGTTTTCTATGCCTGAGTCAAAAAATGACAGTATTTCAATCACCTTCCCTCCCAACATGTAGCATTAGCTTGATGTGAGTTTCTAGGGCCAAATAACTAACCAGATATTTAGTTATAGAGTTTGACTGACATGACAAACCTTTTTAGGATCTACATTAACATGCAGCAGCTAAACTCCAAAGAAGTAAAACACAGACTTGATTATGTGAAGAAAAGTGACTCTCTCACACCAGTATGTGGCTTTATGTATAAAGTATTCAGGTGACACGGCTGTTGGGAGGAACATGTGTGCCTTGGGATAAAAATATGAGGAAATGCATCAATATGAATGCAAACTGTAGTATCAGCAGGAAGTAAACACCCAAATCAGTGCAACCTTGGATGTTTGTGAGCATAAAGTTGACTAGATCAACATCTGCTTTATATATAAAGTATTCAGGTGACATGGCTGTTGGGAAGAACAGGTAAGCATTGGAATAAAAATTCTGGTCAGATGTGAGCAAATATTACATCAACGCTGTTGCCAGAGTTCTGGTGTGCTAAACTATAATTTCCTGTGTTTTTCTGTCTCGTTTCCTCCAGTATGCAGATCCTGTGTCCGACCTGTTGGATAAAGGCGGAGCCTTCCAGAGTCGCCTCTTTCGGGAGGCGTGCGTATACCACAGAGGGAACTACGTTAAAGACCTGAGCCGCTTAGGCAGAGACCTGAACAGAGTGATCATCATAGACAACTCCCCCGCTTCCTACATCTTCCATCCAGACAACGCGGTACGCTGCTCCGGTGACTAAATGCCTAAAGTCTGAACTTTATTTCCCACTAAAATCACCGTTTTAAACCTCCAGGTTCCCGTCGTGTCCTGGTTTGACGACATGTCAGACACTGAGCTTCTCGACCTCATCCCCTTCTTTGAGAGACTCAGCAAAGTGGACGACATCTACGACATTCTGAGGAAGAAGAAGACTTCGAGTTAACCGATGTTCGGGTACGGAGAGTCACCAGCGACTGTCGATTCGGGGCCACGGAGGCTGGCGAGCCGCAGGCTCCATCGCGCTTCCCACTACAAGGACCACGCTTTAAAAAACAACGCGCATTTAATCTCATAATCTCACAGCGTGTTGGATAAATCCACCAGTTATCATCGGAATGCTTCATGGACTTACCATAGCCTCTGTAGATAACTGGAGAGCAGTGTGTGTGTGTGTGTGTGTGTGTGTGTGTGTGTGTGTGTGTGTGTTACATGACAGGTGTGACCTTTGTAACTAGATTGTGTGAACAGTTGCGCAGTCTTCTACAAATAGTCCTGGACAAATGAACCACCATTACTCATTTTAATGTCAGTATAATGTAGCATTTGTACAACAGAATTATTAACACGATCACACGGAAAATAAGGCGTCGTAGCGAGAAGTCGACGTAATCGCCTTACTAAAAATAACGTGAAGTATAACCTTAAACATTCAGTACATCTGAATACAAATGTTGATCAATACTTTTGTATATAGAGACAAAAATGTTTTATGATGTTTGAAAAGATATGCACAAAATATGCAATGCTTCAAAATAAAAAATAATGCTCATTATGCTAAAACCCTGTTTAAATTGCCTGTTCAATACATGTGCTTAAGAAAATCACACAACTAAATCCCCACTTTACTTTAACCCAGGAAAGAAGATTATTTAATAATTTAAGGTGACAGTTTAGCTTTATTAGCTCTCTGTCTGAAGAGCTTTTGGCTTGAATAGCTGTTAGCGTTCTCATTTCTCAATGATTCTCCACTTCAGTCTGCAGCTGGTAAGATACTGACAACTTCACACATGCTGCTGTTTGAACACACTTGAATCTCTATTTTATGAAAGAAGATGATGGTGTTACGTTTTCTGATTTATGATTAACTGTAACTGTCTAGAATCAGTTTGTGTAAATGTTTAATTGTACTGTTTTTAGTTTAAAGAACAAATGCGACATCCTGTCAAAGAACTGGCATGTTAAAATGCTTTACTATTATTTAGGAAACGAGACATATTGCTTTGATATATGTGAAGAAACTGACAAACAAATTAGTTATACTAATGAACAGAAACGGGTTTGGAAAAGGAAAATTTTATGTTTTAAATTTTAATATATTAATTTAAAAGGCATTTTTAAAATGGAATCTATAACGAATATCTTTTCATGTCATCATTATTGCACTGTTTTTGTCATTTTGACAGCTAACCAATGGCCATGTTCCTATATGAACTATAGCTTTAGCATAGCCACATTAGCAGTTAGCCATACAGGAAGTTATCATCCATCTAATCTGTCACCAAATTGATAAAAAGTTGCATCTAACTTTATTTCTTCAGTTTTTGGTTTACAGTTTTCATTCAGTTTGACTCTGGATAGCCGTTAGCGGCTATCCAGAGTTATTAGCATGACTCTTATAACCATTTTAAGCTTTATGTTTTTGTACAGCAATATTTGAATATAATTATCTTCAAAAGGATGCTCCTCTTCCCCTCCACCATTCCTACAAAAACAAAAATCTGTTAACTTAATGCCGAGTAGCTGTTAGCTTTACATTAAGTAGCTGTTAGCTTAGCGTTCAGTAGCTGTTAGCTTGACTATAGCTGTCCATGTTAATTTGCCTTCTGCGGTTAACAAAAACATTTCTTTTTATTTCAAATTCTGTTTTCAGGGATTCAGTGTGTAGATTTTAAAACTTAAACACCGGAACAGGATCGCTTGATCCAAACCGTAAATAGTTTCTGAATCATCTCGCTGTTTATTGACAGTAACAGCTTTAACAGACCAGGTCCAGTCAAATCACTTCAACATTATTTACAACACAACAGAAGACACAGTTTGAATTAAAATAGGTTTCTGGAGACAGTCAGGTAGTTTAAGCTGCTTTCAAAGAGACTAAATAAAATATTTATACATTATTGAAGCGTCAGGCGACTGCAGGTTTGGAGTTTCTTTCAGGGATTTCCTGTGAAAACAAAACAGAAATTTTACATTTTTAAAGTAAAGCTGCTGTAAAACCAAAGTACAGAGAAATTAGTAATTTATCTTTACTATCCTGTTTTTTTTTGTCCTGATTTCTTTCAAATGTATTTTTATTAATTATTAGCAATGTATTGGTAAATATGGCAAAGGACTTTGTACAGAAATAAAGTTAACAGATTTTAACCTGCAGACAAACAGGTAAAATAAATACAGTGGAAAAAAGACAGAATAACAGCATGAAGAACAAATAAAATGAATAGAAAATAATGAATTTAATCAGATTACACAGCAATTTGTCAATCTTGATTGTGATTTAAGAGAATATGTTTTCAATTTAAACTTAAAATTTAAGTTGTTTTCTTTGACTTTATAGACATAAGACAGCAGGACTTGTATGGATAGTTTGTAAACTGAAAGGCTTTTATTTTTGTAAATGAGTTTAAAACTTTAAAAATCAGTTAAAACATTTAATTTTTGACGAAAATTGAAATGTTTTTAGATTTTATTTTGTCTCAAGTAGCAAAGCGGAACCGTTTTCTGTTTAGTAAACGTGAGTCAGTTTTTGTAGGGAACTGTGAATATTAATATTTAATAAACTCTTCAGTGTGTCTGTGGTTCAGGTCGTCGGAGCGATTAAAGTTCAGTATCTGGGTCAGATGATTGAACTCTGTTTAATCTGAGGCATCATAATAAAACTAAAAATAATTCCCAGCAGCTTGTTGGTGCCTGACCTACATACCCACTGATAGAGTCGGATCATAAACACCTTACATTATTTACAGAACGTGGCACCCTGGGGTGCCAAACCGTTTCACTGACACACACACCGATCACTTCTCTGCGTTTTTGTTCACATTTTCAGCTGATAATTCTGGACATTTTGACAACTTTTCCTTCGTTTTTCGGAAGAAACTCAAAGCTTTGTTATTACCGCCCCCTAGTGGTTGAGGTTGAATATTGCAGAGGAAGGCATTTAATTTTTCTACCAAACTTATTCATTAAAAATGATGAGTAGAACTACTTTAACTTGGTTTTACTCAAGTAAAAGTAAAAAGTAGGTAAAAAGGTGACCGAAGAACTAATCAAATTATCAATCATTTAATATTACATCATCAGACTGACCAAAATAAGACATTTTGTATTTTAAGAATCAAAATTAAAATAATTAATCTAAATCATATAATTCATGTGTGGCTGCACAGTGGCGCGGTTGGTAGAGCTGTCGCCTTGCAGCAAGAAGGTTCTGGGTTCGATTCCCGGCCCCAGTCTTTCTGCATGGAGTTTGCATGTTCTCCCTGTGCATGCGTGGGTTTTCTCCGGGTTCTCCGGTTTCCTCCCACAGGCCAAAAACATGACTGTCAGGTTAATTGGCCTTTCCAAATTGCCCCTAGGTGTGAGTGTGTGTGTGCATGGTTGTTTGTCCTGTGTGTCTCTGTGTTGCCCTGCGACAGACTGGCTACCTGTCCAGGGTGTACCCCGCCTCTCGCCCGGAACGTGAGCTGGAGATAGGCACCGGCACCCCTCCCGACCCCACTGAGGGACAAGGGTGAAGGAAAATGGATGGATGGATGGATATAATTCATGTAATAAAATTTTCCAAATCAATTTCTTTCAAAATAAAACTCATCAACTGTGAATAAGCCGTCTGGTGAATTTTGTTTTGTGTGAAAAGTATCCAAGAAATTAATCGAGAGTAAAAAAGAGTTCCTGAGTAACTAATAAAAAGAATCATTTGATGATTAAAAACACGTCAGACCAAAATACAAAGTTAAATTAAATTTTTTCTATTTTAAAGATCACAAGGAAAATAATTCATATAAATAACAAAATCAAGCAAAAAAAAAAAACATTTTTCTAAATTTTTTTTCTCAAAGTGATGTTTTTTTGGGTTTATATGTTATCTGATTTAATTAGATAACTTAATTTTTAAAAACTAAAAGTCTGGCTGCTTTTGAAAGAGATTTAGATTGAATTATAAATTACTTAAAACTTTTATGAATTAAAGCTATCAGACGAAGCCTGGCAGTAACCGTTTTGAAAAAAAATGTATTATAAGAGTATTTTTCCTAAGCTTTCTTTTTACTGGAGTAATTTTATTAAGTATTTCTGCTCTTACTGGAGTAAATTTCTGGATTTTCAACACACTGAATGAAAAACATTTCTATAAAACGAAATGCCAGTTTTTCAGTTTCATATTAGAGTTACCTGGAGGAATGCTGCTTTATTTTGTTCTCTAAATGTGCAGAAAACTCCCGGATTTGCAGGTATTTCTGGGTAAATTGTGGCAAAAAGCTGCACCAGGTCTCATTGTGCAGCTCTGCTGACACCTACTGGCCAACAGGAGAACTGACTCCTGTCCTTCCATTTTCCTGCTTGTGGTTCAACATTTTCTGGATTTTTCTGTTGAAAAAGCCTCAAAATATTTTAAAGCATATATAAAAACTTCTATAGACTGCAGCTTTAGAAGGTAAAATACTCTGATACCTAGGCTCAATTATGGAGCTAAATCAGAGCCAAAAAGTTTGGCTCCGATTTAGCCAAACTTTAAAAAAAATTAACTGAAAAAAAAAAAATTTAATCTGAAAAGTTTTTTTGAACATTTCTTTAAGTTTTGAAACTTTTTTTCCAGTTTCAAAGCATTTGTTTTTGTTTTTAACTAAATTTAGATTAGCTGATGTTTGTAAAGCAGCCATTTCAGAAGCACCATGTACACTGCAAAAACATAAAAGTCTTTCTAAGTTATTGATGCCAGTACTCATCAATATTATGGAATTATTTACTTAAACCAAGCTCTAATAAGTTGCTGAAAAGTCACTTTTAAGTTAGTTTTGTCTCATTTGAAGTGTATAAATATATTTTCTGTAGAAACTGCAATAATTACTTGGTGAGATTTTGTGTTTTTGCAGTGTAATTAGTTATTCCTACCTGTGACTCGGAGCTGAGCTTGACTTCTGGCTTTCCCGGATGTGAACTCCACCAGGCCGCTCATGTCGGCCGCGGTCTGCCGCAGCGTCAGCCTGTGGACCGTCCCCATCTTCTCCAGGCGGACCCGTGGGCCGGGCTGCAGCGGCTCGCCGTTCAGGCTCCACGCCGGGGCGCGGGCCGCCGGTGCCGACACCTCGCACTCGAAGCAGGCGTCGTCCGGCGCCGACACCGCCACGTCGCTCAGCTCCCGCACCATCAGCTCAGACTGGGCTGGTGAACAGAGGAGCGAGACGGCAATCACCGAGAAACACAAGAAAACAGTTTCCTTTAAGATGTCTGACAGCTTTTCAGACAGTTTGACTTCTATGAACAAATCTGACTGATTCCAACCAACGGAAACCAAAAACTAATAGTAATAGTAATCTGTAAATAATTATGAATTACCTCAGACATCAAATTTAAACATGACAGTTTCATATCATTTAGAAACGCGGCCCGTCAAGTAAGCAGCTTTTCTGCTTTAAAACTGCATCCAAAGTCAAGGGGATTTTTAATAAAAGCACAAAAGTTTAATAAAATGAACTAAACAGCAAATTAGTTTTAAAGTTATGTGGATTGTAAATGGGGCGTGGCGGGGCGGCGTGGGGCGCGGTGGCGGCGTGGCGGGGCGGGGCGGCACGGCGTGGCGTGGCGGCGACTCGTCACATCATGTCAGCAGAGCAGACTTAGATCTGCTGCCTGCTTAGGATAATATGGTTTAAAAAACTAAAGTTCTGCAGCTCAACATGAGAAACTGAGACATGAATTCATCCAATCATTTTCTTTCCACTGGTGTCATCAGCATTTCTTTTAGTCATTAATATTTTTAAGCACAATCCTTCGGTAAGCTAACTCTGGCGGTAAATGAACTGTCGTTTTCACGCAGCAGCAGCGGTCTGGAGACCACAGTTTGAGAGACTGTGCTGAGCAAATAGTTTTATAAGACGCGATCCTGCACTTAATATACTTTAAATTACACATAAAAGATTTAAAAGTAACAACAGAACATGAATTGTCTTAGTATTTTGACATCGGACTGCCTTAGCGTTGCAGTTAAACGCTTTGTCTCCAAAACATAAACCGGTGCTGCAGGCTGAATCGTTTACCTTCCACGGTCAGCTTGGCGGAGCATGTGTAGTCTCCGACCTGCACGCTGTAGGTGCCTTCGTCCTCCAGCGCCACCTGCTGGATGATCAGTTTGCGGTAGCAGCCTTCGCTGCAGATCTCGAAGCGTTCGGAGGGCAGGATGACGTTGCTGCCTTTGTACCAGCGGATGCTGCACCTGGGGTTGGACACGGTGCAGTCCAGGACGACGCGGCTCTTCTCCAGGGCGCTCGTGTCCTGCAGAGGTTTCACGATGTTCACCGGGAGCTCTGGAGCACAAATGGTGTCAAATTTAAGAAAAAAAGATGCAGTGTTCTATTTCTGATGTTTCAGAAAAACTAGAGCACCAAGCAGCCAGGGGACACTAAAAGAAACAATCAATATAATTAAGCACAATAAAAACATGTCTACATACAAATGTGTAAAATGTCAATGGATATAAAGAACACAAAGTGATAAATTTGCTCCTTTTCTCCCTCTGGTGCTCTGGGATGGAGAGAAGGACGAATCACAAATTATTTTGCTGTTGTAGACAGAAAAAAAACTTTCCAATTTTTAAAAACCAAAAAGTGTTTTTAGTTAATCCCAGGAACAAAAATAATCATTTTCTTCTACAGACTGTTTTTGAGGGATGTTTGTGACGCGACAAATTATGAGATAAAATTGAAAAAACAAGCTGAGTAAAGAAAAAATCTCTAGGTTTGCATTTTAAGATGATAAAAACTCGCCACAGAAAATCTCAAACTAAAAACAATGACGGTGTTGGAGTGTCACGTTTGTTTTATTTCTGAATTGCAGTCAGGGCCGCAAAATATTTATCCAAGGGGCCACGAATGGCCCTCAGGCCACACTTTGGACACCCCTGGTCTAATGAAACCATTGTGTTTAAGAACAAGAGGTGAGTCAGTTAGATTATAACCACTAATTAATAATCAGACTGAATAATCAATGACTTTCCGATGTGTCTGATTAAAGTTGAATTTCTTACCTTCCACCTCCAGGTAAGCAACAGATTCTGCGTTTCTGGCAACAAACTTGATTTCCCCAGAGTCTTCAGATCGCACGTTACACATGAGGAGAAAATGTTTTGTTCCTGAAAGAAGTCAAAAATGAGATCGATGTCATCCAGCGTTTACTTCCTGTTCGACCTCTAAAGGCAGCGTTAATGCTGACCTTCCTGCCGGATCTTGACGGTGCTGGTCGGTTGGATCCGCTCGCCGTTTTTGTACCACTCGCCTGGAACGTCTTCCACAGAGATCTCACAAACGAACACGGCGTTCTGATCCTCCTGGATGTCCAAATCCTCCAGACCCTGCAGGACCAGCAGCTCCCGCTCTGCAGACACAAATCACACCAAAAACACTTTAAATGATAAAACTACAATCTGATGGACGATAAAATGTCCCAGACGTTACCACATCGTCCTGTAATATGACATGACATCCTGAGACCAATAAAGTTTAGATTCTAACGGACATTTAACCCTGGAACTGGACGGCATTTCAAGTATCCAAAATAAACAAAAACATTAATTATTAAATTCCTGAAACAACATTGTCCTTCAAAAAAGACTTTTATCACCCAGGTTTTGGTAGAAAGAGACAAAAAAAGAAAAAAAATGATAAATAATGCAAATAGAAATGGATTTTCATTTATCATGTGGTTCATTGGTTTATTGCGACAGGCGGAGTAATAAACGCAAGTTTTTAATTGTTTTTCAGTTTATTCCTGCAATATTTTCTTAAATTCTCCACAAATATTTTGCAGATTTATTATAAATTATATTGAGTTTAAATGAGAAACACAAAGTTTTGGGGGAAATGTTCAAAATTCACATCAATTTTGAAAAATTTCCACTAAAATTTTAGTGGAAATTTTTGAAATTTCCACTAAAAATTCATTTCTAACTTTTTCAATTTTGTTAAAATATGTTTTTATTTCTAGTTATAAAAACATATAAAGTGTAATACTTGACAGATGCCAATAGAGGGCAGTGGTGTGCTACACAACAGATATTACATCTTATTTACTACAGGAGCTAATATAGGAAAATTTTACATGATCTTGTATCTTTTTCAATATAACAATAAAATAATCTCACATATCTTCATAAAGTTTAAATGAAGCTAATTCAGCCTGTTGAACAATCACGATTTATAAAATGCAGGTTTTTAACGGTGCGTTACCGTAAACCTCCACTGCGCAGGAAGTGGCAGCATCACCAGCGTCGCAGGCGTACAAGCCGGAGTCTGCGGCGCTGCATTTCATTATCTGCAGGAAGCGCTTCCTTCCCATCGCATAAATACGCACGTCTTTGCAGGGCTTCACCTCAACCCCGTCCTGAAAGAAAAATAAAAACGGTTAAACTTCCTGTTCAGTTGTTTATTGTTCCACAGGAAACAGTTTAATGGACGACTGCAGAGCAGACATTTATTCTCCTTTTAGTCAGCATTTATTTGCAAAGGATAAGATAGTTCAGCAGTTTCTTCATTTGCTCACACAGTTCTAAAGCAGGGGTTTCCAACGTGCGGCGCATGGGCCATTTCTGGCCCTCAAAGTGATTTTGTTTGGTCCTTCACCACAGTACAAAAGTTTTCACAAATTTCTTTTTCCAGCTCAGGATTGAAGGGTGATGCAGTTTTTAAAAAGTCTTTCAGTTAAATTTTTAAAAAATGACAGTCTCCTAATTATTTAATTTAATCTCATAGTGAACAAAACCACAGACTTTTAGAGAAATAAACATCTTCTTGCTGAGAATAAACACAACAAATCCAAAGATAAAAGAAAAAACACAAATATTTAAGATATAATTGTTAAAGAAGTCTCAGATTTACTGTTTCCTTTTTTAATTCAAGATTCTTCATTTTATTAAAATATGCAGATAAAAATTAAACATCAAGCTTTTTCTGCTTCAATTTTTAATTAAAAGACTTTGAAATATCAACTTGACAGATTTTGAGGTAAAAGGTTTGGACACCACTGATCCAGAACAAAGATGAAATAATGTTTCTTAGACAAAGTCACAAGTTTTTAATGTTTTTTTCAGTTTATTCCTGCATTGAACTTCCAGAAAGAATGACACTAAAAGTCCTAGTAGGTCGGCTTCTGTTTGCTTTTTTAATTTCTATATAATTTTTCATCCCACAGTAAAAAAAAAGATCCATCCTCTTTTTGCTAAATTTGATGTTTCATGTCTTTATTTTAAATTCTTTTAATATAAAAACATAGCAGATCTTTAAAAATGACAACAAATTTCACTATTAGGTACCTTTTTGCAACTTTAAACAGCTTTAAAAATATTGCAGACTTTTGATTCAGACAATTTAATTTAATTTGTTTCTTTAAATTTCCTAAAAGTTTTGCAGAAAACAAACCGTTTACTGAACCAAAACTACTGTAAAAATTCAGAGTTGTATTTCTTCTTTTTTTTAACTTGGTCAGTATTCAAAGGCTTAACTGCCTTTAAATGTCTTTAAAATAAGAAATGAAGATAATTTTTTTAAAATTTAACCATCATCAATCAAGTTAACTTAGCATAAAATTGTACATTTTTATAACTTAACTAATTTAAAGTCAACTTTATTTATGTAATTGAGTCTCAATGAGAAAAACAAAAGATCTTTGGACATTTTACTGAATTTTCAAAAATTCATACAAAAATGAAAATTATCTAAATATATGTGTGTGTGTGTGTGTGTGTGTGTGTGTGTGTTTGTCTTCTGAAGGGAAAAGCAGGAGAAAAGCTCGACCTTCATCCACTTGACGTCAACGTTGTGTCTGGACAGCTCACAGTCGAAGGAGATGACCGACCCGTCAGGAACTTTCTGGTTTTCCAGCTTCCTGATGATGGTCACTGGAGGCTCTGGAGAAGAAAAAAATCACTTATTAAAACAACAAAAACATATTTATATATTCATGTTAACTGATCTATGCGGCGTTTTTGGGCTGATCCTCTGCATGTCATCCGCATGCGTCGCGTACGCAGTGAGAACAGATCGACGGCGTCGAGCCGAAGCGTTTCGTTGGTTATTTTCTTTGTAACGTGAGCCTGGATGAAGGCGGCAGCAGCACGGCACCGCTCCCGGTAACGGCTGCCGCTCCCGGTAACGGCTGCCGCTCCCGGTAAGGCTGCCGCTTCTGGTAACGGCTGCCGCTCCCGGGTGTCGGCTGCCGCTCCCTCTAACGGCTGCCGCTCCCTCCGGCTGCCCCTCCCGGTAACGGCTGCCCCTCCCGGTAACGGCTGCCATTTGGCCACAACTGCAGCTGCCATCTGAGGTTGCAGCAAAACGATTACAGTTCAGTTATTGGGTTCGTTATACGTGTTGTACGAATGAGAATAACATAAAGCGACGGGTTGACTTGGACATAATCCTATATTGATGGACACGTAAGACTGCCATTATGCCTGGAATAGGACCAGAGGTCACATCACAGGCAGTTTCCGGAGCATCAGACAGTCAGCTGAGGGTAAAGGTCATCAGACACAGAGGCTTTCCCAGCTGATGAGGGAGACAGAGGTCGCTTTGTGGCTTTAAATGAGGTCAGTCGTTGTGTTGACAGGTGTGAAACGGCTTGGCAGGTAAGCCAGGAACTGGATGCATCAACTAAAAACACCATAAGAACCATTTTACATCATTTTATAACAAAACAACTTAATGTTTGCATCTTTATTTATTGCATTCTGACTTTCTCCATATGTTCTTTTTTAATTTGTTTTATGGAAAACGTACCTAATTGTGGATCTGTTCGTAGAACGTGTTTAAAATATTCTTTACAAGTTGATTGGTTAGCTGAAATACCTAGCAGCAATGCTACAGGACCTGCTACTGGCTGGCGTTTGAAAAGCAGCCAATCCTGGCTGCTGATTGGCTGAACCCTGAACATTGGACATGAGGAAGACCAAGGATGTTAGCTTCTGGTTTGAACTAATAAAAAAGGCAGCTATAAACTGTTCTCTGCCTCAAGTATTCATAGATTTTAGCTCCTCCTCCTCTCAGCTCCTTCAGACTAGCCAGCAGCAATTAGCAAACACCTGCTGAGCTCATTATAGGAGCCACTTCTCAGATGAAGGCTGGTAAAAGTGTTGTTAAAGGGTTAATAGAGGAGCCATGTTGGGATGACTTCCTGGAGGCGGAGATTCAGAAAGAGCAGGAAGTCTTAAAGAAACAGAGACCCAATTTCAAGGCGATAAATATCAAAGTAAATTTTTTAAGTCATCTTTGATACGTAGAGTATTTTCTGAATTGACTTGATTGTGCTATAAAATGGTACAAAGACAGAATACTGCCCTTTTAAAGGAAATAAACTCCAGACCCATGACCAGAAATACATTTATGAAACTAGAAAAGTCAAATTTCTGTTTATTTAAATGGTTCAGAGCAACATGGCTACTTAGCTTCAAGCTACATGCGTCCTCTTTGTGTAATATTGTCTCCTTCCTAAAGTCATTTTTGCCAAAAATATCTTTTTTTTTTTTTTGTTGCCTGAAACATGTTTTGGAAATGAAGAGGTAGTAATTTCTTTGCCAAAATCCCTACTTCTTTCTTTCCAAAAGATATCTTAGGCGCCAAAAGTGTTGGGAAGTATTTTAGGAAGGTGGTGATCTGTTGGCCTTCCTGAGGGTTTCCTACCCTTCACAACAAGCCGAGCCGACGTCTTCAGGTTCTCCACGCTGAACACAAAGCTGCCCGTGTCTTCCACCGACAGGTTGGAGATGGTCAGGCTGTGCACTTCCCCTTTGGCGCTCATTCGGAAGTGGTTGGTCGGCTTCAGCTGGATCCCGTTTCGGATCCAGGTTCCCGGGACGTTGGCGTGGGACAGCTCCACCTCAAAGGACGCCGTTTCTCTCTCTGTGGTCTTAATGTCTGTCAGCCCACGCTTGATGCTGATTTTACGCGCTGTGGGACAACAACAGACAGGAAGTTATCCGGGGGACGGACCAACAGGACCAACAGGAGGAATGGTGTCGCTTTCTTCTACACAATGGGTCTGGACTCTGTTCAGCTGGCTGATTTCAGCCATTCGAGCCACTGAGCCTCAAACTAAATCCAGGTTTGAAAGTGCCAAGTTTCTTCACTTATTGTGGCATACACAAACATTCCCAGTGGAAAAAATGAGTGTTTATTTTGGAGACCTGATGACAACAACCTTCGTTTTGAAGGCCAGGGTGTAAATTTAGACGCAGTGAGAGTAGATCAAAATTCACAGGATGTGCCAACAGCGGCCCGAAGTCCCAACTTTCCCCTTCCCACCTGCACAAGTGTTGAAAGAGCAGCCTTTAATTCAGCCACTCGCCTGCAGACCGCAGCCTGGGCAGCAGAAGCAGGAGGAAACCCTAGAATAAGTGCATCTTAATTACCACAAGATGCTTAACAGAGCCTCAACGTCAACCAGGTTTTACGTCACCAAGAAAATCTTTACGGAGGACAATAACGACAGAAACAACAGGATGTTCTGGACTAGTTTCTACTGAAAATGTCTCAGTGCACTTAAAATCATGCACATAATGTCCTTCATGTTCGTGAATCTTTTTATTAGCCTTTTGAACTGAAATTGATTTTCTTCCCCACTCAAGCAGTTTACATCAGCTGATTGTCCAAGAATTGAAAATTATATTTTCTGTAGTCTTCATTACCCAATCGATGCAAACAATCACAATACTTTGACCTTTTTGAATTCCACACCTAAAAATAAACCAAAGTGTGTAAAAACTAAAAATACTACTATAGCTAAGAAACACTAAACTAAAACTAATAAGTAATAAAAACTAGGAAATTAGTTTAATTTGCTTCTACGTTCTAAATTGAACTTGGAAGCAAATTTTCAGCAAATATATAAGCTTGATTTAAGTCTACAATTCTTTAATACTGATTAGAAAGTTCTTGTTTCACTGGCTGATTATTTAGCTGATAACATGTCAAATTTATTTATTATAGCATTTTTTAAAAATAGGTTTCAAACGGCACCAAAGTACAAACAAAAAGTAATAATAAAATAACAGTAATGAGTAAATAAAATAAAACATCACAACAGAAAAGTTACGTTATGAGGCTTCAATCGAGACATTTTTCCGCCAGTGGAACTAGAACTGGGTTGCTAGGTAACCGGGCTGGGCTTGGCTGGGGTTGCTAGGCAACGGCGCACTGCTGCTGATTATGACATAAGTAGAATATTCTACCAGTGGAACTAAAACCTTTTCATCAATATTACAGAATTATTAGTTTAAAATAAGCAGCTACATTCAGTTTATCTTAAGTGCTTGAAGGTGAAACTGGACCAAGAATACTTGGTCAGATTTGGTGTTTTTTGCAGTGCTTGAGTCTGTTTACGCCGACCTTGTTCTGCGTCTTGTGTTTGGTTGGGATGTCACCTGTTGGTTGCCATTCCATCCCAGTACATGCTGCCTCTGTTCCCAGTAAACTCAGATTACTGCTAATTAAGAGCGGCCCTCAGAAGCAGGGGGAGTTGTCGGTAACGGTGGTAAACAAACAGCAACAGGACATAGTGAGAACACGAGAACACTCACGCTCCACGGCCAGTTGGGCCTGCGTCCGGTCGTGGAGGGTTTCACAGCTGTAGGCGCCCCGGTCCGCCGCGGCCACCTGGTGAATGGTCAGGCTGTGGGACCGGCCCCTGTGTTTCAGGGTGTACTTGGCGCCGGGGTGGATCAGGATCCCCTGCCTCATCCACTGGACCTCCGCCGCCTCTTGACTGACCTCCACCTCCAGAGTCGCCTCGCTGTACTCCTCAGCTACAACTGCAGCCATTTTCTTTGTGAACAGCGCCTGTTGCTCTTTAAACCACAAACACAGATTACAGGACAGCAGCCTCTAACATTTAAGTGTTTAAAGCTACAGTATGTAACTTTTATTTTCATATTTGTAAGAACTGTCACCATGTAGTGACAGTTTTTTTGAGACAGATCATTTGTGAAATAAAGTGATCTGCTGAAGAAAAACAACCAATCAGAGCCAATTAACAGAACAACTAACAGTGGAACTGGAAGTCATTTTAAATATCCAAAACAACCAAAAACAATAAATAAAATGGAAATGAAAATCTGAACACAACATAGCGCTGTCAATCAATTTCATGTGCTCAACGTGCTAATGGCAGAGAAACAACTCACCGTACAGGAAAACCGTTAGTTCACAGTGATCGGTTGCTATGCTAACTAGCCTTAGCATTCTTCTTTTTTTTCTCCCTCTCAGTGACAGACCAGTTGCCATAGCCACTGACTGACAACAGCTCCACTAATGTATCAGGATTCAACACCAAAAACCCACAAACATTTCCCACACAAAGCCAGAACATTCAGTTTTATGTTTTCAGGCTTGATGTTTATTTTACAATTATTAATCAGTGATTGCTGCAGTAGATTAGCTACCACTGCTAATGCTAAGCTAACACAGCGGTGGTTGATAAGCTAATTTAAACACCTGCTCTACTGATGATCTGTCAGAGTTGGTGTGTAGGTCGCCTTTTATTTACCTTTCAAATGAACCGAAACACATTGAATTCCACACCACATCTGCATGTCAAGGTGGTCAAAGTCAAGCTAGCATAACTGCCCCCTTTCCTCTTCCATGCACCATAGTATAAGTTAAAACTTTTTTTGTTGCTAAGGGCCAGAGGAGCTAAATGTTTAAGTAGAAAAGCAGACAGTCTGTTATGAGTCATGAAGAGCCCACCTTGGACCGTTAGCTCCGCCTCTGACTCCAGCCCCTCGGCGTCAGCCGTCACCCTGCCGCTGTCTGACACCAAGCAGCTGCTGATGCACAGCATGTGGCACAGGCCGTTACAGGAGACGGCGGCACGCTCGTTCAGAGCGACGTCCTTTCCATTCAGACGCCAAACCAGGGCAGTGTCGGCCGGCGAGACCACGCACTTAAACACGGCATCTTCCCCTTCACGGATGGTGATGTTACGCAGCTCAGCGATGAATTCCACGACACGGGGGGCTGGAAATCATCGTTAATAATCTCTCACATTTTCAGTACAAAATAACATTAAAAGGAATGTATTACACAAAATTCACATTTTTACATTTTTGTGTTTCCATTTGGGTTTCTACTGCTCCCGAAAACAACACAAGCTTTAAAAATACCCACTCAGCTGTTTTTCGGCCTGTTGTTGATTTTTGGTGTCTGGAAAACGAGCCGTTAACAAAACCTTCGAAATGCAACATCACAAATCAGCAGGAACTGACCTCTCACCTAATGACCCCAGTTAAGCCTGGCTTGTCGCCTAGCAACCCCAGCAGAGTTCCGCCCCGTTACCTAGCAACCCAAGCTGAGCTCCAAAACGTTTTGCCAGCTGGTTTTACCACGGTACAATGGCTGCTGCACAGCAAAAACACAAAATCTTACCAAGTATATTTGGTCTAGTTTCTAGTGCAAATATCTTAGTTCACTTAGTTCACAAGACAAGACTAACTTACATTTAACTTTTCAGGAAGATATAGCAGCTTGTTTTAACCCAATAATTCCTTGATATTGATGGGAAAAGGACTGGCAGATTATTTCACTAGTAATTAGGACTTGTTCCATCAATGTTATGCAAACCAAAATGCTTGGTAAGAGTTTGTGTTTTTGCAGTGAAGTGTTTTGTTGTTGACTTACCGTACAGTAGCCATCTCCTGCATTCTCGTTGGTTGCACAGAAGGCTCTAGTAATGCTTTTCAAAGACATATGGTTGTATAATTGTGCATCTTGCAGCCATTTTTATGTGAGAGTGTAGGTGTTGGACATGCATGGACAGCAGCAGTTTATTTGGATTTAAAGTGACAGGACACCCTAAAACAACTAAAACCTCATTATCTATTATGTAATTCTGAGCAAAACAAAAAAATGTAATGAACATGTTTTGTATGGCCTGTAGATCTATTCTGACCTTTAATCACTTGAGTTTGAGGAATGAAGGTGACTTACTTTCGATGCTGACAGTGGCAGCTGTTTGGTCGTCTGTGGATTCACAGACGTATTCTCCAGCGTCTTTGTCCGTCAGCTGCTGGATGGTCAGGCTTCGCTCCCGGCCTTGGGCTCGTATTGTGCAGCGGCGACTTGGCGTCATCTCCTTACCGTCTTTTAGCCACTGCACGTCTCCTTTGGGCTTGTTCACCTCACACTGCAGTGTAAGAGTTTTACCTTTCAGAGAGATCACATTCTCCAGACGTTTGACAAACTTCACCTTCATTTCTGAAAAAACAAATCAAACAAAGGAATCACAATTATAAAGATTTAACAAGCAGGTCAGGGTAAAGGTCACAGCAGAGGGCGTTCTTACCTTCGACTAAAAGACTGAAATACATTTCATCCGTGCTTACGTCACAGACATATTCTCCAGAATCTGACAGCTGCAGAGGATTAATGGTGAGCTTATGAGTTTTACCCTCACTGGAGATATGAATGTTGTCCTTATTCAACAGCTGGCCGTCTTTCAGCCAGCGGACATTAGCTCTGTCGCTGCTCACTACGGCACACAATGTGGCGCTCTCATTCTCATAAACTGCCAGGTTATTCTTTCCTTTTTTATTAAGAAACTTGGCTGGGGGATCTGAGGGAGACACAAAACAAGTTTCTCAAAGAATTCAAGCAAAAAGATATGAAGCTACAACCCCTAACATGCAACTGAAAACATAAAAGATATTTTATTTTACATATTTGTTGAAACAGATGACAGCGCTAAGCCCCTCCTCCCGGCTCTGATTGGTTGTTTGCATTTCTTAAGGCGGTAGTAGCAGCTCAGGAATTAAGTGGAGGAAATTGATTTTTTCACAGATTTTCTCTTATAAACTGTAAAAAACATTTATTTGTAAAAGTAGCTGCAGCTTTAAGGACCTAGAAGGAACGTTCTGATTTACCTTGAACCTCCACCACTGTGACCAGCTTGTCATCGATGGCTTCACAGACATATTCTCCAGAGTCTGAGGGCTGGAGCCCGGAGAGGACGAACTTCCTCACGACACCGTAGCTGTCGATCCGGATCCGGTCGCTCGGATGGAGAGCCTCTCCGTTGCGTGTCCACTCCACGTCGGCGTTCGGTCTGGAAACTTCACACTCCAGGATGAGGTCGTCTCCTGTTACCATCACATGATGCTCCGGGTTCCCAGAGTTCCCAATAATCTGCACAGGAGGTTCTGAACATAAACAATCGCATTGATTAGCCTGGAGACGAACAAGGAGGCCTTTTAGTTTTAACCAGGGAAAATTTCTGACAGAAAACTCAGAAAATGTTAAAACACAAAATATTAAAGTTCAGGCTTTTGGCTTCCTCTTGATCAACACATCTGGTGTCCATTAATTTATTAAAATTGCTTATATACTTTTTGATAAAAGTGACCTCAATCTTTTGTTTCATTGCCCAGAATTGACCATAAAAGCTGCATTTGCAGTTAAAAGTTAAAATCCTAACGGACCGTTTTTCCTGTCTGAGCCTAAAGATGAATATTTTTTGAAGGATAATTTTTGTACAGATTTTGATTCAATATATTTATGTTTTCAGTTGTGTTTTTATTTTTATTCCCATTTTATTTATTGTTTTTGTTTATTTTGGATATTTAAAATGTCTTCCAGTTCCACTGTTATTTGTTCAGTAGAAATTAAAGTTTATTAATTTTTGATCATTGTCATGAAAAGGGTTAAAAATGGACTGAAAACAACAATATTATCATTTAGCACAATAATTTNTTCTACACAATGGGTCTGGACTCTGTTCAGCTGGCTGATTTCAGCCATTCGAGCCACTGAGCCTCAAACTAAATCCAGGTTTGAAAGTGCCAAGTTTCTTCACTTATTGTGGCATACACAAACATTCCCAGTGGAAAAAATGAGTGTTTATTTTGGAGACCTGATGACAACAACCTTCGTTTTGAAGGCCAGGGTGTAAATTTAGACGCAGTGAGAGTAGATCAAAATTCACAGGATGTGCCAACAGCGGCCCGAAGTCCCAACTTTCCCCTTCCCACCTGCACAAGTGTTGAAAGAGCAGCCTTTAATTCAGCCGCTCGCCTGCAGACCGCGGCCTGGGCAGCAGAAGCAGGAGGAAACCCTAGAATAAGTGCATCTTAATTACCACAAGATGCTTAACAGAGCCTCAACGTCAACCAGGTTTTACGTCACCAAGAAAATCTTTACGGAGGACAATAACGACAAAAACAACAGTATGTTCTGGACTAGTTTCTACTGAAAATGTCTCAGTGCACTTAAAATCATGCACATAATGTCCTTCATGTTCGTGAATCTTTTTATTAGCCTTTTGAACTGAAATTGATTTTCTTCCCCACTCAAGCAGTTTACATCAGCTGATTGTCCAAGAATTGAAAATTATATTTTCTGTAGTCTTCATTACCCAATCGATGCAAACATAACCACAATACTTTGACCTTTTTGAATTCCACACCTAAAAATAAACCAAAGTGTGTAAAAACTAAAAACACTACTATAGCTAATAAACACCAAACTAAAACTAATAACTAATAAAAACTAGGAAATTAGTTTAATTTGCTTCTACGTTCTAAATTGAACTTGGAAGCAAATTTTCAGCAAATATATAAGCTTGATATAAGTCAACAATTCTTTAATATTGATTAAAATGTTCTTGTTTCACTGGCTGATTATTTAGCTGATAACATGTCAAATTTATTTATTATAGCATTTTTTAAAAATAGGTTTCAAACGGCACCAAAGTACAAACAAAAAGTAATAATAAAATAACAGTAATGAGTAAATAAAATAAAACATCACAACAGAAAAGTTACGTTATCAGCCTTCAATCGAGACGTTTTTCCGCCAGTGGAACTAGAACTGGGTTGCTAGGTAACCGGGCTGGGCTTGGCTGGGGTTGCTAGGCAACGGCGCACTGCTGCTGATTATGACATAAGTAGAATATTCTACCAGTGGAACTAAAACCTTTTCATCAATATTACAGAATTATTAGTTTAAAATAAGCAGCTACATTCAGTTTATCTTAAGTGCTTGAAGGTGAAACTGGACCAAGAATACTTGGTCAGATTTGGTGTTTTTTGCAGTGCTTGAGTCTGTTTACGCCGACCTTGTTCTGCGTCTTGTGTTTGGTTGGGATGTCACCTGTTGGTTGCCATTCCATCCCAGTACATGCTGCCTCTGTTCCCAGTAAACTCAGATTACTGCTAATTAAGAGCGGCCCTCAGAAGCAGGGGGAGTTGTCGGTAACGGTGGTAAACAAACAGCAACAGGACATAGTGAGAACACGAGAACACTCACGCTCCACGGCCAGTTGGGCCTGCGTCCGGTCGTGGAGGGTTTCACAGCTGTAGGCGCCCCGGTCCGCCGCGGCCACCTGGTGAATGGTCAGGCTGTGGGACCGGCCCCTGTGTTTCAGGGTGTACTTGGCGCCGGGGTGGATCAGGATCCCCTGCCTCATCCACTGGACCTCCGCCGCCTCTTGACTGACCTCCACCTCCAGAGTCGCCTCGCTGTACTCCTCAGCTACAACTGCAGCCATTTTCTTTGTGAACAGCGCCTGTTGCTCTTTAAACCACAAACACAGATTACAGGACAGCAGCCTCTAACATTTAAGTGTTTAAAGCTACAGTATGTAACTTTTATTTTCATATTTGTAAGAACTGTCACCATGTAGTGACAGTTTTTTTGAGACAGATCATTTGTGAAATAAAGTGATCTGCTGAAGAAAAACAACCAATCAGAGCCAATTAACAGAACAACTAACAGTGGAACTGGAAGTCATTTTAAATATCCAAAACAACCAAAAACAATAAATAAAATGGAAATGAAAATCTGAACACAACATAGCGCTGTCAATCAATTTCATGTGCTCAACGTGCTAATGGCAGAGAAACAACTCACCGTACAGGAAAACCGTTAGTTCACAGTGATCGGTTGCTATGCTAACTAGCCTTAGCATTCTTCTTTTTTTTCTCCCTCTCAGTGACAGACCAGTTGCCATAGCCACTGACTGACAACAGCTCCACTAATGTATCAGGATTCAACACCAAAAACCCACAAACATTTCCCACACAAAGCCAGAACATTCAGTTTTATGTTTTCAGGCTTGATGTTTATTTTACAATTATTAATCAGTGATTGCTGCAGTAGATTAGCTACCACTGCTAATGCTAAGCTAACACAGCGGTGGTTGATAAGCTAATTTAAACACCTGCTCTACTGATGATCTGTCAGAGTTGGTGTGTAGGTCGCCTTTTATTTACCTTTCAAATGAACCGAAACACATTGAATTCCACACCACATCTGCATGTCAAGGTGGTCAAAGTCAAGCTAGCATAACTGCCCCCTTTCCTCTTCCATGCACCATAGTATAAGTTAAAACTTTTTTTGTTGCTAAGGGCCAGAGGAGCTAAATGTTTAAGTAGAAAAGCAGACAGTCTGTTATGAGTCATGAAGAGCCCACCTTGGACCGTTAGCTCCGCCTCTGACTCCAGCCCCTCGGCGTCAGCCGTCACCCTGCCGCTGTCTGACACCAAGCAGCTGCTGATGCACAGCATGTGGCACAGGCCGTTACAGGAGACGGCGGCACGCTCGTTCAGAGCGACGTCCTTTCCATTCAGACGCCAAACCAGGGCAGTGTCGGCCGGCGAGACCACGCACTTAAACACGGCATCTTCCCCTTCACGGATGGTGATGTTACGCAGCTCAGCGATGAATTCCACGACACGGGGGGCTGGAAATCATCGTTAATAATCTCTCACATTTTCAGTACAAAATAACATTAAAAGGAATGTATTACACAAAATTCACATTTTTACATTTTTGTGTTTCCATTTGGGTTTCTACTGCTCCCGAAAACAACACAAGCTTTAAAAATACCCACTCAGCTGTTTTTCGGCCTGTTGTTGATTTTTGGTGTCTGGAAAACGAGCCGTTAACAAAACCTTCGAAATGCAACATCACAAATCAGCAGGAACTGACCTCTCACCTAATGACCCCAGTTAAGCCTGGCTTGTCGCCTAGCAACCCCAGCAGAGTTCCGCCCCGTTACCTAGCAACCCAAGCTGAGCTCCAAAACGTTTTGCCAGCTGGTTTTACCACGGTACAATGGCTGCTGCACAGCAAAAACACAAAATCTTACCAAGTATATTTGGTCTAGTTTCTAGTGCAAATATCTTAGTTCACTTAGTTCACAAGACAAGACTAACTTACATTTAACTTTTCAGGAAGATATAGCAGCTTGTTTTAACCCAATAATTCCTTGATATTGATGGGAAAAGGACTGGCAGATTATTTCACTAGTAATTAGGACTTGTTCCATCAATGTTATGCAAACCAAAATGCTTGGTAAGAGTTTGTGTTTTTGCAGTGAAGTGTTTTGTTGTTGACTTACCGTACAGTAGCCATCTCCTGCATTCTCGTTGGTTGCACAGAAGGCTCTAGTAATGCTTTTCAAAGACATATGGTTGTATAATTGTGCATCTTGCAGCCATTGTTATGTGAGAGTGTAGGTGTTGGACATGCATGGACAGCAGCAGTTTATTTGGATTTAAAGTGACAGGACACCCTAAAACAACTAAAACCTCATTATCTATTATGTAATTCTGAGCAAAACAAAAAAATGTAATGAACATGTTTTGTATGGCCTGTAGATCTATTCTGACCTTTAATCACTTGAGTTTGAGGAATGAAGGTGACTTACTTTCGATGCTGACAGTGGCAGCTGTTTGGTCGTCTGTGGATTCACAGACGTATTCTCCAGCGTCTTTGTCCGTCAGCTGCTGGATGGTCAGGCTTCGCTCCCGGCCTTGGGCTCGTATTGTGCAGCGGCGACTTGGCGTCATCTCCTTACCGTCTTTTAGCCACTGTACGTCTCCTTTGGGCTTGTTCACCTCACACTGCAGTGTAAGAGTTTTACCTTTCAGAGAGATCACATCCTCCAGACGTTTGACAAACTTCACCTTCATTTCTGAAAAAACAAATCAAACAAAGGAATCACAATTATAAAGATTTAACAAGCAGGTCAGGGTAAAGGTCACAGCAGAGGGCGTTCTTACCTTCGACTAAAAGACTGAAATACATTTCATCCGTGCTTACGTCACAGACATATTCTCCAGAATCTGACAGCTGCAGAGGATTAATGGTGAGCTTATGAGTTTTACCCTCACTGGAGATATGAATGTTGTCCTTATTCAACAGCTGGCCGTCTTTCAGCCAGCGGACATTAGCTCTGTCACTGCTCACTACGGCACACAATGTGGCGCTCTCATTCTCATAAGCTGCCATGTTATTCTTTCCTTTTTTATTAAGAAACTTGGCTGGGGGATCTGAGGGAGACACAAAACAAGTTTCTCAAAGAATTCAAGCAAAAAGATATGAAGCTGCAACCCCTAACATGCAACTGAAAACATAAAAGATATTTTATTTTACATATTTGTTGAAACAGATGACAGCGCTAAGCCCCTCCTCCCGGCTCTGATTGGTTGTTTGCATTTCTTAAGGCAGTAGTAGCAGCTCAGGAGGAAATTGATTTTTTCACAGATTTTCTCTTATAAACTGTAAAAAACATTTATTTGTAAAAGTAGCTGCAGCTTTAAGGACCTAGAAGGAACGTTCTGATTTACCTTGAACCTCCACCACTGTGACCAGCTTGTCATCGATGGCTTCACAGACATATTCTCCAGAGTCTGAGGGCTGGAGCCCGGAGAGGACGAACTTCCTCACGACGCCGTAGCTGTCGATCCGAATCCGGTCGCTCGGTTGGAGAGCCTCTCCGTTGCGTGTCCACTCCACGTCGGCGTTCGGTCTGGAAACTTCACACTCCAGGATGAGGTCGTCTCCTGTTACCATCACATGATGCTCCGGGTTCCCAGAGTTCCCAATAATCTGCACAGGAGGTTCTGAACATAAACAATCGCATTGATTAGCCTGGAGACGAACAAGGAGGCCTTTTAGTTTTAACCAGGGGAAATTTCTGACAGAAAACTCAGAAAATGTTAAAACACAAAATATTAAAGTTCAGGCTTTTGGCTTCCTCTTGATCAACACATCTGGTGTCCATTAATTTATTAAAATTGCTTATATACTTTTTGATAAAAGTGACCTCAATCTTTTGTTTCATTGCCCAGAATTGACCATAAAAGCTGCATTTGCAGTTAAAAGTTAAAATCCTAACGGACCGTTTTTCCTGTCTGAGCCTAAAGATGAATATTTTTTGAAGGATAATTTTTGTACAGAGATTTTGATTCAATATATTTATGTTTTCAGTTGTGTTTTTATTTTTATTCCCATTTTATTTATTGTTTTTATTTATTTTGGATATTTAAAATGTCTTCCAGTTCCACTGTTATTTGATCAGTAGAAATTAAAGTTTATTAATTTTTGATCATTGTCATGAAAAGGGTTAAAAATGGACTGAAAACAACAATATTATCATTTAGCACAATAATTTCTGGGACGATTTATCGTCCAGCAAAGTTTGTAATCATTCGCCAAACCTTCAAAATCCTTTTTATGTTTTGGATCTACAAAAAAACCAACTACTTATTTTAATGCAGGGTTGTCCAAAATGGGGCACGGGGGCCATTTGTGGCCCTTGAGATAATTTTGTTCGGCCATTGATTGACCAAAATGTATCTAAATTGCTTTTATTTTAATAAGACAAAAGCCTGAAGCCCCTTTTATGTTTTGGATTTTTACTGATACACAGATTTCATAAAAACTATTTATTGTTGAGGAGATAAAACAAACATTTTTAACTTAACAAATTCAAAATTTGGAAATTTTGGCCCCCGGCACAGAAAGTTTGGCCACCCCTGGTTTAAAGTATTGAGTTATTTTGATCTGATGACATTAATGACTGAGTCAGCATGTTTACCTCTCACAGTGATGGTGAAGGCCATCTTGTCGTCTCCTGCGTAGCAGCTGTACTCTCCTGAGTCTTCCAGGCCGGCGTTCAGGACGACCAGCGACCGGAAAACGTCCTGCTCTTCGCAGCAGTATCTCTGGCTGTCGTCGATCAGCTGACCGTCTTTGTACCAGCGGACGGACGCCTTGGCGTTCGACAGCTCACACACCAGAATGATGTCATCTGAAACTAGGAACTGCTTTTCTGTCTTTGCATCAGTTTTTCCCAGGATTCTTACAGGCAAATCTGTGAACAAGACAAAGTATTTATCTGTCATTACCTTGACTATCAATGAGAAGTCTTAGAGTGAATTCACACCAGTCCTGATTAATCCGCTTTAACTAAACTCCAGTCTGTTTGTCTAGAAAGTCCGGTTTGTTTGGGGAGGACTGAATGCTAATCAAACTCTGGTCCTTCTACAAACCTTGGTCTCGGTTCGGTTTAAGTGAACTCTGGTTTGGTTTGAATGCAAATGTGAACGCCAAGCGGATCAGAGACCGCTCCAAAAGCAGTAAGTGGACTACAGCACAGGGCATTCTGGGTAAATACAACCAAAACAAACATGTTAGCGCTGGCAGGAGAAATGGCTCATGGTCTTTAACCAAAGACTAAAGAGAAATCCTACAACTACTAAAACCTGACGCCTCCATTTTTGTTTACATTTGGAGAAGGAGGAAGCTGCGCTCAGTGTTTTCTTCAGAGGCTTTTGGTGCAGCGCCCCCACAGGCGAGGAGAGGAACAGGTTGCTCACAGGGTTTGGTTGGTTTGACTCAGACCAGCTGAAAATGCATCATGTTGCAACTTTTTCCCCAATCAAACCGAATCTACCAGACTATCAGGTGTGAAAATGACTTAAAGAATAGTTAATCTTTTCTTTTGACCAAAACTGAACATTTTCTTCTTCTATCCAGCTAATAAAAACATTACCCACCCTGCACTCTGACACTGAAGTCCATCACGTCGTCCTTCGCGTCACACACGTATTGCCCGGCGTCTTCCACCGTTACAGAATGAATCGTTAACTGACGCGTGACGCCATCTTCCAGGATCGTGACTTTCCTGGAGTCCTCCACTTCTTCTCCATTCTTCTTCCAGGTCACCTCGGCGTTTGACCTGGAAACCTCGCAGTCCAGAACCAAAGTCTCACCAACCACTTTCTCAACTCTGCTCGCCATCTTCCGTGGGCGCAAAAACCGCACAGGAGGCTCTGCACATTTAAAAGCCCAAGAAGTGTCAGTAAGATGAAAATACTGAAGCAGACGGATGATCTTTACTGTTTCTTTACCTGCTATGTTCACAAAAAACGTCACAGAATCGTCTCCGGTGTCGCACACGTATTCTGCAGAGTCTCTGACCGTCGTTTCAGGGATAATGAGCCTCCGGTAGACGCCGTCCACCTCCAGGAGGAGGTTCTCGCTTTCCTCCACCTCCAGTCCGTCTCGATACCAGCGCACCACCGCATTGGGCCGAGAGATCTCACAGCTCAGGACCATCCGCTCCGACGTCTGCTGACACAGCTCCATTTGGGACTGGCTCGGCGACAGAATCTGAACCGGAGGCTCTGGAAACGACATGGAGGCTTTTTTATCAAATGAATCGAGGCAAAGTTGGAGCCGCCTTAAGAAATGAAGAAAAAATACCAAATATTTCTAATTCCAAGGCTGGAATTATGCAACTGGATTATCAATAATTCAGGTTTGGTTGTTTTTCTCCATTGGACATTTTAAGGATTGTTTTGCATTAAATCAAAATAATGAAGTTTATTTTGGTAGCACATCATAAAAACATCAGTCACCAATTTGCACCCACCCTGCACTCTGGGTAAACATTTAAGCTGGTAAACATTACATTTTGCATCCAACATGTTGGTAATTGATCCAGTTATTAGTAATCAAATCAACTCTGAACATTTGGGATTTTAGTCTAGTCAGTGTTTCGGCTGTTTCGCAGATTTGTGGTGCATAAAATCTGTATGCTGCTCCTCCATGTTTGGGAATTAGTCTAAACATTTTATGTGGCAGAGCCGTCAAGGTGCATCAGGAAAGAAAGAAGCCATATTTTCCAACTACCTCCATAGTTGCTGGCACATCTGGTAAAGATGTTCGAAAAGCTAAAAAATAAACATGTACAATGAGGATCTTTCTTATTCTTTATGAAATTACCTTTATTACCCATCCCTCTTAGATCAGATGCTGTAAATGAGTTTAACAATTAGATTTTTTCCAGTAAGACATAAACCTACAATTACAGCATTTCCCCAGCCTGGTAAAAACCTTTGCTAGTTTTAGAAGAGGTGCGTTGATTTATTGGCGCCGATTTCCTTCATTTTGGGAGATCAGTTATTGTCGATATTTACACATGAAGCCGATCTTGTCCACGTTTTTGTTCGACAAGTCTGCGCGGCGCTGCAGGGTCAGATTAGATGATTTCAGCGACTCATACTCATTTTCCACACCGCAGACCTCAGACGTTTTGTAAATACGCAGACAGTTCAGAGCAGAAAACCACAGTGGACAAGCAGGAGCTTCTTCAGGTTTGCAAAGACAGACATCTGGGTTTTTTACGTCTAAACCTGCAGGTGTTGTATGGTTGCCATTAGCACCGTGTGCTGCCCCCTGGAGTCCATCTGAATATGAGTTATAGTGGGGATGAGCTGCAGAGAATAAATGCTGCAGAAGTTGGGTCGGCCCCATTCATCAAACCTGAACCATGCTAGCAGCACAACATTTTAAACTGAAATTCAAACAAACAAAATTCAAACTTCCAACAGCAGAATCAGAGCATTTACCCGTAATGCTAAGATGGAAGAATATGGAATCGTCGGCCGTGTCGCAGACGTATTCGCCAGAGTCTTCGACTCTGCTGCAGAGGATCTTCAGTCGCCGGTACGGACCCTCGTACTTGAGCTTGATGTTCTCACTCTCCTGCAGCTTCTGGCCGTCCTTGAACCAGCCGACGGCTCCGTTGGGCCGGGACAGTTCGCAGCTCAGGATGATTTCCTCAGGGACGTGGCGGTCCAGGTGGACGTCCTCTTTGGGGTAAACAATCATCACCGGAGGCTCTGCGGATGAAAAGTGGAATAAAAACACATCAGATTTCCTGGGAATGCGTTTCCTGAAAGGTGATTTATTACCTCTGATGTTGACTTTAAATATTAAAATGTTGTCTCCTGTGCGGCAGGTGTATGCGCCGCTGTCAGACAGTTTGGCTGAATTAATGATCAGATTTCTCTTGGTGCCCTCGGCCTCCATTGATACATTATTGCTGGGTTGTATTTCGGTTCCGTCTTTGTACCACTGGACCACGCCGTCGGTCCTTGAGACTTCACACGACAGAATAAGCTGCTCTTGCTCCACAGCGGTTCGGAAAAGGTCCTTCTCTGGGATGTCGGTAAACGTTGCAGGCGGCGCTGTGAGGTAAAAAAGCTCAGTTACCGTCTGAAATCCAGCAGCTTTTCTTATACAGATTCAGACTCACAGCACACAGAGTGAGGATCAGTTAATGTTCCTCTACGGCAAACTGGAAACAGTTCAGAAGCAATGCGTTGGTGTAAGAAGGTGGAAACATTAAAGGTCATGGATATTTCTAAGAGCGTTAAAACTGCAGTAAGTAACTTTTACAAAGAAAATGTTTTTCACATATTTATTAATGTCATCTTGTTGTGACAGTTTATGAGACAGAAAATCTGTGAAAAGATCGATTTTCCTAAGTTACTGTCTGAAGAAATGTGCTAAAAACACCCAATCAGAGCCAGGGGGCGGGGCTTAGTGCTGTCAATCAACCTTGTGTATGACTTAACATTACAAGAAAACAGATTATCTACCATCATCAGTGGCTTCGCTAACTAGCCTGAGCATTCACGACATGCTATGCTAGCAGCAGTGTAGCAGAGAGCTACACAGAGTGTGATTGACAACACTAAGCCCCGCCTCCTGGCTCTGATTGGCTATTTCTAGTTAGCACTGGCAAAAGGAAAAGGAGCTCAATTTTTCCACAGATTATCTGTCTCATACTCAGGCCTGTAGCAGAAAACAAAACAATTGATAAATTAAAACGACCTCAATCATTTCCATTGGCATTGATTTATTGTTTTTCTCTTTCTACCAAAAACTGGATGATAAAAGTCTTCAGTCTGATGTTTGGGTCTCTACTAAAACTTATTTTGAAGGATAATTTTCATTGCAAAGACTTCATAATTAATTTTATTGCTGTTTCTGTTGATTTGTTTATGTTGGATATCTAAAATGTCTTCCATTAAAATTAAAAGTTTATGCCATTATTCTTATATTGCTTAAAAATGGTCTCAAAACGACAATATTACAGGTTAGAAACAGGTTCAACAAATATGTAAGAATAAATAAATGTTTGATAAAAGTTACAAACTGCAGCTTTAATGGCGGTGGAATAAAATCTGTTATGGTGCATATGAGGATGGTCATGATTTGCTTTCTGACACATTAAAGGCCATGAAGATGTGAAGAGTGAAAATAACTTGCCAAGAAAAACTGAGCATATCACCTTTCACCTTGAAATCTTTATCACCGTCATCAGCCTTACATTCATACACCCCAGCGCATGATGACAGGGACGACTCCATGACCAGAGCTCCCTTATCGGGCTTTGACTGGACCGCTAAGCTCGATTCTATCCCGTCCTCATACCAGCAGGTTTGGTCTGCAGGGTCTGAGTTCTCACCATACACTCTGATCAGGTTTCCTGCCTCAACAGATTCGCTCCTCTCTGCCTCTGAAACAGCTGAGAATCAAACCCATGCTATAGGACTTCATGTTCACTGAGCAGCAGTCAGACGGCGCAGTGCCGGCAACATGCATCAGAAAATGCAACAAAGTTGGCTGAGAGGTTAAAGGTTATTGGAGCCGGTCCGAAGTGAGTCAGGTTCTCACAAACATGTTAGTGCTAATCTTTCTGCGGTCTGCCTGTCAAACAGCAGATTTACTTCAAATACGCTGAAGTCTAAACCACTAGCGTAGCAACACCAACGTTAAGAGCCATGAAATGCCGTCCAAAGTCCCAAAATGACCTTCAACAGAGGCGTTAGCGATTCAGTTCCCAAAGGGCCGCGCCGTCAACAAATGTACGTATCTGAGTTTCCATTACAAATGTGAGCAAAACTTTGCCTATTTTTGAAAAAACACAATTTCGGTGTCTGGATTAAATAAGAAGTTAATCTGAAAATCTCACGTAAATAAACTTGGCCACGCTGTAAATTATTTTCAAAAACCGGCAGCGCCGGATGTAAACACTCATGAGATTTATTAAAATGGTGACCTGTACAGGTGTCTTCTTCGTCTCTTCCGCCAGACGTAACATCCGGTTGATGATCATGTGACTCATATGATGCGGAAAAAAGCGCTTCCTTGTTTAATTTTGATACGCTGAAAAACAACCTAGCGCAGAAACTTTTGATAAAAAAAAAATTATTTTATTGAAATTGGAGTGTTTCTATTTAGCAAATTTATTATCGTTCTTTCAATGTGCGCAGTGTTATGGTCAGTCGTTGGACAGCTGTCCAACGCTTTTGAGCTACAGTTTTAAAGAGAGTTGGTTGAAGACATCTAAAGGGTCACGTCTCTCCACAGTTGCATTTATCCTCGACTCATCATTGACAGAAAGTCCACTCCTGTACGTTCAAATTGAAAAACCGTTTGAAACCATTTGAAAAGCCAACACTGAATTTTAACTTGTGTGTGTTTGTTCTCACATGGTAGATTATATACTTACTTACTCAGCTGCCCTGAAAGAACATGTCTATTTTTGGGAAGCAGGATCACATTGAGCAGCAAACCACCGAAGCTTTAAATGCTTCAGCATGGTCAATTATTTTTATTTTTATTAATCATTAGTGCAGGTTATCAGAGTTGTAGCTTCATTTTGCCTAATGGTCAGGGAAGAATTAAAAGTTAGTTACTCTCACAAAGCTCAAAATACTTAGATCACCTGCAACATCCACCTTGAATTGAATACGGTTATCTGTAGCCTCACAGCTGTACAACCCAGAGCGCCTGACTTCTGCTGATTGAATCACCAGCTCCCTCAGTTTTTCACTGGTTTGGATTTCATATTCTCTCGTTTCCAGAAGCCGTTCTCCGTCTTTATGCCAGTGAACTTGAGCAGCTGTCTCTGAGACTTCACACTGCAGCTTATCTGGGCAGCCTGCTTCTACAAATTTGCTTCTTGCAACCTCTGGTAGCTTTGAGAACCTCGCAGGAGTAGCTGTGGATATTATGAGATCAGTTAAGCTTACATAGTTTTTGTTTTAAAGTTGTGTGGTTCATATTTTGGTTTGCCTTAAGAGTCTGCCATACTTCATCCGAAGCTGAACGGACGTTTCACACATTCCCCTCATTCATGGCGCAGACCACCTGGGGAACATCCCACCCACTTCTGCAAACTTTACATCCCTTTGACGGTTTGCACTGATATTTAGTTAAGATTTGTGCAAATATACAAGGTTTCCCACAGAAAACCTACCAAGCTTGGTGGGATGGTCAGTTCACCAGCAACCCACCAAGTTTTTATATTAAAAATGTTAAAAGTTTTGAAAATGTGGAGGTGCATGAGCAGGCATGATCAATTGGAAATAGTGGAATGTGAAGCCAATGGCCAACATAAAAACCTGGCTCCATTCGTCTTTACTGTCACATTTAGTTGTGTACAAAAAACTGTTTAGAATAACCAAACAAACTTAGCCTGGTGGGGGATCAAGTAAAGCCTGGTGGCCCGCCAGGCTTATAATACACCAGGGGAAACCCTGGTACATAAAACCGCATCTGATAAATGTTCCTTAAAAGTATTTGTGTCTTCTGCTGAGACAACCGGATAGTGGAAGCAGAGAAGCTGAAGGGAAATATGGACATTGCTGATTGCTGTCTGAGTGCATTTCTGCATAAATCATGGCCGCAGACTTCTGACCAGTCATGCAACACTTCATGCAGAGCTCTGTCGAGATAGTTTGACCCAGGCCTGCTGTTGAAAAGCAGAGGCAGATGACAGAGTTTACATCTACGTCAATGAGAGCCGATTGTGGCACTTCGGATAAAGTATGAGCGAACCTCAAGTGTTTACAAAGTTTGTCCATTTATTGATGGACTTGATTAGTTTCAACTTGTGCAAAGATGCAACTTTCCCAAATTAATTATTGACAGATGTGTTAGAAATAAGTTCCAGAAAGTCACCTTCAATGTCCACGTGAAAGGTCACGGCCTCATCAGCGAGACTACAGCTGTAGAGGCCAGAATCGGAGACCTTTGCTGAGTGAATGATTAACTTCCTCAGGACTCCGTCTCTTTTCATATCAAGGCCTGTTTTGGAGAAAAGCTCCACCTCATCTTTAAACCAGGAAACCTGAGCAGCAGGGTCTGACACCTCACACTGCAGGAATACTGGAGAACCAAGTCTAATCAGCTTGTATTTTTCTGAAAATGGGGTTGCCATAATCCTTGGTGATTGGCCTACAAGAGAATGACAAAGGCATAAACAAGAGATGAATTCACAAACACCACCCAAAACACTAATTCCAGCCAGTCACTTTCTCAAGACCATTTGAAGCAAAGTACACTTGCACCATGCAGACTAAGCAATCCCTTCACAGACACAGCAATAAGCAATCACCTTTTACGTCCACTTTAAAGGTAACGCTGTCCTCTGATGTCGAGCATTCATAGATACCAGCATGAATGCTTTCAGCTGACGGGATGATTAGGGTCCTTGTCAGACCATCTGACTTAATTTCCACTTTGTCCCAATACCCAAGTTTCATCCCGTCTTTGTACCAGTCGACATGAGCCGAGGGGTCATGAGAGAGTTCACAGCTGAGGGCAAGAGGTTTTCCCTCTTCGATGGATCTGTTCCTGTCCTTCTCTTGCAGCTTTGAGAACTTCACAGGTAGCCCTGCAGTTGTGGGATATTCCAAAAGGAAACAGTAAATATTCAACTTAATTAATGCAATTTATTGAAGTAATACAAGAATTTTTGAAACTTTACCTTTATCTTAAGTTTATCAACACAGCTAGCACAAGACAAACATATCTCACAAAGTATATCAGACACAACGAATATTCAACAAAAAGACAAAAACCAAAGAGTGTCTAGAAGAGGAAAACCAAGAAGGCCATATCACGTGACATGTCCAATGTCACATTTTGTTCACAACAGAGATTAGAGGTAAGTTGCAAACTAGAGCATGTTTTATGCTTACTCTCTTCTTCCACAGGTGTGTTTAGTGTGTCAAAGAATAAGAGACAAGAAATGCAACCTCTTTAATACAGTAGATATTCAGACTCGAACTGTAGGGAGAATGGCAGAGATATTAGGAAAGTAAAGCTCCTGAATTATTGTGTTAAGATTTGAAAGGTATTTAATTTAGAAATGTCATTGTGAATAGATGTAACAGGGAGTGTTTTTAATTACCAGGGAATCTTCCTTTGTGTATTAAAGAAGCAGAATATTAAAACAATTTTATGTTAAGTGATAAACTCCGTTAAGATAAGCACTCAGTGTTAGTGCTTTGCAAGACACTAGAAGCACTGCCAGGGGTTTTGTGCGTCACCTTTTACTTCCACAGAGAACTGGATGTCATCATCCTTTGACTCGCACCGGTACACACCAGTATGAGCTCGCTCAGCGGACGGCACAACCAGACTCCTCACATTTCCCTGAGACTGGATGGCTACTCCGCTTTGAGCTCGGAGCTTTCTCCCGTCCTTGTACCAACTGACTTGTCCAGAAGCGTCTGACAGCTCGCACTGCAGAGCTATGCGACATCCAGCTACCACTGTCATTTTCTGCTCAGCCTCAGACAAAGCTGCGAATGTCAGAGGAGGAGCTACAGGATTGAATGTAGAATAAAATTAGTCAATAAGGTGCAATGGGCTGATTCAACGACAAGATTCACCTTTACCATCAACATATGGGTAGTGCATTATATCAAACTAACAGTAATAATCTCATAAATTGGTAACTATTCACAAAATAGTAAGGTAATATCATGTCTTTATCAAATTAGCTAGCATCCATCCATCATTTCTACTGATTTTTCACATCAGGTAACGGAGGTAACGGGTCCAGACTCCCTGCAGGCATTCCCAGGCCAGGTGAAATGTTTCATCCCTCCATCTTATTCCTGTTCTGTCCAAGGGTCTCCTACCAGCGTGACCAGAAAACCTCCAATCAGGCACCTGAAAGGCATCCCAATCAGATGTCCCAGGGCCGTTAGGTGAGTCTTTTTGGTGTGCAGGATAAGCAGCTCTTTTTCAAGCATTAAACTGATGCAAACTTTGATTGTTATCTCTAAGATTGGCCAACCGTCACCCCGTGGACCAATGCTCACCTCTGAAGTCCTAAAACAACCCACTGCTCAGACTTTGATCAGTGAGGCAATTCCTCCCAGTCATGCTAATGTGTTTGACATTAGATTAGATACATGCTGAACTGAATTCAGACTTTATGATTTGGAAGGACACAGCCAATAATTTGGGAGTAAAAGTTTGTTTAAAAAGTGACAGAAATGTGTGTTTTTGTGTCACAAGTGGTGTTTTACACGATTGTCTCTCCTTGAGATCTTTGTATTCTGGCTCTGAATTAGAACAAATACTTGAAAACAAATACAAAACAATGAATGGATCCAAAACAATGAATGGATCCATGTGTTACCCTGAGGAAACTGTCAGGCAATTTTCTGATTAGTCCTTTGATAATCACATGATATTACCTAATGAACTACATTATCATCAAACGTTCACTAAACCGTTCAGCTGTTTTTACTGATATGTAATGTAAATTATGATGTACACCTGGAAATCCTTTTAATTCATATTTGTGACCTTTTTGTTGGGCACATGATTCTCCATTCTGGTCCTCCAGGATCTCTGCCCTGCATGTTTTAGGTCTTTCCCTTCTGACTTCAGTCAGTGGTTGATCAACAGGCTTCATCCCTGGGATGCAGCATCATGTGCTGCATCCCATCATCTGCAGCACATGATGGGATGCAGAGGAGGTCATGCAGTTTTTTGAATCAGGTGTTGTTGCAAAAAGACACATCTGAAACATGCAGGGAAGTGTTTCCTGAGGACCAGAACTGAGAAACACTGTAGTACGCAGAAAACAAGCTCGTAAAAGTCAAGAACAGTGATTTAGGGAAAGTTTTAAGCCAGTGGATCCCAAATATTCGCCGTGGTAAGGAACTACAACCCACCCCCCTCAAGTGTTCCCACTGAATACTTGAGCACCTCTAAAAGTGCTTGTATTTGCCTATTTTAATACTTCAACCACCAAATACATGTTAAAATGTGATAATACAGGTAATGGAAGCCATCTTGGCGCTACTGCAGAAGCTACTGTCCACGATCTTCCTTATCTTTGTTCTTGTGGGTTTAGCCAGTCAATGCGAAGGAAATTGAATGCGACTCTTCGACTGGCTGCTTTGCAATCACCAGCCGATAGCGCCAACCAGCTTTGTGTCGAGGTATTTCAGCTTCCAAAGCTGTATTTTCTTCCAAACCTTTAAGATACGCACCACAGGAAATCTCTGCAAATGGAATTACGTTGCCAAATACTGAACCGTAAATAAGCAGGGGTCCACTGTGTTTCTTTTTAATAGTCACTGCTAAACAATTTATCTGGTTCTGTTATAGGTTGGTGTGTTTTATCCAGACTGAACAAAGCTTGGTTGTGCAAAATTTGTATAACTTTACAGATAATCAATGCGAACAGGAACAAATTAAGAACAATTTTTATGTTTTCTCGTTCAAATTTGCATAATAAATGAGTGATCACCTTTCACATCCACATAAAACTGCACTGCATCATGTGATGTTTTGCAGATGTAAATTCCTGCATGAGACGGCATCGCTGATTGGACCGCCAGCGTTCTGACGGCGCCCTCTGTGAGCAGGTTCTGCCCAGATTCTTCAGACAGATTTACTCCATCTTTAACCCAAGTTACTGCAGCACTGGGGTCTGATATCTCACATCGTAGCTCAATGGGTTCACCAGCTGCAACAGCCTTGTTCCTCTCAGCCTCTTGAAGAGCTTTGATTCTCACTGGCAGAGTTGGGGATGCTTGAGGTAACATCAAGAGAGAGTGTCATCACTATTAATGACTATAACAAAGTATCTTGATATTTAAAATATATCAAGAGCAAAGGTTCAAAGATTAGTCGTGCCAAAAATATTCTGACATTAAAGAAAATTCAAAGATATGTTCATTGATATTAGTCATTGAAACAGAACGGTTCTTTGGTTAGACTTTAGCTAGCCACTTAGAGTTAGGTTTTATAACTTAAATGTTTATTCTTTTCTTTGTTTCTATAATAATTTCCTCTAAATCACCCAAGCTCAATTTAACTTTAACTACTAAAGTTTTAGTATAGACAAAGTCAGGTGAGTAAATGCAAAGTTTTCAAAATGTCAAAGATTGCAACAAAGCAATCTTGGGCTTACACAATGTCAACATTGTGTCCATCTATTGTTTGCTTAATGCTAACCATTGAAATCACCTTCAACAGCCACCTTATTAGCAGTGACATTGTCACTCCAGTGACTGTCATGTGTTCTTGACAGATAATTCCTCTCTGACTGGGATGTCTTCTTGGTGTCATAAAAGTCTGGAAAGCAAACGGTAGAACTTTCTCCACGGTGGTTTGACTGGTCCATTTGGTCCTCTACGGGCTCCAGGTTCTGATGATGAGTTTGTTGGACAGTTTTGTCCTTATTTGACAGACATAGCAACTCTGGAAGGTTGGATGCAGTCTGTCCGGTGTAATTAAATTCGTCCAACTTGACATATGTATTTGACGTAAGATGTTCAGATTGGAAAACTTCTGCCTCATTATTTGGACACAAACCTGAAGGAAACAAATCCTCTGATAATGCAACTGATGACTGTTTGGCTAGGTTAAGCTCCTCTGGCCGGTGAGTTGATGTCCTTAAACAGTCGTTTGGCCTCAAACAGAGGACGTTCCCAGACAGCGGGCAATCTAGGAGCTTTTCAGGAAGAGCAGCTGGTATTTGTATGGACCCGGAGTCTCTGTCTGACTGGACAGTAGTTGTCTGTGTGGATTTTGAGCCCTCCTCTGGTGTAACAGTTGAACCTTTTAAGAGCTCAAACCATTCCTCCTGCTGATGAGGACCAGTTTCTAAGGCTGCACAAAACTTGTCAGGTTGGTCTGTTGAAGCCTGTATGGTGTTTGATGCTCTCCCCGTCAAGGTTTTTATAGTCTTATGGAGGCTACCTGGCTTTAGTTGACTGGTTATTTTCTCTTCAAAGTGGTTTATCTGCATTGACGGGACAGGATCCTCCAAGTTAAATTCAGATTGTATTGGCCTAAAGTGGGATTTCGTGGTACTGCAGTGAGATGTGGATCCATATATTGGCTGAGGGGTTGGTGTATACTCAACGTGAACTTCATCTCCCCCATTTCCAGTGAAGGTGCCAGAATTGCATTGTGGGGACGTCTGGGTATCTTGGTCAGAGTAAGCCTCTTCCGCAGACATGTTCCTTTCTTGGTCGGAAGAGAGCCTTGGCGATGTAGCTATAAGCATTGTGGTGTACACAGAGAAAGGTTTTCAGTTGTTGGCGTTCTCATTATTTCTTCTCACAACATATTTTACAGCAGTGGGGGTTAGCATGAAGTTATGGGATAATCCATTGCAAAGACAATCAAGAAGATCGACCAGGATTGGTCTTAAAGTAAACAACATGTCTCCCTTACAATGCCTCCTGTCATGCCATCAATACTAATCCCTTTAAACATAAAAAGGGACTTATTTAGTTCTCTTAGGAAAAGACTTCGTTGTCATTGCAACAGGCAGAGGTTCAGGGCAGCAATGTGAATGACAGGATCTTGAGATGAATAGGACAAAAGATGGACTTTAAGAGTTGCAAGTTGTAAGCAAAGATGACTGTTAAAATGAAGAATGAAGTGACAAACACAACACAGAGATTAGTAGGAAAAGCAGCTACACAAAAAACATGTCTTTGATTAAGAGCCCAAAGTATCAGTAAAATGACCAAACATCAAGGATGAAAGTGTGATAAAAGCTGTTTTCTAAAGGAAAAAAGATTTACAGATGGCTCACATGACTGGGCTAACAGTGAAATAACCACTACGGTTAGTGGCATTTATGGGCTGGGTTAACATGGATGACTGATTTTAAAAGCTCAAATCACCTTTGACTTCCACAGAGTTTTGGGCTGATGCATCAGCTACCTCACCAACCTGGTCACGCGAGTGACACTGCTCTGCTGTTCGGACAAAGCCAAAGAGAAAACAATGAGGTGGGTGAAAGCTTCACGCATGTAACTAAATTCTTGAGTCTTAAATGTGCAGAGACACCACCTTTCATGTCCGCTCTTAACGGCACGCCGTCAGACGCGTCACAGCCGAACCCGCCATCATCAGACAAGTGTTGGGACACAAGGGCCAAGATCTGGCTGTGCTCTTCGGTGCCGGGTTCTTTTTTAGGATAAATCTGGGTGCCGTCTTTGTACCAGCAAGCTTTAGCAATGGGATCTGAAATCTCAAATTGCTGAACAATTGGATATTGGTCTTCGGTTGACCTGGTCTTCTCGTCGGGGTCAAGTACATATGTTGGAGGGGACACTACAAACAATCATTAGGGAATAAGTTCAGTGCATACTGTCCTTATTTCTACCTAACGATAGTCTTTCAAAGATGCACACAGAGAATTGGAACTATATATGCATATATATGACATTTGCAAATGAGAAAAATCACCTTTGTTTACTACTATTAATTTGGCCACATCATCTGCTGTTGCACAATAGTATGCTCCAGAGTTTGAAGGATGAGTTGGTTCAATAACAAGGGTCTCCTTGATGTCTCCCGTTTCAAAACCAAATTGTGTGCTTGAATAGGATTGTGAATCTCTCGGCCACGACACCTGGCTTGCAGGGTCTGAGCTTTCACCGACTGGTTCAGTTGGACGGGTTGGTTCGAGTGTCTGCAACCCTCCAGCCTCCCGGCAGGGCGGCAATGTTGGAGCTAAAGATAGTGATTCAAAATGTAACTGGACTGAAGAAAGGCTGAGCCCTGGAGGAATCTGTCAAATCTCAAACTCAATGAAAAACAGCATTGCTTTTACATACTAAACACAAATCTTCATTCTGTAAGTAGAGATTATTTTACAACACCTTTCGGACACACACCTTTACACACTGCATCACATAAACAGGTACAGAAATGCATAGAAATGTTAGTCATATCTAGAGTCTATGAAGCTTTAGGATTTGCCGTAATAGTGAAACAACTGTAAAAAAAATCACCTTTTTCATCCACAGAGACGTGGACAGTGGCCTCAGTGGTTTGGCAGCAGTATTGCCCTGAGGGCAAGAGCTCAGGGGGTGGGATAACGGGTCCCGGCGGTGAGCCGGTACTTTGTATACCCCAACCCTTTTGCGGGTCGAGCTTTTTACCATCTTTACTCCAGCAGACCGGGACAGTGGAGGCTGCAACCTCACATTCCACCTTCAAAGGGTCGCTCACCTCAAGGGACCCGCCTCTCTCAGCTTCAAAGATAGTAGAGTATGCCACAGGTAGAGCTATCATTGGGAATTCAGGACAACTAAATAAACCCACTTGTCTGTTTGAAAGGTGGAAACACACCTTTCAAACAGACAGCTACTGAGCAGAAGATAAAAAGAGCTTTGGAGACTTTGAGTTGAGAGAAAGCCACAGCAGTTACACAGCAAGTGACAATAAACAGTCGTTAACATTTCTGTTCGGTTGTGCGAATGAAGCAGCCATCAAACCACATAGTTCTTAAGCAGGGATAGTTAGTGGCACCTTGAGAGAGGAGGTGGTGGTTACGATATCAACACTTAAGAAAGGAAGTGAAAAGTCACCTTTGATCTCCACTTGAAACTCCACGGTATCATCGTCAGTGGCGCATCTGTATAAACCAGAGTGGGACACCTCTGCCAACTGAATAACTAAGGTTCTTGTGTTGCCCACTGAATGGATTTCTAATCCAGAGCTGGAAATTAGCTTCATTTCTTCCTTGAACCAGCAAACCTGGGCCTCGGGATCCGACACCACACACTGGAGAACTATAGGGCTGCCAGCTTCGATCAACTTGATCTTCATATCCTCAGGAATAGCTGAGAACTTCATAGGTGGAGCTACAGATATGTTTAAAATTCATGACAACCTTCAGTAAACCTCATGTTAGCCATTTAGAGTATTATTTATAATCTATTCCAGACAGCTTAACTGCTAACAGGCTGAAGGATAAAAATGTTGCTGCACATTCAATGGCAAGAAGAGCAAAACATCAGACAACACACAACAGTATCATAAGAGTTAGTGGCTTTGCTGAAAAGGAGCTTGTTAATGTTTCTCATGTTGAGGAGAAAGAAATCACCTGTGATCTCCACACTGAAGGTGACGGCGTCGCCCTTTGTCTTGCAGCAGTACAAGCCGGAGTGAGCGACTTCTGCTGAATGGACGACCAGTTTCCTCGATAAGCCTTCGGCTTTGACATCGACTCCGGTTTGAGGGTGGAGCTTTGATCCATCTTTGTACCAGTACACTTGGGCAGAGGGATCTGAGAGCTCACACTGTAAAACAAACGGCCCGCCTGCTTGGATGCTTTTGCTCCGTTCAGCATCTGGAATTGCGGAAAACCTCACAGGCGGGGCTGTGGAGATCGAGAGATAATCGGTTAGGTTGTGGAAACTTTAGAAAAGAATATCTTGTTTCTATAAACTTCTTACACAAGATCCCACCCCAATCTCCCTGCCGGAGGGCAAAACACCGCTAGCTAACGATGAGTAGTAGCAAATTAATAATACCTACATCTCCAGGCTTCAATTAATTAATCGGAAAGCAAGTAAACGAATCGTCTTTTTGCCCTCCAGCGTTGTGCGGGTGTTTGTGATTTCCGAAAGTAAACCATAACATGCAAGGCGTCCCTATATTATATAAGAGTACATTAGAAAGAAACAATAGATTATACAAATGACACAAAAATGTTGATTTTAAAAAAGCGACCTCAACAGAAACTACAGCCTCTTACCCTCGACTTCCACGTTGAACCTGATTACATCGTCAATGGCATCACAGCAGTAGACTCCTGAATGCGAGAAGTCTGCAGACTGGATGACAATCCGTCTCATTGTTCCCTCGGACTGAACATGAAGACCTTCCACAGTTTGCAACTCGACGCCGTTCTTGTACCAGTGCACCGGAGCAGCAGGATCAGAGAGCTCACAGTAGAGCACGATGGGGTTGCCAACTTCCACAAACTTGTTTCGATCCATTTCAGACAGAGGTGAAAATTTCACAAGTGGAGCTGTAGATTGTAGGAAAGACATTTCTGTTATTACCAACTGTTTACATGTAAATTAATTCATTTCCTCTTTGTTCTTAGATTGTTCCAGTTCTGAAAGCCTCTAAAACGCTCTTCCTATTGTTGTTCACATAAATCATGGTTTCCACTGGTGCATTCACACCAGTCCTGTTTAGTCCGCTTTAATCAAATTGTAGTTTGTTTGCCTAGAAAGTTTGGTTCGTTTGGAGAGGTGTGAATGCTAATCGAACTCTGATGGCAACCAACAAACCAAACTCTGGTCTGCCTACAAACCTCGGTTTCAGTTCTGCTGAAGTGAACTCTGGTGCGGTTTGAATTCATGAATCAACACCAAACAGACTGAAGACCGCTCCAAAGCAGGGTGTGGACTACAGCGCACGGCATTCTGGGTAAATATAACCACTAGCCTAGCGTTAGCGGGAGAAATGGTTCATGGTCTTTTGTAAAAGACAAAAGAAGAATCCTACGACCCCTGAAATCTGATGCCACTTCATTTTTGTTTACATTTCGAAGGAAGTTGCTCTCAGTGTCTTCATAGGTTTTTGTGTCGTTTCCTTCAGTGGTTCTTGGTGCAGCGCCCCCACAGGCCAGGAGGGGAACAGGTTGGTTTGACTCAGAGAAATATATACCGTCCCTTGAATCTCACTCTTTGACTTTACTGTCACTTAAATTTAACCTTTTTTGTATTTTCCCAAATACCCATCATGCCTGTTCTTTCAATCATTCCTTAACTACCATTTCCAGGTTATCTTTAGGCACCTATGGAGTCTTAGCATGCTCTTAAATGCTATAAAGTTATAAAATAAACTATGCATACCTTGAATGTACAGAGCTGCAGAATCTCGGATGCCGTAGGCAATGAATGTAATCTCCGCTCCGTTGTCTGTGTCGCGTACTCCTCGGATACGAAGAGACTGGTGTGTCCTTGACCGGCGGAGGGAATAACGCTCATCGTCTTGAAGCTGAGTACCATTTAAGAACCAGGTACCAATCACCGAAGCAGAAAGTTCGATGGTGAAAAGAGCATCTTGTCCCTCTGGCACCAAGGCGTCCTGTAGAGGAGCTTGAATCCTGGCGACAGGAACTACAAACAAAAATGACTTTATTAAAACACTTTTTAACAATCAGTGATAAAAGGGTTGGTTATTGTAGCTGGATTACCTAAATGAACAGTTCTGGGGAACTCAACGTTGTTGCTTTTTCCGTACTTATTTACACTACAAATGCGAAAGCGATAATCTGCTTCACATGGGACACTGTCACCCAGGATCTCCACTGAGGTTGCAGAGTCAGTGGTCAGGCACTGCAGCCACTCCTGCGAACCGGTGCCTACTTCCTGTCGCTCAAGCACATAACCAGACGGAGGGTTCTTCCGTGAATCTGGGGCAGGAACCCATGAGAGGAGAGCGGCGTTCGCACGCTCCGTGTTGATCTGAACTCCTACTGGACAACTTGGAGGACAATGTCGGGCCGCTAGAAACAAAACAGTGAGGTTTTATAAACCTTAAAGCTGTAAATGTTGGGCTTTTCAGAGCTCAGTGCGGTAAGAACTGGAACAAACCTTTCACCCTTAACTGAGATGAAGTCTTGGACCGACCAACGAGGAAGGTCACAAGGCCAGAGTCTTGGGGCATCGTGTTGACAAAAACCAGGATGTGAGTTCGACCAAAGGACTTCAGGATGGTCTGATGCGTTTCGCGCAGCTCGATGCCATCTTTGTACCAATGTATGTCCATCTCTTCTTTCTCCACTTCAACACAAAAGGCGGCATTTTCACCTTCCAAGACATCCACTTTCCTTGGAAGCTTTCGCAAAATTGTACCTGGAAGAAAATAAGTTTTATCAAACAACCAACCATGTGGGATTGAGGAAGGGACACGAAGGTATCCCTCTGCACAGTGATACTCTCCAGAGATCCTTGGCATTCCCACAGAAGAGCAAAACATTTCAGATAATAAATATTCCAGGTGTTGCTTTCTAGTCTGATTTCTTTGGATTTATGTAAATCTGCTTTGGTGGCATAAACAACTGAACTGTAAATCCTCTGTGGAGCTTAAAACTAATCAGATTCTGGAATATTCTACTAAAGATTTGGGTGCCAAAAGGTGAAGGCATTGGCAGATGATGATATTTCACCAGTTCTGTCCATTTTAGGTCCTTTCAGAATGAGCTGTTTTTTGGGCTTCTGTCACTTTTATGCGTCTCAACATTTACTCTTGCATTTTATAAACAAAAAAATTATTTCAAATAGATGCGTAATTGTACAACCGCACATCTTTCCAGCAGCCATTGTACGACGGTAAAACCAGATGACTAGCTCTGCTTGGGCTCTGGGTGAGGGCTTGTGCCTGCTCATATGTCATGTTAAATTTGGGAAGTTTGTCAAATGGCTTGTTTTCCAGGCAACACAAAACAAATAACTTGCTGCCAGAAAACAGCTGGATGTTTTTTAAAGCACTTGGATCATTTCTGTATGCATCATAACTCCACTTTGACATAAAGAGATAATAACTTTATGTCCACTGAACGCTTGAGAAAAAGCTGTTCAGCTACGCAAATCCTGTAATTGCCAAGATGAGATATTGTATCATGCAGAGTGTAAACAACACTACATTTCTATATGATGTAAGTAATTTAAAATGAATAAATGAAATGTAATTACCTTTTACAGCTACCTCGGCGATGCTTCTGCCCCCATCAGGCATCTCACAGAGGTAAATCCCATCGTCATCAACGCCAATGTCCCGAATCGTCAGCCTCCGTTTTGTTCCCCACTCCTCCATTCCATATTTGGCCCCCGGCTGCAGTCGTCTGTCCTCCAGATACCACTTGATGGGAACTGAATCTTCTGGAACTTCGCACTCCAGAACAGCTAAATCCCGTTCCCAAACTTCAAGATCATAGAGAGGCTGCTTAAACCGGACCGGTGGCTCTGCAGTCAAAGGTCATAAATGGATATTAGTAGTTATAGTTACAAATGTATGCAAGATAAAATATATTATACAGTTTAGAGAAGGACAACAGTAAGTCTTAATACAGTTTCAACTCCCGCGCCTGCTCTGGTAGTGATTGATAGGTCATCAATAGTTGATCGGCAGTGCCAGCCGACCAACTCTTGGTGACCATCAGGACTGACATGCAGGTCTGTTGCTATAAGTCAATTAATCGCATGATTAATTGAAGCGATCTCAGTAATTTCCATGATTTATCATTTTATTTTTCTCTCTCTTTCTGCCAGAAACTGGATGATAAAGTCTTCAGTCTGGTGTTTTGGTATCAACTAGCCTTTTCTGTGAAGGATAAATGTCTTTACAGAGACTTTATAATTATTTTTATTTGTGTTTCTGTTGCTTTGTTTATTTATTTGATTTTAAATGCCTTCCAGTGAGAGTGCTGAATATTTGTTATAATTTAAAGTTTATTGATCTTTGAGAATGTGATTGCATCATGATACCATCATGTCATCCAAAAATGGTCTCAAAACAACAACAACAACTTCTGGGACAATTTATCATCCAGCAAAATTTGTCGGAGTGACACGCCTGCTAAAATCTCTGCAGACCCCACAAACAAATCTCTGGACACAAACCACTTTTTTCTCCTGTCAGATGTATTTTCATGACAGATATTATTGTTTTATTGTCCAGCCTACCAACAGAAGCCTGATGCTAATTGTGTTGCAACCAGTAAACTTCAGCTCAATAAAGCTACAAGTATCAGCTAATGTAAGTTTGATGAGATAAAATGAAATGTTTATGCTAACTAATGTGCCTGGTAATGCGACTAGTTATCCCTGGTTAGTCTCAGACCTGGCAGCTGGCAATGAACAGCGATTTACGTCCAAATTTAACCATTCCTGTTGGATGCCAAAGTGTTTCAGTCAAGCCACTTGGACGTTTCTGTGTCAGCATGCCAGGTTGTTGCATCATGTGACCCCTCCACTCGTATAAACCCAAAATAAAACCCCAATCAAACTCCATGGAGTGCTGGTCATGCTGTGTGACAGCTCCATGAGGGATCCCCTGTGTCTGCTGACCTTCACTCTGTGTTTTGCCTGACTGTCACTCCAGCAAATGTCTCTGACACATTGCAGCAGCAACGCCACCTCTCAGGCGCTTTACTGCCTGTTCTGGATGTTTCAGCTCCTCGCAAAATAAATCATTTACATATCAATCGCTGGTCTGCGCAGCTAAAGAAAATTGTTACATTATCACCGGACACTTAGTGCTTCGCTGTTCTCGTCAGAGTGTACTCAGGATAATTTGACCCACAGCTATGTTCTTGTAGTGACACTATAAATTCAAATATGTTTTACGACAGATTCCAGTTAAGCAAACGAGAAATCAAAAGACAAGGAACTTATTTTGTTGAGGAATGGGAGGGTTGTAAACACTCAGAGGTGTTAGATAGGGAATAAAGTGCTTGCAACCGACACCAGGAGACGGTACCAGACAGTTGTAAACAACAGAATGTGGGCTTTATTTAGCCATCTGTGTGCAAAGCTCTTCGTTGCCTTATCGACGCTTTGCCTTACGGATATTTTGTTAAAACCAGTTGCAAATATATTTAGTTGCCTTTCATATTCTAACTAGCTGCAAGTACAGACAAAGAGTCTGGTCTCAAATGTTATATTTACTATGTCAAACTGATACTGTGGTGACCTTAGAGTTTCTCGGGCGATGTGAGAAACATAATACCCACTCTAAAAGACTCCCTCACATGGACCAATCCATAGCCATTCAGCAAGCCAGTAAGTTTGCAGACTTTATGATAATATGACTGAACGTGGCGTGTTTATATTAATTAAGTTTTAAAGGCAGTAATGGAATAATTTCATTTTAGTACCTGTTTTTCTGTGAAGTACATCATCAACAAGCCTTGGTCAGAGGTCTTAAATCCTCGTTTTTCCTTCTCTCCTTGGCTTTATCCCAGTAAATGACCTCAGTGTACCCTTATATCCTACTTACATCATCCCAGAATCAAATGGACAGAAATCTGAGATGCATCACGCCCCACTCAGCCCCATTCCTTGCTGCAGAAGACATCCCTGGCTGTCCCACTCTTAATCAACAATGCAAAGGAAATCTCTGAAAAAAGCATTGACCTACCCTTGACGGCGAGATGCACAGCGCTGAGGGTTTGCCCTGCGGTGTTTGATGCAGCACAGACATAAACTCCATTGTCCTTTTGCTTGCAGTACAGAACTTTGAGCGTGAAGTATCCTTCTCTGTCTTCATATAACAAGTATCGCCTTCCGGACAGGATGAGTCTACCATCCTTCCTCCAGATTATTTCTGGTTTGGGTTTTCCAGTCACAAAGCAGCGGAATTTGGCATGTTTGCCCTCAGTCACAGCAAACATTTTCACTTTTGTGGACTTTGTCATGGCGTCATCCTTTAGTCGGGTTGGCACTTGTCTGCCAGTCCTTTGTTTTCCCTGATGAACTTTCCAGTGGCCGTTAGTGTAGCCGTTACGGTTTCCTTCCTCTTCGTGTCCAGGGCCGGCATCAACGAGCAACACGGCTCCTGCTAACGCCTCCCCGAACTCATTCCGAGCTTTGCATGTGTACACCCCACCGTCCGGAGCGCGAGTCTTAAAGATCTTGAGCTGAAACCATCCTCCATCCTGGTAGCCCACGCTGAAATGCGTGCTCTCAAATATTTCGTTGAGTTTTCTACCGTCCTTTTCCCAGACGACTTCTGGTCGCGGGTTTCCCCAAAGCTTGCAGGAGAAGACGGCATCTTCCCCACGGCCGACACGCGTGGAAAGAGGCTTGATGAGGAACCGTGGCTTGTTTTCCTCTCTGAGCTCCATCTCTTGTGCCTCGCCTTCTACCTTTAGCGTGGCAGCCGCGTACGTTTCCCCAATGCTGTTCTTAGCTTTGCAAATGTATTGCCCACTGTCCTCAATAGTAACAGCTGTAATGATAAGGTTGTAAACATTGCCATCTTCAAAGACCCTATATCGTCCTTGGGGGTCAATCTTTTCGTTGTTTCGCTCCCAGATGACAGCAGGTCGTGGATCACCGCCAATCTGACACTTAAGAACTGCATCAGTCCCACTTTGGACCACTACAGGTCTTGGGTAGGCTAGGAAACGTGGTGCGCCACCAAAGACATCCATTTCTTCTCTGACAGCGTCCCTCAAGTCGTTCAGGAGAGTTGTGACTTTTCAGTGAACCGAGTCCATCCAAGTTCTGCTCGATACGTTTCTAAAGAAAAAAAACATTAGATTACTTTAACCAAAAATAGATCTTTGGCATTATTATTGACATAAATCTCAAATCCTGGCAGTGGCAAATCCATGGCTTTTGTATAAGATTGAATGCAGAATATGAATAATTTTATTTTGAACAAATAAATTGCAAGAATGTTTAAAAACTCTTGAAAAAAACAAGAATACATATACATATACACATACAGCCGCCCTGATTTGGTGTCATATGCCATGTTTCAGTGACAGTTTTGGCACACTATGGCCACCTAGTGGCAGCTTGAATGTCAGGTAGCACCAGCTGCCACTCAAGGAGTGAAAGGTGCCACACAAGTCGTTGCACATGGACGTTGTGGTGCCTGGTAAAAAAGCTGTGTTATATGTCACAAAAAGTTGTGGCACCTGTCACAAAAACGGTAGTATCTGTCCCAAAAGCCGTGTCATACGTCACTGCCGTGATTTGAGCTCAGCCTGCTGGGGAATTGGTTGAAGAAATTTCAAAAGCTGCAAACGATAAAAAAATATGTAGCAGGAATATTTATGGACGTAAAACATTTGATATCATAGATCACCGAATATTTTTCCCAAAATTGGAAGATTATGGCATCAGAGGAGTTGGACTGAACTGGGTAAGGAGTCGCTTAAAGAAAAAATTAACAATTTCTACAAATGGGTGAACACAAAATCAGCTACAATATGGAAATAAGTTGTGGTGTTCCCCAAGGGTCGGTTTTAGGTCCCAAACTGCTCATATTACACATGAATTGCATAAGTCTGAAAAATACTGAAACTGCTAGAACTGGCTGCTGTGTATATAATGAGTTTTGGTTGTTCTGTTAAAGATGAATGCATTCTCTGACATTTTATGTAAAGAAGCTCCAATACCAGAATATTAAAACCTGAAAACATGAGTTCAGTATTCCATGAGATAATGTTATCCAAGGGGAAATGAGTTAAAATGCCAAGAGCACCTTCTGTCATCCTGACGGTTCCCTTCGCCCTCTCTAACTGCATGTGATTCAGCACAAACGGATGGCATGAATATTAGGGTTAATTGAATTAGATCTCTCTGCGTGGGAGAAAAACACAGCCCAGCAGTCGGAGGAGGAACGGCCCACGCCCGCTTGCAAAAGCAGCCACAACACACAGCCAGTACAGCTGGTGCTGTATTTCAGTGGGAAAGCTCTTAATATAGTGAGCGCTAAATAAAGACCTGTGAGGGAGTGTGTGTCGGGTGTCACAAAGACAGCCAGAAACATGCGGGCTCACACAGAAGCTAAATCCCAGAACGAATACCTAAAAGTTTTTACCAGAACAATAAGTTGTGGTTCCTGTCCCACAGGACAGAACTGGGGACCCAATCTTTGGGTCAAGATATCCACTCCAGAATATCTAAGTGGATAAAATTAGTCTCCAATAATGAGCGATAGGCACACGTCGCTAATCTGCTAATGCGCTAATAGCACAGCTAATATTTTGTTTAGTGCTTTTGCTAACTTTGAAAAAATGTAGCACAGTTAGCTTCTCCTAAACCGTAAAGCGCAAATTTACTTAGCTGCTTTGTACATTTTCAGTTGAATAAAGTTTCACATGTGTTAAAGTTACGAAACTGTCAAGTAGTTCACTGTTTATGTTCATGCTCTTATTTTGAAGTGGTCAGGACTGTTTCCTCTCCTCATGTTCTCTATTTTTTATGTCAAAACTAAGTTGGTGCTCGAGGTTTGTAGTCTGTAAAGGGCAGATGTGATCTGAATGGCAGTTAGCGCCTTAGCATTAGCTTCCACAAACTACCGTGTTGGTGTAGCGCTTTAGCATTAGCAGAGCTAAAGTTTCTGATTTGTGCTGTAGGGTTAGCACAGTTAACGTTTTAGCTAGTGGTCCTCACCACTGGTCACTTCCAATCAGGATGTTGGTGAAATTATGAGGCGACTTTAAGCCGACATCTGCAGGGGAATAAATAATTTGTTGTTTCCTGAACTCTGTAATGCTAACGCTAACCCTTAGCATTACAGTTTAATTTCTTCTCTTTTTTCCCCCCAATAACTTTATTTCAAGCAAGAAACTTACAGGAACAAAATAAAAAACTGTAAAGATGTAAACATGAACACAATATCTAAGAGTTTTATAGAACATTTAAATTATAATGTCAAAATTAAACTGGTGCTTGACAGTTGTAGTATTTTTAGAGTAGATATAATCTGAGTTGAAGTTAGCACTTTAGCATTAGCAGAACTAATGCTGATGATTATTGCTTTAGGGTTAGCACAGCTAAATTTTTAGATGGCCACTCGTTCTGTTGAAAGGTAGTTTTCCTTTCCACTGTCACCACATGCAAGCCCAGAATGAGGAATTGCTACAAAGTTGACAAAACAATGCAATTACTGTTGCTAGATGTCTGTAGGCAGGATTGTTGATTGTGATTATAGATTTTATTGGAATATTTAATAACAATAACTTAGCTATAGCAATCGGTTGTTGGGTTACTTTCATATGTATAACTTTTATATGAGTATTTTGAAAATTGGTAAGTGAAATATTTCTAAATTACATCATCAAGACCTTCTGAAATCTGAAGTCTTACTGTTATTCCAGACCATTCAGGGCGAGTAATTAGCTGCTTTGCTCTCGGATGGATGGCAACGTTTCAAGTTCTGGCTCCATCCTGAGTACGCACACTCTGCAGTGCCAGAAAACATCCCGTACTACGACACTGCATGTTCACATGAACGCCTCCAAACATGTCGAAATAATGACCTCCCCCTGCTCTTCTCCTGATTTAGACTCTAATGCTGGTTTTAAAATGTAAAACTAGCTGTAAACATAATGAACACGGAATCAACTGCTGATCAATAAGATGATAATTTCAATGGGAGGGATTGTTTTTTAATCATTTTTGGAAATATTTAGTCTAGATGACTCAGGATAAAGTGACCGTGAGAGATATTTCATTCCCACAGTTAGGATGTTGCAGTTTAAGTGTATTTAATATTCCCTGTGGAAACTTAAAGAGATGAGATTAACCCCTGTGTTTACTTATCTTATTTAATTGGAATGACCTTTGCCCTCTCCTGCCTACCTCGCTTCAGTCGCCGGGAACGGCCATCAACACGCATTCCGAGCCTGCCGCCGTGGTCCGAGTCAGGGCAGCGTGTCCTGAGGGCCGAGCCGTGTCCCAAGTCCACTTTAAATTCACACACATGACACAACGCGGTCACATCCTCAGCTTTCTGTCCGGCAGCAGGAGCTGAAAGCTGCAAAACGAACCCAAAAAGCAGCGAGTTCAGAACAGCGCTTCAGTTCCTGTGTACGTTCTGGCAGCTGTCATTGTTCGTGGAGTGCTGCTAAATGCTTTTGCAGCTGCTGCAGCCCCCTAAAAATACTGGGTGCCTTGATGACAGCAGAGCGGATCAGTCAGGCACTTCCACTCAGTTGCCAGCAGGGGCTAAAGATAGCTTAAGTAGCATTTCCAGCCAACCTGGCCCAATGTGAAAAAGTAATCCGGTAAACTCAAGAAATCACTTTAAGAAAGCCTGACTGACAGGTAAATAAATTGCAGTTAATTATTTTATCAATTTATTTGAAGTAAAAACAGAAAAATTATACGACCAAGTCATGCGGCTCTAACTCACAACATTCAATCATTTAAAGCTGCAGTTGGTAACTTTTATTAAGCGTTTTTACAGATTTGTTGAACTGTCACCATGTAGTTAGAGTATAAAAAAGACAGATAATCTGTAAAAAATAAAAATAAATATATATATATATAAAATAATAAAAAATTCCCCTCTCACCCTCCGTGGGTGGTCTCTTTCATCCTCCGAGCTCGGGTCCTCTACCAGAGGCCTGGGAGCTTGAGGGTTCTGCGCAGTATCTTGGCTGTGCCTAGAACTGCACATTTCTGGACTGAGATGTCTGATGTTGTTCCTGGGATCTGTTTGAGCCACTGCTCCAGTTTGGGGGTGACTGCCCCGAGGGCCCCGATGACCACAGGCACCACTGTGGTCTTCACCTTCCAGGCCTTCTCCAGTTCCTCTCTGAGGCCCTGGTATTTCTCCAGTTTCTCATGCTCCTTTTTCCTGATGTTGTGGTCACTTGGTATTGCTACATCCACCACAACGGCTTTCCTCTGTTCTTTGTCTACCACCACAATGTCCGGTTGGTTCGCCATATATATATATATATATATATATATATATATATATATATATATATATATCTATATATATATCGTCTCCCCTCATTCCTGAGCTGCTATAGCTGTCTGAAGAAATGCACCAAAAACAACCAATCAGAGCCAGGAGGCGGAGCTTAGCGCTGTCAATCAGCAGAGGACAAAACTTACTGAAAACCCATTTATCTGCCGAGAAGCTGATGCAGAACTGCTTGATGCAGATCTGCATCCCAGAACTGCATCAGAACAGAACGACCTAAAGGCCTAAAATCTCAACAAACCAAAATAAATTTTCAGTTTTTTCCTCCTGATAAATAGAAATACAAATACTGGATCAGAGGTTATTAATTTACACTCCTCTATGATTTTATTTTGAAAGTTTTCAGTTTTTTTTCTGCTTCTGTCCTCAGACAAACCAAATAAAATCACTTTCATACCTAATTACACCAACAGTCCCAAACCAATCTGTCCAGGGTCAGCAGGGAGTCTCAGCCTGTCTGTGGTTCTGGGTTCTGCTGGATAAATCAATATTATTAATTAATTGGCTGCTTCTGCAGGAAAACCGATCAGATATAACAAACATGTAGAAAGAAAGCAGAAAATCCTGTTTAGACGGAGAATCAAATTAAATCTCTGTAGAAAGGAGAGCAACTCCGCCCTCTGCTGGCCATCTTCTGTAAGTGCAACATCCCATTTAAAATTGTTCTGATTTATGAATTTAATACAATTATAAATACTAAAACTACCAAATCTAACATGAAAACCTGTGTTAAACAAATATATATATTTATTATTCTTGGTATAATGAGTTAGAATACGTACAACAGTAAAAGCTCCCAAACTAAATAAAATACAGAAATATTAACATTATGTGTACTTATGATAATTATGACTTTTTGTTTTTGTTCCAGCCTGTTGCTCTGCCCAGGATGAATCCAACCCAACAGAATAATTAATGACAGTATTGCTACTATATCCAAATATATACTATTTTTAATAACGTTTTGCTATAATTATCCTTAATTATTATTATTTTTAGTCAGAGTAGTGTTAGTAGTACTTTTTCCTATTTGTGATTAATATTATTTTTAACAACGTTATTATAATTTAGAACTACATTTATTACTTTTTTGTTATTAATTTAAGTAATAATCTATATTAATGGATAAATCATATAAATTTATAATTTCTTGTTGATATTTTGTGGTAGCAGTGGTAAAAGTAGCATTTATTTTTTTTTTACATTTTAATACCGGAAAAAAAAAAATCATTGTTGTATAAATAAAACATTATTTTAACTATAATACTTTTTATTATAGTAGTAGAAGCAATAATATTATTGTTGATTAATCAGTAATATAATAAATTTATTTCTTGTTATATATCAATTTATTTAGTTTTCTTTATTATTTATTTATTGGGAGGTTTTCAGAGTTCAACCTGTTTCCTTTAGGACCCGGGGGAAGTCCCTGATGTGCAGGTCAGATCCTCCTCCACCTCCTCCTCCTCCTCCTCATCATCAGCTGTTCCGGCGGCGCAGCAGCGGAGCCCCGGACCCAGACTCTCTCCTCTCCGCCTTTTCCTCTCCCTCCCCTGGAAGGGTCCATGTAGCGCCCCGCACCGTCCCGCACACAGACAGAAGATGAAGATGAGGTGCGGGGTTCATTTCATTTCTGAAACTTTCGCTCACTTTGTGTCAGAGTAAAACCTGAAAATCTGTGAACGCGTTTTGTCCGCAGGTGTTGCTCTCGGCTGCAGCTCTTCCTCCGCTGCGTCCTGCTCCTCATCCTCCCGGCTGCGTCGCAGTGGTCAGGTAGGAAAACCTGCGGCTGCTGCCGCGTTTCCACCGCGAACCTGCACAGGCAGATAGACTCGCTCATTTGCGCTAAACAGTTTAAAACTAAATGCAAACAATCAGTTTAAGCGTTTAAAAGTTTGCAGGATTTTCTTCTTAGTTTTTGCAACTTTCCCCCCAACATCCTGCATCTGCCTCAGACTTTAACGGTAAAATATGATTATTGACCAGATTTTACTCAAATCTAAGCTTCAATGTTTGGTAGATTTTTTTTCTGTCCTCATTTGAAACCATGTTTGGCATTTTGTCTTTCTTGCTGTTCTGAATCTTTCATCCTGAACGCTGGAAATCCATCTTAGGAAATGTTTTTGTAACAGATGATGGCGAGTGGAAACGGAGAGGATGACGTTTAGTATTCGGTTGGCTCTTCCCGCGTTTCCCTTACAAAAGAGCGCAAAACTTTGTCAATACTGCGCCAATACCTGCATCTTTCTTACAACGTACATAAAACAGTCGATATCATGTAATATCATTTGTTAATTTGTTTTTGTTGCAAATGTGCACAAAACTGTGACAATGTTCCGCTAATGTTGAAAAAACACAATTTTACTGTTGAGGTGTTTCCATTAACTAGTAAATGCAGTTAAAATCACACAATAATACTTTGTTCACCATTAAAAAATCATTCTGCGCCATCATCTTCCTACCACTTCCTGTCGTCTTCTTTGTCGTTTCCGCTGTAGTAACAGGCGGTTGTTGATTATGTGATATGATAAAACTGTTTCCATTGCAGTTTTGCGAATTAAATCAATTTCAATATGACCGAAAAAGCCTTATCTTAGTGCCAAAACTTTTTATAGGAAAACAAAGTTTTTTTTTTTGTTTGTTTTTTTTAAAAGAAAATTGGCATGTTTATTTTCCTAAATGTCAATTTTATGGTTGATGGAAATGCAGCTCCTGATGACTTAAGGGTCCAGACGATGATTTGTTGTGGAAACCACATTAAAGCTGCATGCTTTGAATCTTCTTCACCTCTTTCAACCGGAAAATGTGGAGTGTTACCCTGCGGTTTGTTGGGATCGGGTGGAGAATCGGTCCACAGGAAGACCAGCAGCTCTGACTCAGTGTTTCCCATTGCTAAGCTGGGTCAGGAATCCCTATTGTCATGTGATCTTTGACATGCGCCCAGCGGGACGCCGCCGGGGGAGGGGAGCGGCTGCGACGGACCCCAACCGTCCCTTTTAACGGCCTGCTGTCCTCTCCTTTCTGGGCCAGCGGGACGGACGTTGGAAAACAAAACAGAAAAAGAGGGAAACTCTGCTGGACTTTATCTGCTAATCATGGATGAAAACTTGAGTTTTAAAAAGTTTGCATTGTTCTAATAGAGCCTGAAGCTGCAAATCCTTCACAAAATGTGTAGTTAGGGAAGAAAAAAGCCACCCCATCTGGTCAGGGATAAAGTCTGATTTCCTGCACCAGTTCTGTTCACCCAGTGAACCTTGTGATGTTTAATTCCTGGATTTTCTAGTCATTAAACCTGCTTACGCCTAATCTTCCTCCCTGGAAGTGTCTCAAGTCCCATCGAGCGTTTGTTTTGTCGTATTGTGTCAGCTGCCGCCGTTTAGAGAGTTAATTAGATTGAAGCTAAGTAGATGTTTGCAGACTGACAGTGGGCTTATTGTGGCTGTAAGCCTGCGTTTCTGGGTGGGAGGAACATTAAATGTCCAGTTTAGGTGCAGATCTGATGACTGACCACCCAGATCTCACACAGACATGATGGTGGACGGTCATCTGAAGGTGGAAATAGTGAATTTACATGAATCTGTCTCTTTAGCTCTTCGGATCCGTCTTTAGACCAACATGACGGCAGCGCTGTTTGGTGCTCCAGGCGGCTCTAAATTGGTTCCAGCTTAGCCCCCATGTTGCTACGTCACTAAATGTCTCTCCTAATATGTCATTTAAACACCCCTGAAAAACATGAAGGATTTCTGCAGTTAGTCCAGTTAGCTGCGAGCTAACCAGGTTTCCACCCAGATGTTTGACTACTTACTCTTCCATCACCTTAATCCTTTACAGATTATCAATCAGGTTTAAGTCAGGACTCTGCCTGGGCCCATTCAAAACGATACATTTTGAATGGGCCTAGTGGAGCTAATTTTTTAGCTTAGCTTAGCTCTTCAATAAAGTTTTACTTCTGCGGTGAAATTTTGACTGTTTATGCTCTCATGTTCTTCATTGTTAGCGTCAGTTAAACACCGTGTTGATATCACACGTTAGCATTTTCACTAACTTTGAAAATGTTGAGCGCATTTAGCTTCCCTTAAATCTTTCCAGACAAGTTCTAAAGCAGAAATTCACTGAACTCTGATGAACTTTCACTTGAATTGATTTAGAGATTAGTGTTGAAATTTTGGATATCGACAGTTAACTCGCTCACGTTCTTTAGCAATACCACCAGCTAATTATGTGGTTGTTTTTAAGCCTAAACCTGCTGAGGGAATGAATAATTTTGGGTTTTCTGAACTCCAAGAAGAGCTCAGAGACCAAAGAAGAGTCCAGAACCGTAAAGGACGGAGTAAGTTTACCGTTTTCTTAAGAGCTCTGAGTACCAAATTCAGCCCATCTGTAATGCATAGGAAGACTTGTATGTCAACATCCAAGTCATTCATTGAAAACACATGACCCAGTTAGCATTGCAGTGTTAGCACACCTGGAAACATAAACAGCTGCCTTTGGTTTGGTTTAGCTGGTCTTCATCTTCGGAAACGTGGAGGAAGGTGAATCTGGAAATCTCTAGGAAGACGTTGTTATATTTTGTCAGATCACTTTCCTCCCACATGAAGAAACTCCTGAAATCTGTCATTAAAAAGGTTAAATATATTAATTTTAGCTGCTGGTGGAGTATGACTCCACACAAGGCTTTTGTTAAGTCTCCTACAGACAGGAAAACACCCAACCCTCCACATGTGCTCACACTCATGTGTTCATCCACTCATGGTTTTTCCAGAATTTCTATAAAACTACAACATTAAGCTGCTGCCACTTCAGTTGTTCAAAAATATCCAAAATGAAAAGTTGTCACAACTCAAACCACCCAAGTTTCTTAGATCTTTATTGACTTTCCTGTTGTTCTGTCTGCTGGTTGATCTAATAATTCTGTAAAATAGATCATTTATAATCAAAAATCAAGACGGTTTAGGCTTATTTGGAGGAATGTATGTATATATTTGAATCTGTATGATTCTGACTGTGGATTAGAGAAAATTTACCATAAATTAAAAACAAAGCAAACAGTTTTAGTTGTTTGCATATAAATTAGGGGTGGGAATTTTTTTTTTACTAACTCACGATTTGATTAAAATTCGTGATGATTTCTGCTTTAATCGGTTGGAAAGGTTCCTCATGATCTGCTTTGCAAGGCAGAATGACAAACTGAGACGTTAAGGTGTCACGTTTATTACATTTTAAATATTACGCCATGTTTAGCTGGAATTACTCCGTCCCTGCATCCTCCATTTTGTTGTAACGAAGTGTCACGTAGAGAGCGCTTCGCCCCATGAACAACAACGTTGCATTTTCCATCCACAACTTTTTAGTCATTTTACAGCATTTGTAATTGTAAAAAATGTGCGTAATTTGTCACCAAATCGGAAAAACACTTCGTATTAATATCTCCTGCGGATACAAACACCAGAGAGCGAACTATTGATGTCGCTCTCCAATCGTATTTCTGTGAAGACATTCAGGGATTTTCTTTTCTTTTGCGCTGTAATAATGTAATCAGTGACATCTTGGATAATTAACGGCTCTCTGCTGAGGTTTTTCCATATAATATGTCGTTAGTGAGATATTTTAAGTTTTATATCTTTTTCTTTAGGATACAAATGCACCACAAACTCTCTTTCCATTCCTAAAAGTTCCTAAAACATAAACAAAAACTTTCTGTAAGAAGAAAAGAAAAAGTAAAAATACATTCAAACTATTTGGACTATTTTTGGGATATTTTCATGGTGTAATAAAGTTTCCTGGCAGTTTTAATTGCTTTTTTTTTTGTGTATTTAGTCTGAATGGTTAATAAAGGGACATTTTCATATGCATCTCACACAAACAAAAACATGAAGTTAACATCTCGGCTTTCAACCAGTTTCTGCACCAAAGAGTTAAGAATGTATAAACACGTTTTCAGTGAGGCTTTTTAAATGTGAACATGTCATTTTAAATAGATATTTGCTGTTGTTATGGCTGTATGCAAAATAAACAGGGGTGTAATTACTGACTTATTGCGAGGTATCGCATGTTTTGTGCATTTCTGCTTAAAACATGGCAACAAACTTCTGACCCATCGCAACACGGCGTACTGAGCTCCTGACTCTGTGACGTAGCTCTGCTTCGCTGTAGCTTAGCTCCAATGTGTTTCCAAGGTGATCAATCTTCATTTTACAGTTTTTTTGCACAGTAAAGCTCATGTGCACTTCTGTTTTTCTGGGAATTTGGTAAAAACCAAAAAGTCCAAATGTTTCCCTTAAACGGAGAAGGGACCCGCCGAAACCCCGAATTTTGCAAGCTCCCCCCCCCAAGCCTTCCGTCTCCATGGCGACGTGAGAACGTTGCCTCAGACAGCGGATTTATTTCACTGTAAAAATTTCTACACTGATTTTAGGACGTTTTTAATCGATTCTGAATGAACGTAGAGTTGAACTCGTGTCTGTGTTTGTCCTGCCTTCGTTTTGAAAGCTGCTGACAGCTGTTATTTGTATTTCTCGTTCGCGCTGCCCTCAGATGTCGTCCCTGATGTCCAAATGTCGGGTTGACGGCTGCAAAATACAGAGGAACTGGGTAATTACTGGCTGTGCACTGAAAGAAGAGGATTTGTCGAGCACTCGCTCCAGAACTAATGGCACCCTGAGTGCCGCTTCGCCTCTCAGCACCTCTTTCCTGTTTCAAGTGAAACCTTTACTTATTTGCTCGTCTTTCCCAGGTAATCCAGGTAACACTCAGCACAAGGTGTGAAGCTCTGCAAATTACAGGACTCTACTGTATATACATGTTTTCTATTCAGTTCTGCAGATCTGTGTTGACTGATCTGAGTTTTTACTTTGTTTCGTCCATCTTTGTGGTATTTTGTGTTTGTCTGACTCCTCCTTCATAAACCTAACCGTTTTAACTCCACCTTGTTTCTTCACTCGTTATTCGCAGCATTAGAATCTGAAATTACATTTATAGTTCGATAAATTAAACACAGAATTCTGCAGCACATCTACATGTTAAGCTTTTCAAAGTCAAGCTAGCATAACTTTGACTTCCCTCTCCCACGATATATATATATTTTTTAATTAAAACTATTTTTCTGGCTTTATTAGTTGTCATAGTAGCAAAGCTTTGCGTCCCTTCTTCTTTTACATAGCATGCTTACATTCAAGATGCTGCACCTTATTTTGACAACGTGGCAGCTAAAACCAGTGCTAGTCATTGTCAGCGAGCCACTTTTTGCGCTCCAGCAGGGAGATGCGGGGTCGGATCTCGTGCGAATGACGTCACATTGCCAGGGGTCTATAGAAACACAAGTTTTATCGGAATTGGTAAGTTTCCATTAAGCAAATTTATTTTCATAATTTGCGCAATTCTATGGCTAATGGAAACCCAGCTGGTGTTTTCTTGTCTTGGTCAACATAAATCAGGAATGGAAAACGAGTTGACTGGACATTACTGGCTAGCAGGTGTTGCAGAAGTTAAAGATCTTTCTCTCCAGTTTCTGCGGCGAAAACTAGAGAATTCATTAGACGTAAAGCAGGGCACACTTTTCCTCCGGGTGGTCAGCTCGTCTGCTGCCTTCAGTCTGGATGGGAGCTGGTTTCCATGACCACCAGGTGCAGATTATTCCCCCACAAAGCAGCGTTTGGCTGAAGCGGGGGAAACCGGATCTGTGTACCTGGCACTTTGTCCCGGTCTCCAGCTTCAGGTCGTGTTCACTAGTCTTCTTTGACAGCCTGCTGAACACAAAGGGACATGAAACCAGAGACCCTCTCCCCCCACCCCACCAACTCCAACCTTCACTCCATATTTTCCTTCTCCGGTTCTAGGAAATGTATACCATCGGCTTTTCACTCTCCATGATTTATGGCCAATGCCAACACTATAGACCGCTTTATGTCTCTACTGGTGATGTGATCCTTTTAGTATTATCAAAAAGATGCAAACGGCGTTAAACCCAAGCACCAGCTACCACCCATTTCCCCTTTTTAATGAATGAATAGACCATTCAGCATTTCACGAGGCCCCTCTCGGGAATGCCATTGTGCATTTTGAACCTCACTTTGCAGTTATATCCCTCTTTTTTTGCTCTCCACGTCTGCTTATCTTCTGATTGACTCTCATGATGTGTGTGCAGCTTTTCAGGGCATCCTTGAATTCCACTCATTCACCCGTCCTTCAACAGCGGCCGTCCCGTCTCTGGAGGCACTTACCCTCACAAATCTCACACCATGGGGGTGTGAACTGAGGAGAATCCTATGGGACAGGGAGATTACCACCAAGGCCACAGATCTTGTGACAAAAGAGGGATTTTGCTGAGTCCGAGACTTTGGATTGAGTTTTTTTCACCGTAAGCATCAGAAGGCTGGAAGGGAAGCCTCCAGGTGCGTTTGGTTTGGACGAGTTAAGCTTTAAAAGCCAAAGAACGGAGAAAAGACTCCAGCAGGGCCTCTAGACGTCGCTGCTTGCGTCTTGTTTTACACAAAACAAATAATTTGGTTCCTTATAGCTGTGAAATGTGAATCGGGAGCTTGAGGACAGTTAAAATCAATTCACTGACGTCATCGCGTGATGAAGATGCGTCACTTTGCTTCCCTTTTCGACATCAAGCCCAAGTTGAACGATTTCATACAGAGTTTTGTGCCAGCTGTTGTCTGATTGGTCAGAAGTTTGTTGCCAAGTTGCGATGGTGGTATTTCACTTCAACTAATCCATTTTTGTATTTGCAGGCATCGTAAATACGGAACGTTTGTCTGACGCGGGGAGGAATTATGTACATTGTCTAAGATTCCTCAGGAAATAACTACAAAGACTATCAAATGGCCAAAAACTCCTGAATGGAAATTACAACGTTGGCGTCCATGGAGGAGTTTGCAGAAAGGTGGCGCTCGCTATGCGACACTTCGCCAAAACAAAGCGGAGGATGCAGGGAGGGAGTAATTCCAACTAAACATGGATTAATATTTAAAATTTAATAAATATGAAACTTTACTGTCTCGATTTGTCATTCTGCCCTACAAAGCGGACTGGAGGAGATCACGAGGATTCACACTGAGATTAAAGCAGAAATCAAAATTGATTTTGAATCAAATTCTGGCCCCAGAAATTGGAATCGAATTGTGAGAAAGTAAAAGATTCCCACTCTGCTATGTTTACATTTCACTGCTAAAAGTACAACTCTTTGCACTCTTTCCTGTTTTTCCCAAGGTGGAGTGTTTCTTCAACACAAACAGCAAACACTGTCTGCTCTGGTTTTGGCATTTCGCTTAAATCCTCGGCTTCTTTAACCGGTTCTTTAGCCGCAGGCGACATGAATACTTTTTACAGTCGAATTATGTGCACTTGTACAATTTCCTCTACATAACTACAAAGACGGATGAAAATTGCTACGTCCACAGAGGAGCCCGTCTCTGTAGCGCTTCGTTGGAGCAAAACAGTGGGAATGAGTGTGCCGAACACCGAAGTTGGTGTTGTGTGAGAGGTACGGCGACCACATGACTGCGTGTCGACTGCTCGGGTTTGGATGAAGTATGGGAAAGACTGAAGGCTCCCACATTTCTCCTTCTTTTCCTCTAATCCAAATGGATACCAGCAAGTTAGATGGGTTTGTTGGGAGTCCAACCCCGTTTCTTCACCACAGTTCAGCTTAGCTTCACCAGGTTATTAAACGCTGCACAGGCGGAGCGCTGGGCGCCTGAATGGTTATGCTTCATACCCTCTGACATTGTTCTGGTCCAGGTGGTTCAGTGCCATCAGAATTAGAGACGGGAAAGATTGTAGACTGTAAACATTTAGAGGTGCTTTAAAAGATTTGTAAGGCTTTTGGTCCAGACAGTGCCATTATTGGCAGGTTATCAGACATAGATAACCTGAGTAAACCCAAGAAGCAGTTTTCAAATGACAAAAAGCTTTTTAGGTCACAAATTAACTGTGATTGAGCCATTTCATGTAAGAGGTTTAGCCAGACTTCGGTTGCTTAATACCTGAACTGCAGATGTCAGAAACTATTGAAATAGTACATCTGATGAATGAAAGATTTCTAAAACAACATGTTATCTAAAAAGATCCCATCAAAAACAGCAGAAAAAACAAAGTCAATAGCTGAATTTCCATTGACCTTAAAATTGCTCAAATTGGAAATACGAAAATGGAAATACGGCATTTTTGAAAAAAGCTTTTGCACTAGAATGAGGTGTTTTTACAGCTGTGTCAAAATTTGTGTATTTCACAAAACACTTTTGAGTCGCATCAACAAACGGATGTTACTACTGGCAGAAACTACAAAGAAGATAACAAGAACAGATCAGAGGTTGTTTTAATCTCTTATCGCCTGAACAAATTAGATTTTAATCACGTTTCTTATTTAGAAATACCACATTTGTTAAATTGTGTTTTTTCAAAATTTTTAATGGAATACCAAAAAAGTTTGCACACATTTGAAATGGAAATTCAATAATTATATAAATTTGAATCCACCTTAAATATTAATGACATATGAAAACAAGTATTCAGTGTCAGTTTGGGACCAGCTCAATGTTACCGGGCTATAGAAGAGGAGACTCCATGTGTTCAAGGGAAACTGATTTATCACAGTTGATGACTATCAGAAATCCAGCAGGAGAACGTCCAGTCCAATGTGGCCTAGCCAAAGCCTGGACTTCAATCCAGTTAAGATGCTGTAGTTTGATGTTAAACAACACTTGGCTGGTCCACTCATCGTTGTCCTCTCCATGAGTATATGGTGTCCAGGGTTTGTAGCGTGACCGTTAGCTTGCGCTGTTTGGTTTCCTCCTGACATGTTGCTGAGCGTCACGGTGAAATATCTACTTTGGTCTGATGTGGCCAAACGTCGTCATTCCAGAAGTCGTGTTTTATTCAGATGCAGCCATAAATCACCTGATCCTGTTGGCTTTAGAGACACGACTTTCCAAATAGCCATACCTGTTCAGTGTTTGTCTAATTGTCCTGTCATGAACTTTAACCTTTAACCTGCTAACTGAAGCTTGTAAAGTCTGAGACGGAGCTCTTTTCTTTTCTTTTTTGGTCCACTGGCAGCTTTCTGAACCGTTTTCCTCTTGGGAATAATCTTTCTCTCTGAGTGATGATGGACTTTAGACAGATTGAAACTGATTTTATTTTCCAGATCAGTTTTTGTTTATTAACAACACCTAACACTGACATTAAGCTGGATAAAAACTAAGCACAGTTTTAGTTGCATTAGCGAAACTATTGTTTACGATTGGTGTTTCAGGGTTAGCTTTGCCCACCACATCAGTCTTGCAGGTGTATGTTGGCGTCACTGACGGCTGTTTCATTATTAATATTTCAGCTTTCATCTACATACATCACCACATATCTAATACATTTTACAGCCTTTCTATTTATTTCTGCTCGGATTTGTTGCTTGTTTCTAAAACAAAAACTCAAGTGTTTTTCATTTCTCATGCCTCATTTGTGGGAAGAAATATCCAGCGATTGCACATTTCAGTCTGCATTTCCTGGTAGCTTAAAGGCTTTCCGCCCCCACAGCAGAAATTAGCAAGTATTAGTGGAAAAATGCCTAAAAGGAGGCCAGGATTGCAAAAGTTGGTGAGGCTTCAGTAGGATTAAGCCGTTGGGCTCTGCTGAGCTGCAGGCTCCAGGAAAAAGGAAAAGGTCACTCTTTTCTTCATCAACACATTTAGTTGCAGCTGTAAAACTGACAGCAGTACAGATGACCTAATTATCTATTCTTTCATCTCTTATGTTGCTTTTAAATCCATTTTTAAAAACCAGTCAGACTCATTACTCTCTCCAGCTTAATCCCAATCACATGGACTATAAACGGCGTTGCTTTGCCGAGGCTGAAGCGGAGTTAGACCGTGACCTCTGCCATTTTTTTTTTTTTTTGAGCTGAAGTGGGCAGTCTGGGAACAATAACCGCTGGCACCCTGGGATCTGCTAATTGAGGGACCTGATATTGTCTGGCGGATGAAAGCCTTCTTTGTGGTATCTCCCGATCTGCTGTATCACCCCGCGGCCGCCGATAGCCGCGGTAGCCATGACGCCATCCCCCTCCAAGCGCCGTCTGCATTCTTTGTCAGGGATTTAAGTGTCAATTGAAGGTGAAGTGTAATATTTCCAAAACGACTGGAGGAATGTTCCAGTTGGACGTAAAGATTTGCTCTTGAACATGACTGAAAGATGAGTTCTGCAGCAGGAACGGAGAGAGATCAATCTTTGTTTGAATGCATACGCAGGTGCGCAGGTAGCAGCATTTTCCCCCTGATTACAAAGTCCAAGGCCTGTAAAGGCAGGCAGAGGTTTTACATGAAGCGCGTGAAGAAATGATTTATTGAAAAGGGGAAAATCTGGAGAGAGACTCAGAAAAGGGCTCTTCTGTTGAAATGTTAAAACATATCAGGGGTTTATTGCTGGGAGTGAAAGTTTTCTTCAAATTCAGTTTTCACTTTTTAAAACCCTTTTTAATTTTTAAAATTCTGTGTTAAAATTCAGAAAACAATACAAGAAAATTGTCTTTGGATGCTTCCTGAAAGGGGCAGCTTCATTTAAAATCGACTGTTTTTAGTTTTCATCATGTTATAATGTCATTCCCTCAAAACAGCGTAGGACGCCTACAGCAAGTTAAACCAAACATGTTTAAAAACGGCTGTAAAGCCGCTTCATTTACCTCTGAAGTTTGAACTTGGGTCTTGGTTTGACATCAGTTCTGCTTCTTATCACACTTTCTCTCTTTTTAACCGTTTAAATGAAGAAAGAAACAGAAACAAAACAAAATGGAAAAAAATTAATTACATTAAAATGTGAATTATAACAGTAAACATTACATTAAAATGAAAATTCAACTTTGTAGTTGAAGTTGGCGTGGTAGCATTAGCTTCCACTAAATGCTGTTGGATTAGCATGTTAGCATTAGCATTCACTCATTAGCACAGATAACAATTTTAGCAAACTCCATGTACTTGTGATGATTATTAATAATCTCTATTAATGAAGCTGCTTCAGTAGCTAAAACTTTTCTCTTTAGTTAAAATCTGTGTTTGGAAACAGCCATTTCTGAGCTAAGCTAAGCTAAGCTTGATCCAGACTCTCTTCTGGTAATTTCTCTCTCATCCAGTGGATAAAAACCAACTTCTTCCAGGAAACCTGCAGCTGTTTAAGACGTTGTGGCTGTGCAGCGCATCTCCTTTGAGTGTTTGATACAAGCAGGGATAAATATTTAACATCCTTTTTAAGTGTTTAGCATGAGGCTGTTAGGTGGTCAGCGTCCTGTGTAAGCCACAAGGGAATCCTAAGAATGCCCTGGAGGACAGAGGCTGGTCTCTGTTTTAATAAATAAAGTCCTGGAGTTCTGTTACTTGGTCCGAAGCCTCCGGCTATTATTGGTTTTTCTCCTTAGCTTTCAGAACGGCACCTTGTAGCTCAGCCGCTGCAGATTTAAGCACCTGTAATGACTCTGCTGTTAGATTGACTAGATTAAGAAACACTCAGAAGCTCCCTGTGAATTACACCCGAGGGCATCCATGTCTGCTAAACATCTGAGTCAGGTTGTGGCTTTTAAATGGATCATATTGTTTCTCTGACGCGTCTTTGTCTAATTATGCTCCTCCAACGTGGCTCATTTAGAGAAAAATGCTCATTAAATCTGAAAAACCACTTGCAGGTATTGGCTGGTCCCAAATTAGCCGCTTGCTGTTTTGTTCTGGAGAGACAGAGGTTTGGACTTGTCTCATCTGCTTCTTAAACTTTTGCTGTTTGTGCATTAAAACCTCTCAACAGATTGGGTTAGTCACTACCTCTTTCTTTGTTTCACCGGGGTTTGTTTAGACGATAAAATCTGACAAGTCCTTACGAGTTTTTCACATTGATTTGAGCAGGAAAAGACATAAAATATTTTAAAATAAACCGATGTCTTGACTGCAGCTCCTCCAGCAAAGGATAATTTGCTGGTTCAGCATTTAGAAGTTAAAATTTAAGATTAACAATACAAAGAAACATCAAAAACTACAATTAAGTCATTAAACTTAAATATTTGTCTCAGTATAAGCCAGAGAAATAATTCGATTGATTGTGGGCGAATCCAAATCTGGGCTCTTTTATTGAGAAAGATGATCGTCCAAATCATGAATTTGAAAACTTTGTGTTTTAAATTATCGACTGTTTCTCATTAGTTTCAGCTGAACGACATGCTGCTGTAGCGCTTTCACATTGTTTGTTTGCTTCTTTTGCTAATTTTGAAACATTTCTTCCAGTGGAGAGAACATTTTCCCCAATCGGCTAATACGCTAACGACAGAGCTAATTTTTCACTTAGCACTTTAGCTAACTTTGAAAATGTTTAGCATACTTAGCTTCCCCTAAATCAGTTTTTCCAGATAAATGCTAAAAGCTCTGATTTTGTATCTGTTTTGTCAACTTTCAGTTGAATAAACTGATTTTTTCCTCCCTCACATTTAGCTTCCCCTAAGCTAATTTTTTTTTTTCAGAATAACTTTTAAAGCATTAATATACTTGGCCATAAACTTTCAGTTGAATAAAGTTTGACGTTTGTGTTGAAGTTTTGGTTTGTGCAAGTAGACATTTATCTTCATGCTCTTATTTTGAAGTAGGTGCAGACTGTTTACACAGCATTTCCTGTCCTAAAGTTCTCTATCTTTTCCCCCAATAACTTTAAAACAAGAAACATTCAGGAACTAAATAAAACAAACAGTAGAGGACAAGATGTAAATACAATATCTAAGAGCAGAACGGCAGAAAAGCACCTTTGGCTAAGCTGTTTGTATCTCATGTTTTCTTTTTAGACTGAAATAAGTTTGCAGCTCTCATATTGTGAATAACCACTAATCAGACCTACACGCCACCCCCGTCCCACACAAACTAAGCTTTAAAGTTGATTTCCTGACATTATTGGACAGCTTCTAATGCAGCACTGTGATGAAAAAGCAACAAAGGCTGCAAGACAAACAAAGGAAAGCAGGGTTTTACCTGTCAGAGTCTCATTTAGCCACACAACCTAACTGAGTCATTTTACAGGCTGCAACTCGCTCTTAAAGCCACTGCAGAGACCTCAGCATGTTAAAGCACTTTGCTGTTTGAGGTATGCATCTGCAGGAGCCTCCCTCCAGCTGCAGAAAGCAGCATTAAGCCGTATAGCCTCAGAGTTTTCTAATAAACACGGTTGCTAATGTCTTTAACTACCTTTGTGTTGAGGAGGGAAGTGCACAGAAACTGTTGGCAGCGCTGACATGATGGATTATTTCATTTTGCTTCTCTTTAACCTTCAACTTCATGTTTAACCTGAGGGCAAGTCAAGTCAAACCTCCCCTGCTGCAGGGCCGCGTTAAGCTAGCAAAAACCCTGGCTGCTCTCCAAGCGTCACTACATCACGGCAGGTTCACTACGGGAGGTGAAGCGTCCACAGGCTACAAATTATGCCTTGATAAACTCAGCAGGCAGCTAACAGGCTGCAGTTTTCCTACGTCTTTACTGGACAAAACAGCTACACAAATCAGCGCTTAACATTTATCTGGAAGAGTTAGCTTAACAGAAGCTAAGTACGCTAAACAATTTCAAATTAGCAGAAGCACTGAAGTGTGATGTGAAAAATTAGTTCTGCCTTTAGCGCATACTAAACAAAAATGTGAAAGCAAAATAGCGTTTAGCTGAAGCTAATGCTAAAGAACATGAAGGAGGAAACAGCTGATTGTTGATGTTTGAATTTATTTAAATAAATTTTAGCCTGAAACCTGTGCTTTAGAATTTATCTGCAAAAATTTTGTGGACAGAAGCTAAGTGTGCTAAACAATTTCAAACTTATTAAAAATGCTAACGTGATAAGAAAAGCGGAAGTGTGGCCTCTGCTGGAAGTAACATTTTCAAAATTAGGAAAAGCACGAAACAAAAATGTGAAACTGAGATAGCAAAATGGTGTTTATGTGAAGCTAATGCTAAGCAGTTGGTCGTTATTTAACTGAAAGTTTACAAAACAACCAACTTAATCAACACTTCAGAATGTGAACAGAAAATGAATTTAGGGGAAGTTAAGTATGCTAAATGTTTTCAAAGTTACCAGAACGCAAAACAAAACATTAGCTTTGTTACTAGTGGATTAGCGGAAGAGTTAGCGCCGCTGGTTAAAGGCGTCCCGGCTGTGCAAACCTCCACCAGCCCTGCAGAGATATCCAGTTACCTGCTGAGGTAACCAGGTCTGATCTGACCTAAAAACCTGCAAAGTTGGAAAGTTTCCTTCTTCTTGCAGTTGAAATGTTTCAGTCTTTTGCTTTTTTTAAGCTCACAGACGGACGACACCATCGCTGCTACGGACTGCACCTTTAAGGGTTTCATTTTCTTTTCAGAGTAAATCACGAAGCTGCTGGGGCCTCCGAGGGTCGCTGCAGGGTGAGAGCAAACCAACAAGCCGTTTTAACCAGTGGTGGACACATGTCCGCTAGTAGCAGAGCTAATGCTTCATTTAGCGCTTCTGCTAACTTTCAGAGTCATACTTAGCTTGGGCTATCAGTTTAGCATTAGCTTCCTCATAATACTGTTAGTAAAGCATTTCAGCATTAGCAGACCTGATATTTAGTCAGTACTATCAGTGCAGTGAACTTTAGTGCCCACCACTGGTTTTTACGTTATAAGGAAATCCAAAATTTGTTTGGATGAGATAAAAAAATAATTATGAGATTTATTTCTTTTTAAAACCAAAATATCTTCTTTTTTAGAAAAGAAAGGTGGTAGCAGTAAATCAGCAACAGCTGTTGGGGTTTTAAGAAGAAACCGGGTGAGAAGTAGAGTCAGAGGAAACCCCTTTATGCCTTTCTAAGAAGTCATATTTTATATCCCGTTATGAAAAGATACATTCCTGAATTTATTTCCAAGGTCTGGCAGTTAAACACTTGTGTAGGTTTTAACAGATGACCATGAGAACATTTACTTCATCCTCAGATGTAGGAGGCGTCCAGTTTCATTAGCTGCCCTGAAGCCATTTTCCCATCCGTTTCTGCATTTTATCTCCTCTGACTTCATAAACTCCAGCCTCTGAATGCCCTTCCTGTAACAATTTGTAGCTGTCCAGGCTTATGTACTTTCTGTTGTTGAATGGCGCATTGTTTGTCTGGAAGGAGAACGAGGCCACACACATACAAACATCCACTCCTCCTCTTCCTCCTCCTTCCAACAGGAACCTGCGTGTGTGTGCAGCTCCAAGCTGAAACTTTCTGGATCTCCGTCCCGTTTCTGAGTGACACGCACAGGGAAATCTCCCTGGTGAAAAGTCTGCGCTCAGGGGGAATGCCTGAGCGCAGACAAAAGCGGCGTATCCTCACTTAGCTCCTCCACCCATTGCGGCTAAACGCAGCAGGACGGCGGTGGAGAGCTCCTCGGTTCGGTTCGGTTCAGACTGCAGGAATATCCATGAAGCTGAAAGATTTCTGTTGTCTCCATTTGGTGCTCATTCCGATGAGACTTGGGTTAGGACGATAGAAACGTCACAAACTGACGGTTAGAGCCTCATTCTTGCTTCAGACTCTGGAGGTTTCCAGACTTTAGTTTCTGCTCAGCTCTCTGAAGGTCCCACCAAAGCATTTCAATCACATAGAGGTCTGAACTTTGACTAGGCCATTGCAGGACCTTGATTCTGCTGTGTTTGATGGCGATGTTGGACAGATGGACTGACAGTAGAATACTTTGGTCTCTAGAAGAGATCATTACTTGAACTGTTTTCTAAACTTTCAGTTGAATAAAGTTCAACATCTGTGATGAAGTTTTGGTTATCAACTGTTAAGAATCTGTAAAGTAGTGAGCCATTTATATTCATGCTCTTATTTTGAAGGGAGTGAAGAGTGTTTGCACAGCAGTTCTGCTTCCTGTCCTCATGTTCTCTCTCTGTTTTCCTCAATAACTTTATTTCAATCTAGAAACAAACAAAATAAAGCAGAAAGTAGAGAACAACAAATATCATAAATACAATATGTAAATATGTACAATATGTTTGTGATTAGAGTTTTAGGGTTAGCACAACTAGTACGATGGTACTAGTCAATCAGCTGAGTTGTTTCTGCTGATTCATAATTAGAAAATATTTTAAACGGGGAAAAATCAATACTTTTAACTTAACCTGCTGAACCAACTTGTATTTAATCCTACATTGCAGTTTATATTTTGTTTATAGGACCAAACATCCCTTAATTACTCCAAAGTTTTACTGAATGTAATAAAAATGCGTGAATATGAGTGGAGTGAACTCATTTTGTCTGAGGTGAGCGAGTTCAGGCATCTCTAAGGCTTTGACACTAAAAACACAAACATCATAACAGAGAGTATATCAGTGTCAGAATCAGAGCCAAGTATTTGCTCAATGAAGCTGCAGTGAAAAGCAGCCGCTGCTCAAACACAGAGCTTTTCTTCTTCTGCTGCCGCTAAATGACACCAGGGCAAATAATGCGACACATTGAGACGAGTTCTGTCAGATCTTTGATGTGGAGGATGAAAGGTCTCTGGTGTGCAAGAGACGGTAATCTGAAGAAAACCAGACCAAATATATCAGAAACATATTTATCTTTATCCAAAACAGCAAAATCAAAGGGCTCTTATGGTGAAAACTTCTCATTTGGCACGTTTTCATACTTCCATTTGGATCTCAATTGATTATAAAAACAACCCAACGGTTTAAACAAATCCACCCAGTCGCTTTTTGGAAATTATTAAATGATTTTGGTGTCAGAAAAATGAGTCATTTCAAAAACCTTCCAGATGTTAAGTTACATTCAGTGTTACCTAGCAACCCAACCAATGCCCAGGGCCGTTACCTAGCAACCCACCAATGCCCAGGGCCGTTACCTAGCAACCCAAGCCACGCCCAGGGCCGTTACTTAGCAACCAAAGCCACGCCCAGGGCTGTTACCTAGCAACCCAAGCCATGCCCAGGGCCGTTACCTAGCAACCCAAGCCATGCCTAGGGCTGTTACCTAGCAACCCAACCAATGCCCAGGGCCGTTACCTAGCAACCAAAGCCACACCCAGGGCCGTTACCGAGCAACCCAACCAATGCCCAGGGCCGTTACCTAGCAACCTAAGCCACGGCCAGGGCCGTTACCTAGCAACCAAAGCCACACCCAGGGCCGTTACTGAGCAACCCAAACCACGCCCAGTGCCGTTACCTAGCAACCCAAGCAGAACTCCAGCATGTTTGGTCATCTAGTTTTACTGCTGCCTGTGCTGAACAATGGCTGCTGCACTGCAAAAACACAAAAACTTGTCAAGTAGTTTTGGTCGAGTTTCTAGTACAAATATCTTAATACATTTGAAATAAGATAAAACTAACTTACAAATAACTTGTCAGCAAGAAATAGGAGATTTATTCAAGTCAATAATTTCTTAATATTTGTGAAAAAAGTACAAGTTCCACTGGCATATTATTTTCATTATTAACTGGTACTTTGCCCATTAATATTAAAGAATTATTACGAAACAAACTCCTATATTTTGTTGAAAAGTTATTTGTAATGTATTTTTTGTTTTATTGTGTACTAAAACATTTAGAAACTGGAGCAAAACACTTGGTATAAGCTTGTGCTTTTGCAGTGAAGTGCTTTGTCATTGACTCGCTGCACAGAAACCACTTGCTGCATTCTTGGTGTTTGCGCAGCAGGCTTGACTTTTGCTTGTCAAAGATGTGTGTTTGTATAATTGTACATCTGTTTGCAGCCGTTTTCACATGTGAGTGTAAACGTCGAGTTGGGGGCGTGGCCAGCTGCTGTTTATTTGGATTTAAAGTGACAGAGGCCCTAAAACAATTAAAATCTCATTAGCTAAGAATGATATGGAGCGAAAAACGTAGTGAACATGTTTTGTATAGGCCATAGACCTATCCTAACCTGTTCAAGGAAGCATAAGTGACCACCTGTGAAAGCCTAACTTCACTCTTTGCATTTAATGAATTTTACCAAACCGCTATCTGGATTTTTCTGTGGTTTCTTTGGGGAGTTTTAGGAGCAATTTCCCTCAAATAATTACTTGAGCCTCAGAAAATGATTCTGCAGCCGTCTGAATAGCAGCTCAATGCAAAGCAAATCCCTGTTTTAGTGTTTAGGAAGTCAAGGCCCACGTTGACCCGGTGGGATGAATTCAACCACAACCTCTCCCTTTCTCTTTCTGACTGCTGCTCTCCTCCTACACGCCATCATTAAAGGCCAACAGATGTTAGCCGCATCACATGTGGATCGAAATCCCCCCGCCCCCACGCCAGCGTTTTATTATGCACTTCACCACTGCCGTAAATCTCTCCAGGGAATCGAACCGTCGCCTGAGTCTGAATGACCAAACAAACGTTCCCCCCAGGCGCCAAACGTAGCCGCTGCTCTTCTTTCACATGCAGGAGATTCGGGTATCGGGAATCCTGAACCAACATGATCGGAATGCCGTTTTTCCCTGCTTTGTCCCGTCTCTGTTTGACATATTTTTTGTTCTTTCGGGATAATTTGACCTGGAATGTTTTCACGTCAGGCTTCAGAGCTCATGGGCAGCAGCTGCTCAGGTAGGAGAGTGAAATCAGTAATCAGACATCAGAGGTTTGGGTTGTGGAAATTTGATTTCTTTTTCTGATGCATTTCTGCAGCTAAAATCAAAAACTAAAATCTTAAACTTTTACACCTTTTACTATGCCACATGCTACAATCATAAACTTCTGTTTATTTTTTTAAGAAATTGTAATCTATGATGCTCCTAAATAAAATCCCAGCTCTATGTTGTTGGATAACCATTAGCTCCAAGTTATCAGGGCTCGTATTCCCCAACAATCCTGTTTTCCCACCTGATTATTGGTTCAATTGGGAGCAACACCGCAAAATTTGTTACATTTCGAGCTGCTGTGGTTCTCTCTCTCTGCTCTGAGTCAAACCAACCAAACCCTTTTAAAAACCTGTTCCCTTCCTGGCCTGAGGGGGCGCTGCACCAAGGACCAATGTAGGGAACAACACAAAAATATCTCAAGAAGACACTGAGTGCAGCTTCCTTCTTCACCAAATGGAAATAAAAATTGTGTGGCGTCAGATTTAAGCGGTTGTAGATCGCTTCAAAAGCAGGAAGTGAACTACAGCCCAAAGCATTCTGGGTAAATGCAACCAAAACAAACATGAGATTCTAGTGCTAGTGGGACAAATGTCTCATGATCGCTTGCCAAAGACAAAAGATAAATCCTCAAACCACTAAAATCTGACTGCACTCTATTTTTGTTTCCATTTCGTGAAGAAGGAAGTTGCGCTCAGTGTCTTCAAATGTTTTTCTGTCGTTTCCATCAGTAGTTCTAGGTGCAGCGCCCCCACAGGCCAGGAGGGGAAGAGGTTGCTCAAAGGGTTTGGTTGGTTTGGTACAAACCATTACTGAAAATGTTACGAATGTTGCAAATTTGTTCCCCAAACAAACCGAGTCTACCAGACTATCAGGTGGGAGAACAGCCTTAAACACACATAATTCTGATAAATGGAAGACAATTTTAAGAAAGGAAACAAAATCCGGAGCTTGGAGTTAAGAACAGATTCATTAAATTAGTCTTCATGTCAAAACGTGCTTCTGAATGATCATAGATGTGGTGACACTTAAGTATGGAAACAAAAGGAAAAACAAAAAGCCAGAGCCAGACCTCTGTCTCCATGAAACTGATGTGAAAAGCAGACCTGGGGCTCATTAAGGTGAAGCAGCCACAGACATTACCTTGATGTTCATGATGATGTGCTGTCTGATAATTGATGACTCAGCAGCATTCAGGTTTGCCTGTATCGTCTTGTCGATTCGGAAGCATGGAGGCTTTCATCTGCAGCTTTTCCAGCGTTTACAGTCGGATTATGAATAAGAATTTCCAGAGTTTTTATTCCAGGGAATAGACGGACTTACCTTTGGCATGATGGAGGAAGAAGGAAAAGATGAAGGGTAAATTCTGAGAAATAAGACAAAAAGGCTAATTAGGTTACCAAACAAACAGACGAGTTTCATTACTTTTTAAAAATATTGTGACATTATGATGGGAGGAGACATGAAGCAAGGATCTTGGGTTGAAACTCTTCCATTTCACCCCAATCACTCCATCTTATTGGTGCCTCAGCTGAAACTATGAGGCCTGGACAGCTTTAGGTGTTTTGGCCTACAGGGTCCAGGAAGGTGGACCCTGTAATATCATCATGCTGTTTGTCCTGCATGCTGTTCACACCAGCATAGTAAACACAGAGACCATGGCAGAGAGGATCGGCTCTTACGAGTCCACAGGTTTGGAGGACACGATGATTGATGAGCTCCAGCATCAATCCAGTTCGCCTGCTGCAGGTTTGGTCTAACGGTACGTCCTTCCTCATCTCTCAAATTCCTCGGCTGGTCATCCTGGTCTGGCTGAAAATGTCTGTCTGTGATGGTCGTCACCCAACTGCACCAATGAGAACGGATTTCGGGAGTTTGCCCCGACCACGCAGAACCACGCAGCAGGCAAATGTGACCATCATCCAACCTCTTCACGGCAGTCTGAACGACCTGATTCTCATCTTTCACCGCTCAAAATATTTCAGCCTCTGCCACTTCGAGATATGGAAATAAATTATATCTGACAGTTTTCAAAGCGTCTGCAATCTGAATAGTGAAGCTGCATTTTATCCGACTTTTACATCAGAGACGTGAGACACGCGTCATAATTCTGCAGCAGAAGAAGCCAAACTAGGCATAAAAAATTATAATCATGAAACATGACTGCAGTCTGTCAGTAATTCACATCACAATCCCACCTTTCTTGGTTCTGACTACACATGCAGACAGACCAAAAGTTGGGCTTCCTTTGTCTTAAGATCTTGACGATTCTGTCGGCTCCCATTGATGGAACAATCAATGGGATTCGCCTCGCCTGGAGTTCCCCTCCGTCTGTTCGCAGGTCGGAGAAAACGCTCGCTCCTGACTCATGCTTGCTACAAACCAGCATTACATTTATGCTGTTCTTCTGTGGATGTGGGCTGCTTGGGGATTATTAACTGTTCACTCAGAAGACTGATTGCAGTCACATTTAATCAGTAGTATGAACAACCAGGCAAATAATAATAATAAAAAAATCGTATTTCAGAAAATTAAAAATCTGAATTGAGCGTCCAGACCTGCTCAGGCCGTGACGTCCTGGATGAGCCGCTGATGAACTCTAGGCCTCTGCGCTGTTCGATGGTTCTCACTGGTTCGGTGGCGTCCCAAAGCCTTAAAAATGTCTCTGAAACACTTTCCAGATTTTAGTAGAGATGTTTCTCATCTGTTCTTGAGGTTCTTCACTTTGAGTCATGAATCACATGAATTGCTTTTTGGGATCAGATTGAATTGATTGCCTAGTGGTGACCAAAGAAATGGTGGTTAATCAGGAGGTGATCACCGCCTCCCATGGCGTCTGGATCTGTGGTACGGTTGTGTCCTTTCTGTTTCACCGGTTCCTTCATGACTGGATAAAACGGTTCCTTTCACTCGTGTCACTGCAGTAGACCACCGTCAGTCTCTGGACCTAATGACGTTCAAACACATGACCATGTGTTTTGGTTTAGCTGGCAGAAGAAAACAGCTTGGTTGAGGTTGTTTGAAGCACTCAGTGCGTCCAGAAGCCTGCAGTTAATTTTCTGTTTTTAAGCACCAGTTTAGATCACCAGATGACCTTTTCAGTGCAGAAGCGGTTTGAAGCGGTACATTGCTCTTCCCAGAACTGCTGTTACTTTCTAAAGTTTCATGTAGAGACCAAAACCTGCAGCACTTTGATGTCATTTATTGTCCTTTGCTTGTTAAATCAATATTCTGTCTCGCTCTTATGGAGTCCCAAACACAAGCCAGCCTCTCTGTGGCGAACTCAGCGCCTGGAGATCCCCTCCGTCTGTTCGCAGGTCGGAGAAAACGCTCGCTCCTGACTCATGCTTGCTACAAACCAGCACAGCATTGTTTTTGTTCATTTCTGAGTGAGTCACCAGCCAGAAACAAACACGAATCGAGTCTTTATTGGTTGTCCCGCTAGGTCCGTGACACACGGATGAGCTGTGAATTCAAACCTGCTGCACAGCAGAGGAAATGCTGGTGAATACAGTCTGCTTTGCATATTTCTACTGCGCAGATAAAACTAAGAGGTCTCATCTTTCAGTTTATGTTGCAGGAGAGGAAGAAAACCTTAATCAGCTGCAAATGAGTGGTTTGGAGAAACAGCCATGGCCTGTTATCGTTACGGAAACAAACTGAGACCAAATAAACAGTTTGTCTCAGATTCTTTCAACATGGAGCGTGACGAATGTTCCCACATGGTGGCTCATTTCTGTTAAACATCCTGGCATCTTTTCACAGCTTTTCCTTCTAGCGGATGGATGGATGGATGGATAAACAATGGATGAATGGATGGATAAATGATGGATGGATGGATGGATGGATAAACAATGGATGGATGGATGGTTGGTTGGATAAATAAACGATGGATGGATGGATAAATAAACGATGGATGGATGGATGGATGGATGGATGGATGGATAAATAAACCATGGATGGATGGATGGATGGATGGATGGATAAATAAACCATGGATGGATGGTTGGTTGGATAAATAAACAATGGATGGATGGATAAACGATGGATGAATGGATGGATAAATGATGGATGGATGGTTGGATGGATAAACAATGGATGAATGGATGGATAAATGATGGATGGATGGATAAACAATGGATGGATGGATAAATAAACGATGGATGGATGGATGGATGGATGGATGGATGGATAAATAAACGATGGATGGATGGATGGATGGTTGGTTGGATAAATAAACAATGGATGGATGGATAAATAAACGATGGATGGATGGATGGATGGATGGATAAATGATGGATGGATGGATGGATGGATGGATAAACAATGGATGGATGGATGGTTGGTTGGATAAATAAACGATGGATGGATGGATGGATGGTTGGTTGGATAAATAAACGATGGATGGATGGATGGATGGTTGGTTGGATAAATAAACGATGGATGGATGGATGGATAA
>NW_006799986.1:1087858-1089716 GCF_000485575.1 Poecilia formosa | reverse complement strand
GGATGAATGGATGGATAAATGATGGATGGATGGATGGATGGTTGGATGGATAAACAATGGATGAATGGATGGATAAATGATGGATGGATGGATGGATGGTTGGATGGATAAACAATGGATGAATGGATGGATAAATGATGGATGGATGGATGGATAAATAAACGATGGATGGATGGATGGATGGTTGGATGGATAAACGATGGATGAATGGATGGATGGTTGGATGGATAAACGATGGATGAATGGATGGATAAATGATGGATGGATGGATGGATAAACAATGGATGGATGGATGGTTGGTTGGATGGATAAACAATGGATGAATGGATGGATAAATGATGGATGGATGGTTGGATGGATAAACAATGGATGGATGGATAAATAAACGATGGATGGATGGATAAATAAACCATGGATGGATGGTTGGTTGGATAAATAAACAATGGATGAATGGATGGATAAATGATGGATGGATGGTTGGATGGATAAACAATGGATGAATGGATGGATAAATGATGGACGGATGGTTGGATGGATAAACAATGGATGAATGGATGGATAAATGATGGATGGATGGATGGATAAACAATGGATGGATGGATGGTTGGTTGGATAAATAAACAATGGATGGATGGATAAATAAACGATGAATGGATGGATGGATAAATAAACCATGGATGGATGGTTGGTTGGATAAATAAACAATGGATGGATGGTTGGTTGGATAAATAAATGATGGATGGATGGATGGATGGATAAATAAACGATGGATGAATGGATAAATAAACGATGGATGGATGGATGGATGGATGGATAAATAAACCATGGATGGTTGGTTGGTTGGATGAATAAACGATGGATGGAGGGATGAGTATTTTCTTTTCCAGGCCTGGAAGGAATTTTCCCAGAATTCCCTCTGCTCGCTGCATGCAGCCTCTTCCTCTCGGCGTTCGGCTTCGTGCCGTTCCCTCGTTGCGGATCAGAGTCCTTCTTTCCTTCCTTCCTTCCTTCCTTCCTTCCTTCCTTCCTTCCTTACTTCGGCTCTTCTCTCCGTTTACATTACGGACAGAAACTCTGAATTCCCAGAACGTTCCCGTTGCGTTTTCTCATGTGGGAAATTGGCTTCAGTGAGACCCGGAACACAAACAACCGTCCGGAGGAGCCAATCCCCAGAGAGCACTTCCTGTTCCTCCAGAGCAGGGCGGACATGTTGCCGGAACGGTCCTGAGGGAAAACCCGGACAGGCCACATGCTTTAATAAAGCATCTGGATCATTTATTCTTCCCTCTTTTCTTGGTCCACAGCTAATCCTCTCATCAGGTGTTGATTTTCCCCTCAGATGATGGTAAACGGTAGTTCAATGAGCTGGCAGTGTGTCGTTTGGCCTCCGGTCGGACCCTTTGACCTGGTTTTGGGAGTCGGATGTCTGAGCAAGGAGACGTTCCGACATGTTGGAGCGAACAGCTGGAATGTGCCACTCCTGCACCAACCTCTGAACCTCTGGACTCACACGGCTTCACTTTTCCTGTCATCTTTAGAAATACAGCTGTGGTGGAAAAGAAAGTACACCCTGACTCAGCCTCAGGATGTTCGCCACCAGTTTCCACACCAACGGTTAGTGGGAGATGTACCACTGATTCTCCTACTGGACCAGCTAACCGACGCTAATTAGAGCTGATTACCTGATTGATTAACCAGATGATGCTAATTAGAGCTGATTACCTGATTGATTAACCAGATGATGCTAATTATCGATTGGTTACTTGATCATCATGAGTTGGAGCTCCAATATTAAAGAAACGCCAACATGGAACAATGTCAGCCATGAGCTCAGAAAAGCAACTGTTGCTCCCCATCA
>NW_006799986.1:1060488-1087328 GCF_000485575.1 Poecilia formosa | reverse complement strand
CCTGATTGATTAGCCAGCAGATGCTAATTACAGCTGATTACCTGATTGATTAGCCAGCAGATGCTAATTACAGCTGATTACCTGATTGATTAGCCAGCAGATGCTAATTACAGCTGATTACCTGATTAATTAGCCAGCAGATGCTAATTACAGCTGATTACCTGATTAATTAACCAGCAGATGCTAATTATCGATGGGTTACTTGATCATCATGAGTTGGAGCTCTAATATTAAAGCAACGCCAACATGGAACAATGTCAGCCATGAGCTCAGAAAAGCAACTGTTGCTCCCCATCAGTCTGTCCAGGGTGAAAGGTCAAACTATCTAAGCTAACCAAGAGCTTCAGATCAGACTCTGCAGGTCTCAGCAGGTTAAAGGTCAAAGTTCATGACAAGACAAGAGTTGAAGAGGAAATGAAGGACAAGACTTCACTCCACTACTTGAAAAGTGGATGGATGTTTGGTTGGATGAATAAATGGTTGGATGAACAGGTGGTTGTGGATGGATGGTTGGAACCTAACCCTGACCCAGTGTCCCAATGGCCTAGTCAAAGTCCAGACCTAAACTGAAGCTCCGTGGAAGGAAAACTGGGCTAAAACGAGCAGCTGAGAGAGAGAGACGGCTTTAACAGATGGGGTGTACTTACTTATTTTATTGTTTTCCAAACTCAACTTTTCCATATTGAATTTACAGGATGAGAGTTAAATGATTTCAGACCCTTCTAGAAACCAGATCCTGAACATAGAGGGGTGTACTTTCTTTTCACCTGATGAAGACGCGCTGCGTTCTTTGCCCGACCCTCCTGGCTGTAAATGTGCAGCCAGGCGGCGGCGCGCCCTTTGAACCCGGTCACCCCGGCGACCCCGGGTCCGGATTCCTGCAGAGGGAGGGTCGTCTCCTCCAGGTGAATGATTAGTCAGGGCGCCGTGACCCCTCGCTCCGGGTTTACACGGCGAACCGGTCGCCGTCGGCAACACTTCCTGCTCTGTGTTTGTTTTAAAACCTGCAGGAATCAAAATGTGAAAGTTTCCAGGATGGAAACGGAGGACAGCAGAAACACGGAGCTGCTTGTCTTTACCTGTGTTCAGACGTTGTGATTGGCTGAGAGTCACCTGCTGGCGGTGACCCCTCAGCTGACCTCACTGGGACTGGGTCGCCCCCTGCTGGTGGAACCTGGAATCACACCAGAGAAATGATGGATCCAGTGAGAACAGAAACAGAAACAGTTTGTTTTAAATGGTGAAATGGGATTAAATGGGAAGTTTGGAAATTATTTTTATTTTTCATCAGATCAATAGAAAGAAGAAGATTAAAACTTTTTTAGACTTTTTCTGTTCTGTAGATTAAAAAGTAAGTATGGGCATCCACCCATCCATCCATCCATCCATCCATCCATCCATCCATCCATCCATCCATCCATCCATCCATCCATCCATCCATCACCTTCCATATTTTCCTAATATTCTTTTCTAATAATTTCCTGCCTGTTAATTTCAAATTATTCTGTTACAATCTGTGAATCTCTTCCTGCCTCCTGCATCAGGCTCATTTAGTCTCAGTAAATCTAATTGAATCATTTACTACCCAGAGCAGTGATGGGCAGCAGGCGGTAACCTGATCAGCTGATCTCCCTGCTGAGAACAGAAGTTCGGATATTTGGGGTAAAACCGAGGAGAAACCCTGCAGCTGAGTTTCAGATTAAACCCGATCAGCTCAGCGCTGCGTGTTTGCGGTCTGCGCCGCAGACCAAAACAAGCAGCCTGAAACGACTTCGTTATCTGCAGCGGCATCAGACGGAAACCGAATCAAAACGGCGCCTTTTGTTTCCCTCCTGCAGCGTTGTGGCTCCAATCTGCCAGCTGCTGACAGCTTCATGATGGCCTGTTTGATTTTCCCCAGGTGGGTTTTTGTCAGCAGAGCACCACCTGCTGCTTGCTTCTGGTCATTTGCTCATTTACAGGACAGTTATTTTAATCTGTTGTTTCTGGTGTTGAAGACCTTGTACACATCAGATTCAGGGTTTTAAAAAGTGTTGTGGTTAGATTACAAAGGCGGCTGATGGATGTTTGTTTCATTATGAACAGCAGAGGGCGCCATTTCCCGTCTCTGTTTCTGCAGCTCCTTTCTGAGAGCAGTAAAATCATTAAACTGTTTAATCAAGTTTAGCACCTGTTTTCTGTAAATAATTGCTTGATATTGATTTTAAAACATCACAAGTTTCATCGGCAGATTATGATGAGACATTTTTCACATATTTTTCTTATGTTATTAGTGAAATTATCTGCCAGTGAAACTAATATGTTTTTTTAGCAATATGAAGCAAAACTTAAAACAAGCTCCTATATTTTAAATAAAAGTTACTTCTAAGTTATTTATGTCTCATTTTTAGTGTATTAAGATATTTGCACTTGAAACTAGACCAAAAACACTTGGTAAGATTTTGTGTTTTTGCAGTGCAGATTTAATTTCCTGCTGTTATTATAAATAAATCCAGGAACCACAACAGAAGTCTGACGCTGATGATGTCTGGAACTGTCAGCTTTTAAATCCAACCTGTGTGAATAAACACTCATAAATCAAAAGGTCTGATTAAATCTTTAACCTTGGAGGTTAAAAGGCAGCGATGGATTTTTGTGGTATTTTAATCTTATTGTAATGATTTATTTGCTTGAGTGTTTGGGTTTACATTGAGACGTACATCTTGATCAGAGCGGTTAAAGTAAAACGCTGAGTCTCACAGGCTGAACACAGATCCAGCAGATCCACTCTGGTTGACACTGTAGCTGTTTCTGCGCCGCAGGCGTCGTTTTCCCATTGTTAAGGAATGCGTCTCGCAGAGAGTGACAGCCAGGCTGTTGCTGCTTGTCTGAGCAGGAAGCCTGCAGGCTCGATCTGCAGCAGACGTTCGGTTGACTGATGGAGCCGAGCTTTAACCAACCAGCAGAGGCATTCTCATGCATTTAAACAACGAACGGCACAAACTCAGACATTATCAGCGACGTTGGAAAGGGACTCTGGTTTAAAAAGCAGTTCTTACAAAACACTTGATTGGAAAATGAAGATTTTTAGAAGAATTGCAGTTTACAACAAGATCAGTATTATAAGATATTAGATGGAAGAATAAACAACAAAAAAGAACAGCTAACAAGCTAAATATTTAGTTAGCAAGCTAAATGTTTGACACCCAACTAAATATTTCATTTGAAGCTAAATATGTAGATTAAAACTAAATGCTTAGATAAGTTAAATATTAACCTCAAACTAAATATTCAGTTAGCAAGCTAAATGTTTTTCCTTTAACATATTTAGCAAAGCTATATATTCCACTTCCTGCTAAATATTTAATTAATCAAACTTTTTGCTTAAAACAAAATTTTTAATTAGCAGGCTAAATATTTTGCTTCAAACTAAATGTCAAATAAATGCAGCTTCAAAATATTTTTCATATGGAGCTAAATATTGAATTCTGTTGCTAAGAGCTGTAAGTTTAGTACCAAAACTTTGCAAATCTCTTAAACTCCGACTGGAGTGACTTGACTTCTGCCTAAAGGCAATTGATTATGGATACTATCTAAATGTTTAGCTCTGAGCTAGCTCTGTAAACTCAATATTTAGCTGGCACAGAGCTAAATATTTAGTTTGAAACTGTGACATTTATAATAGAATGAATAACTTTGTGAAATTAGGACATTTTAAAAAGAACGGCCATTTTTTCCTCTTCTAACAGACTAAATAACCCAAATTGTTGCTGTTTATTTTGACTGAGTAACTTTACAAACGGTATGGAATCGTGGCCTCGGCAGAACTCAAATACTCAAATCCACTTCTGTGACGTAGAAATAACGCAGAATACTACGGCAGACATTTTAGAGCCACCAGATTTTCCAGGAATGTCCTTGAGTTTCTCACTGAGAACATGAAAGCCACATTCCTGAGAAAGGCGAGGGAACCGCGGCCATACCGGGCTGACTGCACTCTGGGCCTGTCCCTAATCAACATTATTGGAGATTTTAGAAAACAGTCAGTACTGTTGGACATATTTGTGGGAAAATGTGGCCTGAAACTCTTCATGGCACTTAAATTTACCAAATGATGTAACTCAAAGGGTGGATGTTTTTTTTCTCAATGTCTTCCGTTTACTGTTCGACTTTCTCTGGGAAAGTGTAACAGTTGATGGCCTGATGTCTAACCGGGGCACGTTCATCCCTCAGGCGGAGTGGCCCCGTCAGAACCTGCCCCTGCAGGCCTGACGAGTCTCCATCTGTGGGAAACCAGAACCCTTTCCCTCGGAGCGCGATAACCGTGACCCCGTGACCTCCATTCTGTTAGACAACCCCCCGCTCCTCTTTCTCTGGCTGTCGCACACACTCAGTGACACACATTCACTGCCCAGAGATCTGAGAGATGGAAGACGAGATGTCGTTTAAATTAGGGTCTTTCAACGTGATGAGCACGGCGGGGAGGGGTGCAGCTAAAAGCTGGAGCTGATGGAGGCCGCGCTGCAGCTCAGGCTGGGTTATTATGGTCTGTTTTACCTGAAATCTGCTGCTTAGGATGGGTACATGGGAAACATGTTCATTACTTTACACAAAATTACTGTGCAAAGAAGAATCCCATTATAATGAGATTTTATGTGTTTTAGGGCGTTTTGCCACTTTAAATCCTAATAAGCTGTTGCTGGCCACGCCCCCCCCCCCACCCACCGTTTACACTCACACAGGAAAATGGCTGCAAACAAATGAGGAATTATACAACCATACGTCTTTTAAAAGCATTAGTAGAGCCTCCTGTACAACCAACAAGAATGCAGCAAGTTGTTTCTGAATAGTAAGACACTTGTCTCTTCCAGCAGCCATTATACAGTTCATACAGTGGTAAAACCAGCTGACCAAACATGCTGGAGCTCCTCGTGGGTTGCTCCAACCCAGGGTAACGCGGCTGGGCACCATTGCTAGGTAACGGTGGAACGTGACTCAACGTTTGGGATGTTTTTGAAATGGCTCATTTTCCAGACACTAAAAAACATTTAACTCTTTTCCAACAACCGGCTGTACAGAAACATGCAAAAAGTGAATTTTGCATAACAAGTGCCCTTTAAAGTTTTATGTTTCCTGGTCCAAATGTACCCAGAGCTTACATTTGGACTTAAAATGAACCTTCAGGCTACTTTCCTGGAACTTAACATTAAAGGAGCCCAACTAAAGTTTACAAAGCAGCTGCATGAATTAGCGCTTTAGAATTAATCCAGAAAAATTAAATCAAGGGAAACTAAGTGCGCTAAATGTTCCAAGTTAGCAAAATTGCTAAAGCGCTACTAGCAGATTGGCAGCAGTGGAAATGGTTATGGTTTCTGTTGAATGTGTTGCTGCTGTTACTCCCAGCAATCACATTTTTGCCTGAAGAAATGAAGTATATAAGTAAAGTATTACCTTCTCAGAGCTAGAGAGTTTCTTTCCAAAATGTACCCATAATTCACAGGCTACGTTCACTAAACTTCCTGATTCTCACATATACAGGTTTGTTATTTGAATTTACCAGTTGCCCTCAGAGAAACAATGAATTACTTTCCTGAAATATTCAAAGCTAATGTGTCTACCAGAAAGCGCTCCAGTGATTCCTCCTGCCCTAAAGGGAAAACCGCACCATTTCCTTTGTGTTGCTACTCTTCAGTGGAGCAATTCAAGCTTCCCAGTTTCCTGGTTCGTTATTTAAAGCTGTTCTGGTCTTAAATTAGTCACTGAAGTTAAATTTAGAGTGTTTGAAATGAACCCTCCGGGTGTGAAATCGGATATGGGAATCGCAGGGATGTTGGTGCTGCAGTGAGTCGATCAGCCACCTGCTCTCTGATGGACTCATTCCTGGCGTTGGGTTGCATCCTTTTGTCTGTTTCTGTGAGGACAGACACACGGCTGGAATTTCATCCCATCTTTAGGATTTCTTAAACATTACAAAAAGTGACAGAAAGATGTTTTAGTTTGCTCTATGTCTGTAACCCAAAGGAAAACAAGTAACGTATTAGCTTTTGAATTTGTTAACAAATGCTACATTATCACACTTAAATGACACTTTGATACTATTCTACTTCATATTTAACTACGGAAGACTAAGCCTGCCAAAATTGGCATTAAATATAGTAATAAATAAATGGCTTCATAAATTAACTAATGTGAATAATATTGTATCCAAAAACAGAAAATCTTTCCCAGTTTATTTGATAATACATTGTGACATAGATTAATATATTTTTAAATAATATTCAACAGTATTATTTTAACATTATCACTATTATTTAATGTTCAATCTTGTTTTATTTATTTAAAATATTTCCTTATTTATTGTCATTTTATTTCCTTACTAACTTCTTCACAATCTGTATTTCTTGGTTATTTACTGTAATTTTTTAAAATCATATATTTATTTTTTATTTAATATTTTCTTTTCACACTTTTGTAAAATTTAATAATAGTAATATTTAACTTTTTATTTTTTGGATGCAATATTTTACACATCAAGTACTTTATAAAGCCATTTATTTATCTCTATAGTTGCCAGTTTTAGCATGATCAGCCCTCCATAGTTACCAACCAACCCTCTCATTCTTTCCGTGTTCTTGCCTAGAAAGCTGTAGTTTCAGCTTCTCCCATTCCTTTTTCTCCAGCCTTAAACACACAGTCCCAACTTTTGAACCCCTCAAGCTGTAATTAACGGTGCGACAGCACTTTGAAACAGGAAGTCCTCCAGTCGGTTCTTCTTCATGTCTTAAGGAGACTCTTTATTAGCGCAACGAGAGATGAAAGAAACGTTGAAAACAGCCACATAATTTCTGACAAACTCCGTAAAGAATGTTCTGTGTTTGATGTCTGGAGATTACATGCGCTAAAAGATGCAGACTGACGTTGTACAAACGTCTTCAGATGTAATTTATGTTTCTGCTTAGTTTTTTCTTCTTCCTAAACTGCAATTACTGCTGACAAGCAAACCTTTTGCTAAATACTTTTGCCAAGTTGACAAAAGGTGTGTTTGGCCACCCATGCCTGGTTGGCTACGTTGGAAATTGGTAAAGTTTCTAGTTTATTTTAAACTTCAAGACATCTTGATTAAATGTAAGATAACCAGAAGGGAATTGCCATCTAAAGTTTACAGTAATCTTCAAATGAGGCTTGAAATTGGTCCTCTACTGAAAGGCATTTTTGAAGGCTAACTCGAGAAAGTCCTTTTGCCTCCTGGAGTTGTCATTAAGTCCACAGTTGTAATCAAATTGTCCCGTTTTGGCAGTTTTACAATGAGTGATGGTTGTTTTGAAGGGTTGCATCCTTCTCGCCCCGAGGGCAAACTGAGATCATTCTCCAGACAGACCCCACAAAAACCTGCAGCTTTTCTATCTAAATCAGCAATTCAGGGGCTTTCTGTAAGGCGCAAGAAAACAAAAAAAACATTCCTTCACAATTAAATATTTAACATAATTATCTAATCCTACAAAAACACAATCCTTGCAGACGCAAAACGAAGAGTTGTCAACCTGACATTAAAACATCTGCATAAGAGACAAAAGTTGACTGCTTTTCAATCAATGACTTTAAACCTTTGTTTCTGTTAAAGCCCACTACTCTGATGGAAAAGACAGACTTCTGCTTTTATCGCCCAGCGACCGTTAGTGGCTGTGGAGGGTCTCTGTCAAACAGACCCACAGGTGGCATAAGAGATCAGTTTGGGCAGGAAGGCGAATCCTGGATTATTGAGGAGGTTCTGAAACAATCAACTGAAGGAATAACTGACACGTTTCTCTTGAACAGGCTTTATGGCAATCCGTCAACCATAAATGACCAAAAGCTCACCAAACTTTCTTAGGACTTTTGGCAAAACAGACCATTTTAAAGATATTACCATTTAAGAATGTAACATGGAGATCATCATAAAGTTCCAGTGCTATGAAAATTAATCTACCTTTTACAGATTTGTCAGTTTTAAAGTATAATTGAAACTCCAAATGAAATTTTTGTTGCAGAAAAACTGTAAATTGCTACGTATGGAGGATGTCAATGTTTTTATACAGTTTGTATAACTTTAATGCAAAATTTGTTTAATTCGGCAAAATTTAGCCTAAAACCTTCTTAGTGCTGCCCTCCTTGGGTTGAACGTCGGCTACTGCAATTGAATTTTCTTACTGGTTAAAGCGCTGCAGCTTGGACGATGTTACCATAAAAGTCACCAGTAACTGAAAAAAGCTGCTAGATTTGTTGGTAAATGTTTTTTTCATAAATGTTGCTAACTATAGTGACGAAGTTGCTAACTTGACTACAGGGTTTTCTTTCACCTGACCACGCCCCTTTTGCCTCTTGGCTCCGCCCACTAAGGTTAATTTTTTCTAAATTTGCCTGGGTGCAGAGTCTTGTTTTCAGTTACACTTAAAGGATTCAGTGTCTTCAGAGGTTTTCATGTTGTTTCCTTCAGTGGTTCTTGGTGCGGCGCCCCCACAGGCCAGGAGGGGAACAGGTTGGTCAAAGGGTTTGGCTGGTTCGACTCAGAGCAGAGAGAAAGAACCACAGCAGCTGGAGATGGAACAGTTTGGACCAAGTCTACCAAACTTAATCTCTAAGGTTCATGACTTTCTGCACTGCAAAAAGCTAATGCTGATGTTCAGAAATCGGTTATTTTAAAACATCTTCTTACTATTAAACATCCAACTTGTATGTTTGTTCATGAAGTTCTGGTTCTGTTGTTTTGACAGTTATTTGCAGCCTGATTCTGTTCTTCAGCTGAGTTTCTGGGACATTGTTGTCTGTTCTCAAACTGTCCTCACAGTTTATAATGTAATAACTTTGGTTGAAAACCTGAATCACCGTTAGCCTATATCTATAGTTTTCTAATTAGCATAACTTAACAAAGACGGGAACAAATTGGCCGTCTGTGAAAGCATCAGCATTGTACCCTGAAAGGACAGGCTGCTGTAACTCTGAGGTATCACTCAGCAGGAGAGATCACTTTTCACTGCTGCAACAAAAGGAGGAGGAGTTAGCAGCATAAATATTACTAAGGCAGCCAATACGGCGCACTCCTCCTCCTCTGCACTCCTCTGAATGGACGCCCTCCTCTTCACTTCTGCTGGAGTGTGAGTGGTGACAGAGCAGAGGGAAGGAGTGTGTGAGGACTGCGTGGACATGTCATAGTTCCCTCTGGAAGGCTGATTCATCCGGTTGGACACCACCATGAGGAGCTGGTTTAAGGCTTTGCCCCTTCTGACCCTGTGGGTGGTCTACTCCGAGGCTTGGTTCTGGTCCTGGAGTGAGACCGGCACAACGTTGGCCCCCAGGTTGGAACTGGAGGGTTCTGGCATTGCGACAGGTAGCGGAGAGCCTCCATCTGAGAGCAGCACCACAGTTGGAGCAGAGATCATTGACGAAGGACACGTGCTCCAAACAGTTGGGCAGACTTGGGATGAGACCACTGAAGGTCCTCGAGTGACGACTGTAGTTCCTTCGACGCAACCAGAGAGGGGGCGTGGAGCGGGACAAACCACCGCAGGGATAACATCACGCAGAAGTAAACCCGGTAATGACATCTTCTCATGCAGAATCTGATTGTTTAGGGTCTTAGATCCAAATCTGGCTCCAGATCAGTTCTTCTAACAGGATCTGAGGTAATACCCATGGCACTGTTATTGGAGCCAGTTTGAAATCTCAAAATCAGAAGATTCCTAAGGAAGATTCACAAGGAAAGTTCAGCAATTTAGTCTTGAGTCCTTCTCCTCTTGAAACCCCAAAACAAAGAAAACAGATTTCTTTGGTGAAAACATTTTACAGACCGACTTCGACTTCAGTTCAGCCTCTAACAACAAGTCAGCATCCATTACCTCACCAGACTTTTTCCTCAACAGAAGCATCTCATATCACACAACCAGAGATACACAGCAGCACACCAGGCACCGATGCATCCACCACAGCTGCTCAGCATGAAACGTCCAGTCAAGAGTTAGCTTCAGTGCTTCTCCAGCTAAACAGAAACAAAACTGAAGTCATTATTTGGATCTGAAGTCAGTACACTGCTTCAGTTATTACAGCTGGAAACTAGAGATCAGGATGACCTCTGACCTGAACATTCAGAGCCACATAAAGACAGTCCCAAAGTCGGTCTTCTGTCACCTGAAAAACATTTCTAGGACAAGAGACTAATGTCTCAGCATTAGAGAAACTCATCCTGGTGTTTATGTTTAATTGCATTGATTTCTGCAACAGTGTTTTTACAGCTGAGGAAATACACTTCAAAACATCAACCAACATATTTGATGTATATTTGCTTGATAATTTTGCTTGTTGGTGACAGAATGACATTTTTATGATGTGAAGCACTTTGAACAGCCTTGTTGCTTGTTTGGTATGCTAATAAACTTGACTTAGCTCCAACTCCACGTTTCAGATGCTGCTCAACCATCAGTAGGGGAACAACAGCTTAGCCAGGCAGTCGTAGGTGTTGAGGCACCAGCAGAATCCTCAACTGCAACTCGTTCCTCTCAATGCTTGAAGCTAGATTCCTCTCTACCTTTCTGCTCCTCCATGATGGGGGAAAACTTTACCGTGCCCAATTACTTCAACCACAGCAGCGTGGGGGAAGTCCAGGCGCTCCTGGACGAGTGGGCGCCGCTGCTGCGGTCGCGCTGCCACCACGCCGTGGAGTGGTTTCTCTGCCTCCTCTTGGTGCCGGAGTGTGGCCCTGCGGCCGCGCCACCTGCGTTGCCTTGCCGGCGTTTCTGCGAAGTGTTGCGGGACAGTTGCTGGGCGCTCCTGGACGAGGGTCGCCTCCCTGTGGAGTGCCAGGCTCTGCCAGATGAGGAGGATGATGGGTTTCAGCGCTTGTCAGTTTGTAACCAGAAAGGTAACCGCTGGCGCAAAATGAACCTTATATTTGGGTTCATTTCGAACCAGTTTGAGAATCCTCTTCCTCCCAGTACCTCATCCCCACCCAGCTAAACCAACGTCAACATTTGATGAAATAACCTTTGGAATATTCTGGCTGCAGCCTAACAAGCTTGGATCCCGACTACTTTTATTGCATGTTTGTGTTTCTCTCCGATGTGCTTGTGATTTTCTCAACATGCCGCAAACTCAAATCTGTTTCAACTTTAACACATTTTATACTTTAAGGAAGCACATGTTGGTGTTAGCTTCTAGATTAGGATTTTCTGGGTTTGTTGCAGCCATATGTTGGTTAAACAACAACCACATCATTAAAATGTCATTTCACACAAGAAGCAGCAAAACCTGAAGCAGCTTTTCCAAGAAGTACCTGCTAATAGTGGAGATAATTTTTGTTTAGCACTTTTGCTAACTTTGAAAACATTTAGCACACTTAGCTTCCCCTAAACTAACAGTGTTTCCCACTGTTCTGTGAACTTTCAGTTGAATTAAGTTAGACGTCTGTGTTGTTTTGGTTATCGACTGTTAAGCATTCTTTAAGTAATTATTAGACATTTAAATTCATGTTTTGAAACGATAAATCAGATTAATCGTTAACCTGGAGTATACAGATTCAAAAAAGTGACATACTCAGAGCAGTAATTAAGCAAAACCTATTCAAACAATATATACAATTTGCATTTAATACTAAAAAACCCTTTTGTCTGCAAAAAGAGTCTCCTATTAATCACCTTTTATTATCTAATTATTAATCAACTAATCCAAAAAAATAATCTCCAGTTCAGTCTTACACTGTAGATGTTAAGTCTTTCACTGAAGTAAAGCTACATTGTTGCATTTTTGGAAATAAAATTTTCTTACTTAAAAAAGGAATTCAATTAAATGGATGTTTGTGTATTTTTAATATTTTGAAAAATAAGCTTTACTGGGGTTTTTCTAATCAGATTAATAAGCAAAATAATCAACAGAATAATCGATTACTAAAATTATTTGTTCAGAATATTGACCACTTTGTTTTTTTTTGACAGGTTAGCTTTACGTTAGAACCTGGTAAAGGGCACAAAGTTAGAGAGGATTTGTCATGTTGAACCCTGAATTTCCCCAAATCGCCAAACCTCAACACGTTTTTCTGCGTACCAGGGATGAAATGTTAAGAACCAGCTGTAATCCAGATTAATAGCTTCTTTTTTTCTGCTGCATTTCTGGAGGAAAACATCATAAATTAGCAGATATGATCAAATCAGTCATATAATCCCCAATATTACCACGTCTCTCATGAGTACGGAGCGACTGGCTCAGTTGATTAGTCCACAAGTGATTAATGTGAGAGGATCCATGGTTTTATAGTTTTGTGTCGAACTGTTTTATGTGGGAAGTCGGTTCTTGCTCTGCCTATCTTCCATATCAGTGGGAACTGAAGATGGTCTTTTTACAGCAGCGTTATCTTTTAGACACCAAGCTTCACTGACAGACATGAGTGGACGTCATGTTTCTGGTTCCACGACCAGCAGATGTCTGGCTCAAGACATATTTGAGTTGATGTGAAACTTTTTCAGGAAGATATTAAGAGTCACAAAACTGCAGAAGCCAGAAACCACAAGGTGTTAGCCTGCTGCATCCAGTCACTGTGGATCAAACCAAGAGCTTTGCAGTTAAAATCATTTAGAAATAAACACTAAGGGTTAGCTAACACTAATGTGCTACACAAACACAGAAAGCTAATGGCAGTGTGGATACTGCTAGCTAAAAAGTTAGCTATGCTAACCCTTAAACACTAATCCTACACAGTTGTTCTGCTAATGTTAACACACTACACCAACACAGTATTTCACAGAAGCTAATGCTAAAGCGCTAACTTCAATTGAAACTATATCTGCCATTGAAAGACTACAACTCTGGTTGTTTGTTTAGCATTTGGAGAAATCCTCCAAACGCTAGAATCTGACACCACTCCAGTTCTGTTTACATTTCATAAAGAAGGAAATTGCGCTCAGTTTTTGTTGTCATTTTATTCAGTGGTTCTTGCTGCAGCGCCCCCACAGGCGAGGAGGGGAACAGGTTTTTCAAAGGGTTTGGTTGGTTTGACAGTGCAGTGAGAAAGAGAACCACAGCAGCTGGAGATGTCGAAGAGAGTCTACCGAACTGTCAGCAGGGAAAAAGCCTTAATAAACCGTTAACCAAAGAGGAGGTGTGCGTGATTTTTGTTAACTGTAGGAGGTTCTGAAACGTGTAACCTCTGAGGAATATTAAGTTATTTTACCTTGATTTCAGTAAAAACTGAAGATAATCTGCTACAATAGTCTGTTAATGTTTCCCTCCCACCCTTCGTTATTAGTCTCATGACTTCTTCATGGTGTCCGCCCGCTGAGGCGTTCTCTGACCTTCCATCTTCATCTTGATTATGACGATCCACGGATGTGTTTCTCTCCTGGCTGGCTCGCCGAGCTGTGACCTGGAACCGTGTATTTTCAGGATACTGTGAGGCAGTTGTGGACTTTTTGGTGCAACTCTCATCAGGCGTGATCCCATCACCGTTGGGGGTCAGGATTGTTAGGGCTCAACAACTCCTTTAATTACGTTTTTCCATGGTTACCGGCCTCTTCCTTGAAAGATGAGCAGTCATTCATATCAGGGTCTAAAGGTCAACTGCAATTTATCCCAGAGGGTTTGAGACGATGTCCTGGGGGGGAAACCATTTTTCTCATCCTTAATTGACATATTCGGGTTGCATCTATAGTCTTTGTTTCGTCTGTTTTTAGTGACCCGACTGATTAGTTGCATGATGTTTCGTCTGAGTTGAGTTGTTCATGGCGGCTCTTGGCAGGGATTCACTCTGACTTGGCTCTCGTTGAGTTTCCAATTATGGCTGAGAGCTGTCCAGCATTTTCACTTCACTCTTAACTTCAAAACTACATATATTTAAGGAAATATGTGGATTATAGGAACAACAACCCCTTTTAGAAAAAGATTCTCCTTCCTATGTGTAGATTCAGCCTTTGTTTTCTTTTTTGATTTGACAAATGTATTGAAATGACATTGAAAGGAAGTTATGCTGAATGTAGTTTAGAGAACTGCATACAAGAGATGTAATTATGGCTGAAATGATTAACTGGATTAAATGTGATTTATTTATTAATGAAATAACCGTCAACTAATTTGGTAACTGATTAATCATACAGAAAAAAGGCAATTTGCTGAGAGAACAAGCTAAAACTGCACAAAAATGGTTTGCATTTTGATATGATTAAAAAATCTTTGTATGCACATCTGTTCATAATAACACACTAATATGACAAGAATAGTTATACCACTAATATTACAACTATTCTTGTATTACTACTGTCTCATATTATTATGAGAATAAAGTTTTGTGACAATGAACAAAAAATGCAAGAATAAACACAATATTATGGAAATAAAGTCATAATTGGAGACAAAGTTATAATACAAGAGTAAAGTAATAATTCATGAATGAAGATCATAATAATACCAGACTAAAGTCATAATATTATCAGAATGAAGTGGTAACCTTATAACTTCTGCACAAAACAATAATGAAATAAAAAGAGAAATATTGAGGATCTTGTGAATTTATACTTCGATATCCGTTTTAAAAATAGAACATCATCTTTCAATGTAGATTTTTTTCTTCTTTTGGTGAAAAGACCGGAATCGGACCGCTCAGATTCAAATCCGATTCATGTCGGACTTGAACGTAACTTTAAACTCTCAGATAAAACACTGAGGTCTTTTCTCCTGCTAGCTTACCACCAGACCTGATTTCCCAAAGCGGTGCATGGCGTCCCAACGTATGGGCCGCTTCGCCAACGGGACATCGCGACCTGCGGCGCTCCGTGCTGGAATGCCGCTTAGAGACAAAGAGCTGCTTTCCTGGTTGGTAGGCAGCCTGCCTGACAAGACAAACTGTCACCATAAACCCAGCAGCTCCTTTCATCAGCAGCTCTTTTATTTTTGGTGCTCAGCTGACCTTGAAGCTGCCATTGTTCAACAGCAGCCATTATGGGGACCTGAATTCAGATTGCACTTAAAATGCTAATGATGATACTTTTGTGTTGCTAGCGGGTTTGCACGTTCATCGAACCAGATTCTGTTGCAAATTCTTGTGCAAACTGGTCGAAATTTTCTAATTGCAGCATCTGGAAAATTACGAGAATTACAGATTCATGGAAACATTTTGTCTCTTTTTGCCAACCTGCATGTAAAAGGAGAGCACATCTGTTCTGCAGGAGCGATGCTGCCTCTAATGACAGGTTTAGAAAGTTTCCAACAAGATGCAAATATGATGTTTTGGCAGAAGTATTAAAGTTAATTACAAGTGTGAACTGTAGAAGAAAGAGTCGGGAGAGAGGAGACGGGAATCCTCTGGATTACTCAAAGCATGAAAAGTTTTGGATGTTCTCTGTTTTTGATGCTGCGTTTAAGAGCCGAACTACAATCAGTTTTTGCAGTTTTCCAAACGTCTGTCCTGAATGAGCTCATGGGAAGCTGAGACGTGTGAGGACGTGTGGGACTCTGCAGGTCTCCCATTCTGAGTTTATCTGAGCAAACATCTGCTCTGCTCGCTGCAAATGACTGTTTATTGTTGGCTGCCATTCATGCAGTAGGCGAGGCGAACCTGAATGCCTCTGAACCTGGACCGCATTCAAACAACTCAAGTGGATATTTTTACAAGACGTTTGTCAAGATGAGATATTGATAATTAGCAATACGGCGAATCAGCAAGCCAGCACCAAAGCAGCATCAACCAACTCTTGGATGATCTTGTAATTCATTTTCTGTTTCTCCGTTTACATGTTCATGTTTCCTACGTTTAGTAGTTGAATTAAAATAAATGCATTTCAGATTTCAGTAGTATCAGCCGGTAGAGGTGCAAAAATATCACCATATTTCTAAAAGACATAAATATAGAACATGATCCGATTAGGCTCTCCAGTCGTGATAATAACATTTTAATAAATAATAAATTTAATGTCAGTGGTTGTTAAAAACACAAAACAGAGAAAAGTATCAAAACTGTGGCTTCTGCACATTTCCAGTGTGGTGGAAGATTTAAACATAAATACAGAATAAACACCAGTTAAGTCCATCAGAGCCGTGAACCTGCAGCTATTCCTGGATTTTTCTGTGGAATTCAACTCCAAATTAAATTCCACAGAATTGGAAAATTTGCACAAAATTTCGCTCAACAGATTTTTTCACAGCACATTTTAAAAAGATTCTTGTATTATTTAGGGAATATTATAACTTTATTCTTGTATTATGACTATTTTCAGATAATACAACTGAATATTAGTATGACTTTATTCTAGCAATATAACTTTACTGTCATACAACATTATATTTTTGACTTTTTGGTAACCTTTCTGGTAATTTTACAACTTTATTCAGATAATGACTTTATTCTCATATTAGGACTTTATTTAGATAATATAACTACTGTTGAACGACATTTCTCTCTTATTATTTTGACTCTCATAATGTGACTTTATTTTCTTAACCTGGCTCTAATGCGCCATCATGATATTTAAGGTCATGGCGATATTTATAAAGTTTAAACCTACTGGGACAAAGAATGCTGGACAGCGACCGAAGTCACTGTCACATTCATGGCGACCACGATGGTAAAAGCGGTAAAAACATCTCCAAAGCTCTCTATTTCAGATCTGCAGCACTTTTTCCAATGTGACAAGATGAATTCATTGTAATGTTTTTTACTGTATTTAAATCGGGACGCAGTACAATCATGTCCCTCAGCAGCCAAACATGGAGCGGAGAACATCTGCGTAGCGGGAAGGATTTTTATCGCCGTCCTGACTGACCTCTCTGTCAGCTCCGATTCAAATCAAAGCGTCTTTATTCCTCGGACAGATCGCAGCTGATGTTTACGGTTTCACAGCAGAGAGGACGATCCGGGCTCCAGCTAAGCGTTTTACGTCTGAACAAAGCCAACAGCCGAGTTGCCGATCTCCTGCTCTGGTGGCTGCGGGGCGGCTTTGAACGCAGCGACACAGACACTCATTTCCCGTCAGGTGGTGAAACCGAAACACGTCTTCAAAGCTCCAAAAATACGTCACACGCGATCCGAAAACGGTCCGAAAACAGTAATTTCTCTGCTTTTCCTCTCAGTACAGGAAAAACATCATTTAGAAGAAAGGGGAACAGTTTATTTCTGTAGTTTAATGAGTCAGGAATGGCTCTTAGAGTCCAGGTGTAAAAGAATAAATATCCACCAACCTTTTACACCTGGGCTGTTCAAAGTGCGGTTTGGGGGCCATTTGTGGCCCCTGAATTAGTTTTGTGTGGCCCACATGGTACAAATTGGGCTTTTTCTGTGATTTTTTTTAGAGTGAGATTTTCTGTGGAAAGTTTATCTTCTTAAGCAGAGTTAGCATTTAGTTGGCCTTTTGTTTTTGGTCTTGTCTTTATTTTTATTTTTTCATGCCACAAACATGTAGCGAGTTTTTACCCAAAACAGACTTTTGGAAAACCCATCCATTATATTTGGCTACATACATAAAAGTTTGTAGTAGAAAATTTACTTTTAACTTTTTCATATTTTGTTACATTGCACTCACAAACAGAAGTGAAACTCAGTTTCCTTGGTCAAACTTTACGACTTTAAATGTGGCTTCAGTTCATAATTTCCAATCACTCAGATCTTCATTGTGTGTGAAACCAGATGGATGTGTTAATTTTTACATCATTTTGCCATTTTTCTGATGGTTCATTTAGATTTCGGCTCTGTTTCTGCATTTTGTTTTCTAAAGTATAATGAGTGATTTGTCTGTGATTCTTTTTAATAAATGTTGTTTGTGTTGCTTTTGTGATTCGTCCTCAACCCGCAGCCGTACAGTTTGTGGTCTAACACCAAACTCTGCCATGCAGCCCTCCTCTCTAACACAAACCTGGTCCGATTGGGCCAACAAACTCACTTCCTGTTTCTGTTCTCCAGACAATGGCGTCTCAGTGAAGTCACAAAATAATGAGAGAAAACTCGTGTGAAGATAAAGTCATAATAATATGAGATTAGTCAGAATATTACAATAAAGTTGTAAAATTAAAAAAAGTGGTTCAACAAAAAAGTTGTACTAATACAAGATTAGAGTCAGAATATTACAAGAATAATGGTTTAAAAATATATAAAAAGTAATACGTGATTAAAGTCGCAATATTACCAGAATAAAGTTATACGAGAATGAAGTCATAGAAATATGTCAATAGTCATAAAATTACCAGAAAAAGGCGGTTACACAAGAATACCATCATAATGCGAGAAAAATAGTATAATACCATATTAAAGTCATTATTATGAGAATAAATTGCTAACACAAAGAAAATTTGTAATAAAATTAGAAAAAAGTGATGCAACAAAAAAGTCGTAATTATACAAGATTAATAATAAGATAATACAGGTTTTCCCTCAGAAAACTAGCCAAGCCTGGTGGTAGGAGTGCTATGGAAGTCCACCAATTGCCCCACTGTGTTTTTGTGTTAAAAATGTAAAAAAATGACAAAATTGTGGAAATAAAACATCAACAACAAAGAAAATATAGCAGTGCACTTAATAAAATTAGTCTTTCTGTAGGTTTTGTATGTAGAATAAAATGTCAATCTTTTTTAACTAGATAATCGTCTGCTAAAGGTTGCTGATGTTTTATTATATATAAACATAGCTTAACTCCTCTTTGCTGTCACTATTACTGGTGTATTAAAATAAATTAAAAAAGGATGCTTAGCCTCGTGGGGGGTCAAGAAAAGCCTGGTGGCTCACCAGGCTTATAACACATTGGGGGGAACCCTGGAATAGTCATACTGTTATGAGAATAAAACCACATTATAATGAGAACAAAGTCATAATAAAATTAAAGATATATTACTAGAATAAAGTGGTAATAATGTCAATAAAACCATAAGATTAGGAGAATATAGTAATATGAACAAAAATTTATAATAGAAAAAAGGTCATAAGACAAACTTGTGATGACATGAGAAAAATGTAGTGCCCCAAAAAAGCTGTAATAATCCAGAATAAAATCGTAATAATCCAGAATAAAGTCATAATAATCCAGTATAAAGTCGTAATAATCCAGAATAAAGTCATAATAATCCAGTATAAAGTCGTAATAATCCAGAATAAAGTAGTAATATCAGCAGTATAAAGTTGCATTATGACCGATCAGACTCCAGACTGACTTCCTGTTTGTGTTTTTCAGAAGACAGTGGCGTGACGCTGCTGCAGCTGATCGGCGATCCTCCTCCAGAGAAGATCCCGGAGGTGGATGGCCCGGACAACAGCCCCGCCTACCTGTTTGGCCCAGAGTCCGCCACGGGCCAGCTGGCCCGCGCCCACTTCCCCAACCCCTTCTACAGGAACTTTGCCCTCATCTTCAGCCTGAAGCCCACCTCCGATGACGGCGGCATCGTCTTCTCCATCACTGACTCCTCGCAGCAGGTCATGCACCTTGGCGTCAAGCTGTCGGCCGTTCAGGGCTCGGAGCAGAACATCATTTTGTTCTACAGCGAGGCCGGCACCGGGCAGTCCAAAGAGGCGGCCAGGTTCCGAGTGCCGTCCATGACGAACGCCTGGAACCGCTTCGCTGTTGCTGTGAAGGATGACAAAGCCATGCTGTACCTGAACTGTGACGTGGAGCCGCAGGTGATGCGGATGGAGCGATCGGCGGGGGAGCTAGAGCTGGAGTCAGGGTCTGGGGTGTTCGTGGGCCAGGCTGGAGGGGAGCATCCTGACAAATTTAAGGTTGGTAAAACATGTCCAATGCTTGACATTTTGGTCAAGACTCGTGTCAAATGGCGTGCACACAGGAGCCTCTTTAATTAGGCTATTGTATTTCCTCTCCCGGTAACTTTGTACAATGGTGAATGAAATATTGAGAGAGCATCTTGGCTTTATTTACTGAAATTAAGAGTATGTCACTGGGAGTCTCTGCATCGTGTTTGAATTCACCAGACAATTCAGGTGTTGAGAGTTTGGCGAGTTCCACAACCTAGCTTGGCACTGTCAGGAGTTTCTATCAGGACTATTTTCGTCTCAACAGAGGCCAGTTTAACAACCTGCTAACGCGTATCGCTGCCTGCATCTCCTGGTAGGACACCACCTACAGGCCACTACGCCACATAGAGAAGTCTTTTTGATTGCTTGACGCTCCAGATCCAGCGGGAAAAGTTAGATTTTAAAACTCCTTCGTCGGATGAGTATCAAATGCTCGGTACGCACAAAATGCGCGTGTCAACATAAAGACTGCATGTAAACCTGACGCCCCTGTCGCTCAAATCGCATTCGGTCTGAACGCCGCATTAGACCAAAGTTGGAACAGGATCTAATACAATTCCTGCAGTGATGAGACTGAACTTTTTTGATTTCCTGTTGCCATAATAAATATGTGAATCTGATGACTCTCATGTGATCCATTATTCTGAAACAGGTCGACAAACATGTGCCTGTATCCCCCGGCCTTTCAAAGCTCCAGGTTTTAATCTTATTACCATCACTCAGCTGACATGTATTCCAACTACAAATACTGACCTCAGCAGTTGGGCTCCACTGCTTCAGATAAGATGCTCTGTTATTATTCACTGAATATTTACTAAGCAGTTTTACAGACATGTTTTCAATGTCTTCATTCTACGGTAAAAGTTTCTGAACATTTTTCATGCCAAAATTCCAGACTTTTCCAGACTCCTTACTCAATACAGATATTCCTGCAGAGGATGAACAAACTTATGGATGGATGGCTTGCTTACCAAATAATTGGATGAGTAAATGGTTGGACAGATGGATGNTAGAATCTGACACCACTCCAGTTCTGTTTACATTTCATAAAGAAGGAAATTGCGCTCAGTTTTTGTTGTCATTTTATTCAGTGGTTCTTGCTGCAGCGCCCCCACAGGCGAGGAGGGGAACAGGTTTTTCAAAGGGTTTGCTTGGTTTGACAGTGCAGTGAGAAAGAGAACCACAGCAGCTGGAGATGTCGAAGAGAGTCTACCGAACTGTCAGCAGGGAAAAAGCCTTAATAAACCGTTAACCAAAGAGGAGGTGTGCGTGATTTTTGTTAACTGTAGGAGGTTCTGAAGCGTCTAACCTCTGAGGAATATTAAGTTATTTTACCTTGATTTCAGTAAAAACTGAAGATAATCTGCTACAATAGTCTGTTAATGTTTCCCTCCCACCCTTCGTTATTAGTCTCATGACTTCTTCATGGTGTCCGCCCGCTGAGGCGTTCTCTGACCTTCCATCTTCATCTTGATTATGACGATCCACGGATGTGTTTCTCTCCTGGCTGGCTCGCCGAGCTGTGACCTGGAACCGTGTATTTTCAGGATACTGTGAGGCAGTTGTGGACTTTTTGGTGCAACTCCCATCAGGCGTGATCTCATCACCGTCGGGGGTCAGGATTGTTAGGGCTCAACAACTCCTTTAATTACGTTTTTCCATGGTTACCGGCCTCTTCCTTGAAAGATGAGCAGTCATTCATATCAGGGTCTAAAGGTCAACTGCAATTTATCCCAGAGGGTTTGAGACGATGTCCTGGGGGGGAAACCATTTTTCTCATCCTTAATTGACATATTCGGGTTGCATCTATAGTCTTTGTTTCGTCTGTTTTTAGTGACCCGACTGATTAGTTGCATGATGTTTCGTCTGAGTTGAGTTGTTCATGGCGGCTCTTGGCAGGGATTCACTCTGACTTGGCTCTCGTTGAGTTTCCAATTATGGCTGAGAGCTGTCCAGCATTTTCACTTCACTCTTAACTTCAAAACTACATATATTTAAGGAAATATGTGGATTATAGGAACAACAACCCCTTTTAGAAAAAGATTCTCCTTCCTATGTGTAGATTCAGCCTTTGTTTTCTTTTTTGATTTGACAAATGTATTGAAATGAGATTGAAAGGAAGTTATGCTGAATGTAGTTTAGAGAACTGCATACAAGAGATGTAATTATGGGTGAAATGATTAACTGGATTAAATGTGATTTATTTATTAATGAAATAACCGTCAACTAATTTGGTAACTGATTAATCATACAGAAAAAAGGCAATTTGCTGAGAGAACAAGCTAAAACTGCACAAAAATGGTTTGCATTTTGATATGATTAAAAAATCTTTGTATGCACATCTGTTCATAATAACACACTAATATGACAAGAATAGTTATACCACTAATATTACAACTATTCTTGTATTACTACTGTCTCATATTATTATGAGAATAAAGTTTTGTGACAATGAACAAAAAATGCAAGAATAAACACAATATTATGGAAATAAAGTCATAATTGGAGACAAAGTTATAATACAAGAGTAAAGTAATAATTCATGAATGAAGATCATAATAATACCAGACTAAAGTCATAATATTATCAGAATGAAGTGGTAACCTTATAACTTCTGCACAAAACAATAATGAAATAAAAAGAGAAATATTGAGGATCTTGTGAATTTATACTTCGGTATCCGTTTTAAAAATAGAACATCATCTTTCAATGTAGATTTTTTTCTTCTTTTGGTGAAAAGACCGGAATCGGACCGCTCAGATTCAAATCCGATTTGTGTCGGACTTGAACGTAACTTTAAACTCTCAGATAAAACACCGAGGTCTTTTCTCCTGCTAGCTTACCACCAGACCTGATTTCCCAAAGCGGTGCATGGCGTCCCAACGTATGGGCCGCTTCGCCGACGGGACATCGCGACCTGCAGCGCTCCGTGCTGGAATGCCGCTTAGAGACAAAGAGCTGCTTTCCTGGTTGGTAGGCAGCCTGCCTGACAAGACAAACTGTCACCATAAACCCAGCAGCTCCTTTCATCAGCAGCTCTTTTATTTTTGGTGCTCAGCTGACCTTGAAGCTGCCATTGTTCAACAGCAGCCATTATGGGGACCTGAATTCAGATTGCACTTAAAATGCTAATGATGATACTTTTGTGTTGCTAGCGGGTTTGCACGTTCATCGAACCAGATTCTGTTGCAAATTCTTGTGCAAACTGGTCGAAATTTTCTAATTGCAGCATCTGGAAAATTACGAGAATTACAGATTCATGGAAACATTTTGTCTCTTTTTGCCAACCTGCATGTAAAAGGAGAGCACATCTGTTCTGCAGGAGCGATGCTGCCTCTAATGACAGGTTTAGAAAGTTTCCAACAAGATCCAAATATGATGTTTTGGTAGAAGTATTAAAGTTAATTACAAGTGTGAACTGTAGAAGAAAGAGTTGGGAGAGAGGAGACGGGAATCCTCTGGATTACTCAAAGCATGAAAAGTTTTGGATGTTCTCTGTTTTTGATGCTGCGTTTAAGAGCCGAACTACAATCAGTTTTTGCAGTTTTCCAAACGTCTGTCCTGAATGAGCTCATGGGAAGCTGAGACGTGTGAGGACGTGTGGGACTCTGCAGGTCTCCCATTCTGAGTTTATCTGAGCAAACATCTGCTCTGCTCGCTGCAAATGACTGTTTATTGTTGGCTGCCATTCATGCAGTAGGCGAGGCGAACCTGAATGCCTCTGAACCTGGACCGCATTCAAACAACTCAAGTGGATATTTTTACAAGACGTTTGTCAAGATGAGATATTGATAATTAGCAATACGGCGAATCAGCAAGCCAGCACCAAAGCAGCATCAACCAACTCTTGGATGATCTTGTAATTCATTTTCTGTTTCTCCGTTTACATGTTCATGTTTCCTACGTTTAGTAGTTGAATTAAAATAAATGCATTTCAGATTTCAGTAGTATCAGCCGGTAGAGGTGCAAAAATATCACCATATTTCTAAAAGACATAAATATAGAACATGATCCGATTAGGCTCTCCAGTCGTGATAATAACATTTTAATAAATAATAAATTTAATGTCAGTGGTTGTTAAAAACACAAAACAGAGAAAAGTATCAAAACTGTGGCTTCTGCACATTTCCAGTGTGGTGGAAGATTTAAACATAAATACAGAATAAACACCAGTTAAGTCCACCAGAGCCGTGAACCTGCAGCTATTCCTGGATTTTTCTGTGGAATTTAACTCCAAATTAAATTCCACAGAATTGGAAAATTTGCAGAAAATTTCTCTCGACAGATTTTTTCACAGCACATTTTAAAAAGATTCTTGTATTATTTAGGGAATATTATAACTTTATTCTTGTATTATGACTATTTTCAGATAATACAACTGAATATTAGTATGACTTTATTCTAGCAATATAACTTTACTGTCATACAACATTATATTTTTGACTTTTTGGTAACCTTTCTTGTAATTTTACAACTTTATTCAGATAATGACTTTATTCTCGTATTAGGACTTTATTTAGATAATATAACTACTGTTGAACGACATTTCTCTCTTATTATTTTGACTCTCATAATGTGACTTTATTTTCTTAACCTGGCTCTAATGCGCCATCATGATATTTAAGGTCATGGCGATATTTATAAAGTTTAAACCTACTGGGACAAAGAATGCTGGACAGCGACCGAAGTCACTGTCACATTCATGGCGACCACGATGGTAAAAGCGGTAAAAACATCTCCAAAGCTCTCTATTTCAGATCTGCAGCACTTTTTCCAATGTGACAAGATGAATTCATTGTAATGTTTTTTACTGTATTTAAATCGGGACGCAGTACAATCATGTCCCTCAGCAGCCAAACATGGAGCGGAGAACATCTGCGTAGCGGGAAGGATTTTTATCGCCGTCCTGACTGACCTCTCTGTCAGCTCCGATTCAAATCAAAGCGTCTTTATTCCTCGGACAGATCGCAGCTGATGTTTACGGTTTCACAGCAGAGAGGACGATCCGGGCTCCAGCTAAGCGTTTTACGTCTGAACAAAGCCAACAGCCGAGTTGCCGATCTCCTGCTCTGGTGGCTGCGGGGCGGCTTTGAACGCAGCGACACAGACACTCATTTCCCGTCAGGTGGTGAAACCGAAACACGTCTTCAAAGCTCCAAAAATACGTCACACGCGATCCGAAAACGGTCCGAAAACAGTAATTTCTCTGCTTTTCCTCTCAGTACAGGAAAAACATCATTTAGAAGAAAGGGGAACAGTTTATTTCTGTAGTTTAATGAGTCAGGAATGGCTCTTAGAGTCCAGGTGTAAAAGAATAAATATCCACCATCCTTTTACACCTGGGTTGTTCAAAGTGCGGTTTGGGGGCCATTTGTGGCCTCTGAATTAGTTTTGTGTGGCCCACATGGTACAAATTGGGCTTTTTCTGTGATTTTTTTAGAGTGAGATTTTCTGTGGAAAGTTTATCTTCTTAACCAGAGTTAGCATTTAGTTGGCCTTTTGTTTTTGGTCTTGTCTTTATTTTTATTTTTTCATGCCACAAACATGTAGCGAGTTTTTACCCAAAACAGACTTTTGGAAAACCCATCCATTATATTTGGCTACATACATAAAAGTTTGTAGTAGAAAATTTACTTTTAACTTTTTCATATTTTGTTACATTGCACTCACAAACAGAAGTGAAACTCAGTTTCCTTGGTCAAACTTTACGACTTTAAATGTGGCTTCAGTTCATAATTTCCAATCACTCAGATCTTCATTGTGTGTGAAACCAGATGGATGTGTTAATTTTTACATCATTTTGCCATTTTTCTGATGGTTCATTTAGATTTCGGCTCTGTTTCTGCATTTTGTTTTCTAAAGTATAATGAGTGATTTGTCTGTGATTCTTTTTAATAAATGTTGTTTGTGTTGCTTTTGTGATTCGTCCTCAACCCGCAGCCGTACAGTTTGTGGTCTAACACCAAACTCTGCCATGCAGCCCTCCTCTCTAACACAAACCCGGTCCGATTGGGCCAACAAACTCACTTCCTGTTTCTGTTCTCCAGACAATGGCGTCTCAGTGAAGTCACAAAATAATGAGAGAAAACTCGTGTGAAGATAAAGTCATAATAATATGAGATTAGTCAGAATATTACAATAAAGTTGTAAAATTAAAAAAAGTGGTTCAACAAAAAAGTTGTACTAATACAAGATTAGAGTCAGAATATTACAAGAATAATGGTTTAAAAATATATAAAAAGTAATACGTGATTAAAGTCGCAATATTACCAGAATAAAGTTATACGAGAATGAAGTCATAGAAATATGTCAATAGTCATAAAATTACCAGAAAAAGGCGGTTACACAAGAATACCATCATAATGCGAGAAAAATAGTATAATACCATATTAAAGTCATTATTATGAGAATAAATTGCTAACACAAAGAAAATTTGTAATAAAATTAGAAAAAAGTGATGCAACAAAAAAGTCGTAATTATACAAGATTAATAATAAGATAATACAGGTTTTCCCTCAGAAAACTAGCTAAGCCTGGTGGTAGGAGTGCTATGGAAGTCCACCAATTGTCCCACTGTGTTTTTGTGTTAAAAATGTAAAAAAATGACAAAATTGTGGAAATAAAACATCAACAACAAAGAAAATATAGTAGTGCACTTAATAAAACTAGTCTTTCTGTAGGTTTTGTATGTAGAATAAAATGTCAATCTTTTTTTAACTAGATAATCGTCTGCTAAAGGTTGCTGATGTTTTATTATATATAAACATAGCTTAACTCCTCTTTGCTGTCACTATTACTGGTGTATTAAAATAAATTTAAAAAGGATGCTTAGCCTCGTGGGGGGTCAAGTAAAGCCTGGTGGCTCTTCAGGCTTATAACACATTGGGGGGAACCCTGGAATAGTCATACTGTTATGACAATAAAACCACATTATAATGAGAACAAAGTCATAATGAAATTAAAGCTATATTACTAGAATAAAGTGGTAATGACAATAAAACCATAAGATTAGGAGAATATAGTAATATGAACAAAAATTTATAATAGAAAAAAGGTCATAAGACAAACTTGTGATGACATGAGAAAAATGTAGTGCCCCAAAAAAGCTGTAATAATCCAG
>NW_006799986.1:1030081-1059488 GCF_000485575.1 Poecilia formosa | reverse complement strand
TAATAATCCAGTATAAAGTCGTAATAATCCAGAATAAAGTAGTAATATCAGCAGTATAAAGTTGCATTATGACCGATCAGACTCCAGACTGACTTCCTGTTTGTGTTTTCCAGAAGACAGTGGCGTGACGCTGCTGCAGCTGATCGGCGATCCTCCTCCAGAGAAGATCCCGGAGGTGGATGGCCCGGACAACAGCCCCGCCTACCTGTTCGGCCCAGAGTCCGCCACGGGCCAGCTGGCCCGCGCCCACTTCCCCAACCCCTTCTACAGGAACTTTGCCCTCATCTTCAGCCTGAAGCCCACCTCCGATGACGGCGGCATCGTCTTCTCCATCACTGACTCCTCGCAGCAGGTCATGCACCTTGGCGTCAAGCTGTCGGCCGTTCAGGGCTCGGAGCAGAACATCATTTTGTTCTACAGCGAGGCCGGCACCGGGCAGTCCAAAGAGGCGGCCAGGTTCCGAGTGCCGTCCATGACGAACGCCTGGAACCGCTTCGCTGTTGCTGTGAAGGATGACAAAGCCATGCTGTACCTGAACTGTGACGTGGAGCCGCAGGTGATGCGGATGGAGCGATCGGCGGGGGAGCTAGAGCTGGAGTCAGGGTCTGGGGTGTTCGTGGGCCAGGCTGGAGGGGAGCATCCTGACAAATTTAAGGTTGGTAAAACATGTCCAATGCTTGACATTTTGGTCAAGACTCGTGTCAAATGGCGTGCACACAGGAGCCTCTTTAATTAGGCTATTGTATTTCCTCTCCCGGTAACTTTGTACAATGGTGAATGAAATATTGAGAGAGCATCTTGGCTTTATTTACTGAAATTAAGAGTATGTCACTGGGAATCTCTGCATCATGTTTGAATTCACCAGACAATTCAGGTGTTGAGAGTTTGGCGAGTTCCACAACCTAGCTTGGCACTGTCAGGAGTTTCTATCAGGACTATTTTTGTCTCAACAGAGGCCAGTTTAACAACCTGCTAACGCGTATCGCTGCCTGCATCTCCTGGTAGGACACCACCTACAGGCCACTACGCCACATAGAGAAGTCTTTTTGATTGCTTGACGCTCCAGATCCAGCGGGAAAAGTTAGATTTTAAAACTCCTTCGTCGGATGAGTATCAAATGCTCGGTACGCACAAAATGCGCGTGTCAACATAAAGACTGCATGTAAACCTGACGCCCCTGTCGCTCAAATCGCATTCGGTCTGAACGCCGCATTAGACCAAAGTTGGAACAGGATCTAATACAATTCCTGCAGTGATGAGACTGAACTTTTTTGATTTCCTGTTGCCATAATAAATATGTGAATCTGATGACTCTCATGTGATCCATTATTCTGAAACAGGTCGACAAACATGTGCCTGTATCCCCCGGCCTTTCAAAGCTCCAGGTTTTAATCTTATTACCATCACTCAGCTGACATGTATTCCAACTACAAATGCTGACCTCAGCAATTGGGCTCCACTGCTTCAGATAAGATGCTCTGTTATTATTCACTGAATATTTACTAAGCAGTTTTACAGACATGTTTTCAATGTCTTCATTCTACGGTAAAAGTTTCTGAACATTTTTCATGCCAAAATTCCAGACTTTTCCAGACTCCTTACTCAATACAGATATTCCTGCAGAGGATGAACAAACTTATGGATGGATGGCTTGCTTACCAAATAATTGGATGAGTAAATGGTTGGACAGATGGATGTTGGTTGAACAAGTGGTTGGACGAATGGATGAATGGTGGACAGACTTCCAGTAATGTGCTAATATTGGAGCTAACTTTTCATTTAGCAATGTTGCTAATGTTTGGTGCACTTAGATTCTCATAGGTTAACTTTTCTGGACAGATTTTAAAGTGCCAATTTAGAAATTTGTTTTAAAACAGCATAAAGCAAATTTTATACTGTTTATTGCAAAACAGCATAAAACAAATTTTATACTGTTTATTGCAAAACAGCATAACATTTGCTGTTTTGCAAACTTTATGCATTACTTGGCTTAATTCTTCTGACTAATTAGAATATCTATAAACATTCACTGTCTTGAAAGGCATGAAAATAAATAGAATTAGTTTTTAGCCTGTCTAAAAGCTAAAGTATAGGTCAGTATGAGAAAAAAGTGCAAATTTAAAAAAAGACTAGGCTGTTTTTTGACATTATGAGGTGATTTTGGTACAAAGTCTGTTCCAACAGCATTTATGTTTAACCTTAACACCAACTTTAACCTAAACTTAATTCACACCATGCATAAAAACCATAAAAAAGGACCGTACTTTGGTCCCCGCAAGGCCTTCAGTCCTCTTAAGGTATGTAAATATACCAGGTCCTAGCAAAGCAACATAAACAAGTACACACACACACACACACTCAAACATGAATGGTTTATATTTATCATGGTCAGCCTGGAGTTAGGTGATATTCTTTTATCATTATTGCTTTATTACATACTAAACTTCATAAAAAAATAGTCCCACCAAATTATATGCAATGTTATCATTTACAGGTCCAAAAATAATAACATATGAAAATGGAAGTCTGGAAAAGCCTGGATTGTTTTTAAAACGGATAACATGGGAATATTTCATTCATTTAAAGGAGGCTTAAACTTTATTTGTTGATTCTAAAAGTTCCCAAATCTGTCAGTTGTGCAAATTTATTTTTTGTCCTAATTGGATTATGTTTGGCCTGAATCCTTATGTTTACAACATATATTAAATATGGCTTCCATTAAAATCCAGTGAATGTGCCACATTGACTGTTTAAACCTTTTCATGAGGCAAATCTGAAGATTTATGTTGAAGATCTGATGCAGGAGATCTGATGAAAGGAGTCGGGTCATCTGAACGTTGGAAACATTAAGATGAGAGAGTTCAAACGCAGTTCATGTAAAATCCCTTTAATGATTCACTCTGGACATCAATACATCCTAAACGGTCAACTTCAAACATGGCTGCAAAGAAAGCTCTTCCACAGACTAATGGCTCATTGATAGAGAAGATTCGCCTGCTGCTGCGAGTGTGAGGTCTTCCAGCAGATTGGATGTTTGAGGTACAGATAGCAAAACTTCACACAAACAGACGATTCAATGGAGCCACTGACATAGGGGGAATTCCTTGGGAATGTCAGGAAACCCACGGCAACGACAAACATCCCTGTTTATACGTCCGGAGGAACGTGTGTGTGATTATACGTGTCGTTGAAGATCAAACAGCGGCGGTGTGTGTGTGTGTTTCAGGGTGCCATCAGCGAGCTGCGGGTGGTGGGAGACCCCAGCGCCGCAGCGCGGTTCTGCGAGGAGGATGATGACTCCGATATGGTGAGCGACGAATAATCGCATTTCTGCAGATCAACGGCTGTATGCGCTTCATTTTCTGCAGGAATGCTACATATTTTATTTCACAAGGTTAAGGAAGATATGTCTGCTCAAAAGAAATCTTTCTGTTGATGTAATCGTGTTAAAACGACCATCTGCTGCAGCTTAACCTGAACTTGGTGGCAACATTTTAGATTTATTCAGTTCATCTTTTCAAATCTGCCAATAATGTTTATAATCATCTCATATTTTCCTGGGTTCAAATTATTTTTTTTTTACTTATATACTATATAATTTTTTGGTTTTTGGGTGATATTCCTTGTCATATTAAAATGTTTCAGATCATCATATAAATTTTAATAGCAGGAAAAATAAAATTCTGTTTTTCTATTCACATTTACTTAAAACATCTTAAAAATAATCTGTAAAAACAGACAAAACAAAAAAATATGTCATTAAGGAATCAAATCAATTTTGGTAACAGAAAAAATAAGATTAAAAAAGAAAAATGTGACAAAATTAAAAACTTCACATCCACCTAAATAACATCTTAAAAATAAGTATGGAGAGAAAAAAGGGACTAAATTAAATATGTAATTTAGAAAAATGTAGAAGTTTCTCAATCTAAACAAATAATGCATATTCATATAATTATCTGTCTAGAGGGACAAAAGGGACAAAAATTAAATAACATAGTCATCTTTGTAAAATAACAGCCCAGGTCATTTTTTCCCAAAAGATGATTTAGCCAGAAAAAAACAAAACAAACAAAAATAACCTTGGCAAAAAAATGACTTCATTATTTTAGGAAGGTGATAAATTGTCATTAAGAAATAAAGTAAAGACTAGAAAAATAGTTCAGTTAGCGAAATAATACTTTTTACAAAATGATCAGTATGGAGAGCCAAAAAGGGACAAAATTAAATATGTAATTGAGAAAGATGATAAAATAAATTTTAACATCAGAAAAAAAAGGTTTTTCACTGCAGAAAAATATTCAACATTCACCTAAAAACATCTTAAAAGTAATTTGTATGGAGGAACAAAATTAAATAATAATAATAATAATGCCAATATATAATGGAATAAATATTTAAGTCTGGTGTTCTGTTTCTGACATGCTGGGTTAATTTCACACCAAATGTAAAGCATTGAACATTCCAAAGAAGTTCCACTTTTGTCTTGTCAGTCCACATTGTTATGGAAGCTCAAAAGGGACAAAATCTCATCAATAAATAAGTCATTAAAGTATTAATGAAGTGTATCATAAAGTAATTAATTAAATGCCCAACAGACAATTAATTTATTAAATGTCATTAAATTATTAAAAAGCGTCATCATGTCAAACTCGACCATCAAATTTCACACTTCATAGTGTTGAAGCCCAGGAACAGAAACCATTAAATAATTGAATACACATTGAATTAATTATCTGCATCGGCTATTATAAGTTTACTTTTTAGTGAGTTAATGATAAATTAACAGAGTTTCAATGTTTAGATTAAAAACATCTATAATGTTTTTTTCTCATTGGTCTCCTCAGGCTTCAGGAGAAGGAAGTGGCTACGAAGAAACCAGACGGCCAAAACCTTTCAGTGAGAAACCTCAACAGACGGTATGAAAACGTGATTTTCTGACTCCTATTTTTCTGTTTAAACTGAATTATTATCCTGAAAGATTCAGTTTAAAAATTAATCTTCGGATGTTAGGAGGGATTACATGAAAGCACTTTGCTGCAAAGGGGGAAATCCGTCAGTTCACCCAGCCATGCCTGTATTTCTTAGACATAAAATGTGAAGAGCAGAGCTGTGTTTTATGTTTCAGCAAAGCCTCGAGTTACTCTGTTTAAGTGGATAAACACTCATACCTGAGGGAAGATTAAAAACTGCAGAGCTGATGCCTGGAAATCGAGCTTCGTCTGGATTTTTTCATTCAGGAAGTTTTAGGAACTGGAATTTTCTTCTAAAACTTTCCTCAAACTCCCCAGATCAGGGATGTTTCTTGCTTTATGCTAACTCGGCAACTGCTCCTTCCTGAGATGTTCAGCTTCATCTGAGGAAAATTAAGATGTCCTGTCTTTGTCTGTTGCAATCTCATATATTTATTACATCTTTTATATGAGTAAAAATTAAAGATAAGGCAGACATTAACTCCAAAAATTAACTCTGCTGGAGTTTCTTCATGTCTGTCATTTTGACAGACAGCGCCAAAAATTCCCGTCATAATCCATTCTAACGAGTCTTAAAATGGAACCTGAAGATAAAGTTTAGTGAAGTGAAGTGCGCCACAGCAAGGGGGGGAAACGCAGAAAAACCATTGAAGAACAACTCAAAACCACAACTCTCTGCATCAGCTATGCTACACACAGGCCCGTTTCCATGGCAATTGACTGACAACAGCTCCACTAACGTATCAGGATTCAATACCAAAAATTACATGCAAACATTTCCCACACAAACAGAACATTTGGTTCATTACACGTTCAAATTTTCAGGTTTGATATTTATAATATGATTACTAATAAATGATCGCTGTGGTAGATTAGCTACCGCTGCCATTAGCTAATCTAACACTGCGATGGTTGATGAGCTCATTTAGAAACCTGCTCTACTGATGATCTGGCAGAGTAATGTATAAAGTATTGCTCTTTTCTTTGTATTATAGTTTACATAGTTCAGTTTAATTTAGGTTTGTAATTTTAACTGTCTGGCTTGCAAAATGTAATAGATTATGGACCATCTAAAGGATTATGAATCTCTTCATTGTAGTTGGATAACCCAGGCGCCCCAATAAAGCTAGAAGTGGCCGTGTCCAGCATTCTTCACGCTGTCACGTCACTTTCAGGGAGTTTATCCACTTCTTCTTTTCTTTATCTCCTCAGCTTTCCTCTTTCTGCTTTCTATCCCTTGCATTTTGACACCAAGGCTAAGATGTGCTGCAGCTTCCAGCCAGTTCAAGTGAGCGCAGCACTTTTACAGTTACAGAGGAGTCAGAAAAACCAGATGTCAATTTGGATCCAATCCGATCCAAGTCGGAGGCTTCCCGCCGCCTCCAGGCGTTGGTATTTCCACTGGTTTCCCCATCAACGTGCCTTCAGGAACCAACAAAGTGGAGTTTGAGGTTGAGGTCAGGTAGTTCATTTCGGAAGTCTCGTCTTCAGCAACTTTTACGAGGATTTTTTTTTTCTCTTTCGTTCCTCCAGACATTTATTAATCAGCATGTTGTATGAAAATGTCATGTTTGGGGAAACAGCTGGCGTTTTAATGTCCACCTGCCAATGTTTTTCCATCTGATGAGGATCTGTTCACACGTCCCGTCTCATCCTCTGCCCACTTGTCCAACCCTTGCAATTAAGAGGCAAGTCCAGGCGGCGAGCCGTCGGAGGCGGAGAGCAGAGGTGAGACTTTCCATTCTGTCTTCCTGGAATCCACCGTGATGGATGGATGGCAGAGCAGGTCTTTAATGGGTCACTGCCAGATCAAGCTCCCCCCGTTAGGCATCAGGTTTCAGGTTTAACGATTGCTGCTACTTTTACAGAACATCTTGTAAAGAGATGGGAATGAAATCCAGTGTTAAAGGGGACCTATTATCCACAATTCACATTTTGCACATTTTTGCTTCCATTTGGGTCTCAACTGCTCCTAAAAACAGTTAAGTCCAAGTGCTGAAAAAAAGTCAGCTGTTTTTGACAAAAAGTTAATGTTTTGTGGTGTCAGGAAAATTGAGTTTGATTATTTAGTCACATTCCACCGTTACCTAGCAACCCCAGCAGAGTTCCATCTGGTTACCTGCCATTCCCAGTGGCATTCCGTCCCGTTACCTAGCAACCCCAGCAGAATTCCGTCCGGTGCTGAGCTCCAGCACTTACTGCATTCTTGCTAGTTGTGCAGAAGGCTCCACTTCTGCTTTTTAAAGATGTACAGTGATATAACTCTGCATCTGTTTGCAGAAATTTTCCCCTGCGAGTGTAAACGTTGAATTGGGGGGGTGGAGGCGTGGCCAGTAGCATTTTATTTGGATTTAGTGATAGAGGCCCTTAAACAGTTCAATAGAGGCAGAACCTGTCAGACTAAAACCTAATTGTCTAAGAATAATTTTGTACAAAAAATGCAATTAACATGTTTTGTATAAAACATAATCGGTCACCTTTAAGAAATACTTTTTAAATAATCTTCAGTGTAACAATTACGGTCCTCAGAAGTCCGGAGCTCCTCATATAAACTGTCTACTGCTGAAGCCATGAATGAGTAACAGGAACAAGGCCGGACTAGGACCCATTTTGCCCGCTAGTGCTAGGCTAGGATGTTTGTTTTGGTTGTATTTACCCAGACTGCTCCTGCACTGTAGTCCACTTCCTTTTTTGGAGCCGTCTCCGGTCTGCTTTGTGTCCACATGCATTTGATCCACACCAGAGTTCAACCAAACCAAAACCGAGATTTGTAGGCGAACCAGAGTTCACTTTCTTGGTCAAACTGATGGAAATAGCTCCTCTTGTCTGTCCCAACCTTGGAAAATGTTACAGGAGACGACTGAAATCTGTCCTCACCCAAAAGAGCTCCATTCTCTGACTGGTTTAATGCTCGAGTTAAACAAAACAATGCAAACCTCTGGTGCCACATTTTCTAAACGTCTGGACCAATATTTTAACAGGCCTTCACTGTACAAAACAACAAATCTTACCAAGTATTTTTGGTCTAGTTTCTAGTGTAAAAACTAATTTACAAGATTCTTTTCAACAAGAAACAGGAGCTTATTTTAAGTCAATAATTCATTAATTTTGATGAAAAAATGACTACTTCCACTGGCAAATTATTTCACTTAAGGGAAAATGTTGAAGTAATGGAGTGACTACTTTTTTATTATTGAATTAAAATAATCTGAAAACTACCTTGTAAGTTAGTTCTGTCTTATTTCAAGTGTACTAAGATGTTTACACCAGAAACTAGACCAAAGATACTTGGTAACATTTTGTGTTTTTGCAGTGTTTCCATTCTCCAGAGGGCAAACACTGAGCTAACCCCGTGTTAGCGGCTGTGGAGGCACAATATCTTCACTGACTAGAAATCCATCAACGCTAAGCAACCTGTCGTTAGCAGCCATGACGGATGGTTTAAGCGATCAGGCCATTCTTTATCACAATAATCCATAAATCAAGTTGAAATTGCAAGGATTCTCAGGTCAATCAATGCCGTGCAACAGAGAGCGGAGGATGTTTCCCTGCTGAGAAATACAGTTAATTATCATCACATCAAACCTGCGGGTGGTCCTCATTTCCTCCGCCTCCTGAACGTTTCTACATGTTCCCGTCTTCATCCCACAGGGAACAATCTGAGGTTTTCAGAAACAAAGTGAAGAAATCTGCTTCTGTTGTTCTCATTTCCTCTCTCAGGCCTGATGCGTTTATAGGCTGGCTGACTGGAGCGACCACAGAGTGATTTCAGAGAGTAAACAGGAGCCAAACGACTCAAACAATCCACACGTTATGACGGATATGCTCTGCGGTGCGAGCAGAATCAAAGGGAAAACAAATCACACCGAAACTGTTTCAAGCATTACAACATTCATAACGCCGCTGCCTTTTTTATGTTCCAGATGATTTCTCTGAAAAATTACAAATCATTTGTGGCAAACATGTCATGAAACATATTGTCGACTTTAATTTGACAAATTTCCAAATGCATTTTTAATCATTCTACTCACACAGAGCTATCAGAGGTCAAAGAATTATACTTGTTGAAAGCAACTATATTCTTTAAGATGCCAGGTTTTATTATGGAGAAGCACAAGGATTTATCTTTAAACTCCTTTATGGGACAAATGTCCTACATTATTCTACTAACAAAAGAAAAAATGTAGAAAAACAAGTCAAGGTGGTGGAAGCTAATGAAAACATCTGGATTGAGGAAAACTGCCTTTACATTTTCATGCACCTTTAAACATGAGATATCTGAAACGAACATGATTGGCTTGTGATCTACTGTTTACAATATTAGGTAGTGCTAACACCACTAGCTAGAGCTAACACCGTTAGGTAGAGCTAACACCGTTAGTTATTTCTAACACTATTAGCTAGAGCTAACACTACTAACTAGAATTAACACTGTTAGCTAGAGCTAACACTGTTAGCTGGAGCTAACACTGTTAGCTAGAGCTAACACTATGAGCTAGAGCTAACACTATGAGCTAGAGCTAACACTATGAGCTAGAGCTAACACCGTTAGGTAGAGCTAACACCGTTAGTTATTTCTAACACTATGAGCTAGAGCTAACACTATGAGCTAGAGCTAACACCGTTAGGTAGAGCTAACACTACTAACTAGAGTTAACACTGTTAGCTAGAGCTAACACCATTAGTTATTTCTAACACCATTAGCTACAGCTAATACAATTGTCTAGAGCTAACAGTATCTCTTACTAACCATCTCAAGGTTTACTTTTTCTAAGCAAACATCATTTTCAAATTGTTCTGTTTAGAGTTGCAGGCGCTGCATGTAACTGATTTTAGCCCCACTTTCTGTCTTTCTTCTGCCACAACTTATTACTATTGATGTGAGAAGCAGCCATATTGAAATGTTAAGTTGACCTTACAAGTCGTAACCAGAGATGGTCGGAGTGGGAAATCTGACTTCAGAAAAAAAACTCCAAATAAAAAGAATGAATGCTAAAAATGAACCAAAGGATGCTTCAGTAAAGCATTAAAAACATATTTTTTCCACATTTTGCATGTTTTCTACAAAGGATTTGTTTTTCAGCTTAAAGAATAAAAATCTAATGAAGATGTTAACTTTCTCTATATTTGAGGTTTTATTCTAGTATCTGATGTCTTCACCTTCACAGCCTCAGCTAGGTAAAAGTAAAGCTGTGCAAAATATGCAGAGTAAATTAGCCGCAAATGAATGAAAACAGGCGGCACACTGTGTTGTGAGAAGCTTGGGATCGTTTGCACAAGCAGAACTCACTTCCAGTCTCCCAACATTAAAGCAGTTTGCAGAACATGACTCATTTGGGCTTGTGATTAATGTTTACAGGGAGAAACTCTTTCCCATGATGCAGCGTTGTTTATAAAAGCTTTTCTCAGTGGGAGGTACAGATGGAGAAAATGGAGCAAAATCACTGCAGGTTTTAAATTTAAATTGGGATCTGCTGTTTCTCTGCAGACAGCCGATGAGTCTCTTCCTCCAATCCAACAGCCGCCGCTGGAGCGGCCAGCGCAGATGGCACAAACGGGTAACATTTCACATCATTTCTTCATTTACTTTTATGTTTTTTCACACTGGATCAATTACATTTTTGTATAAAATCAGAACATTTCACGTTTAACCCTGTTGGATCTGCTGTTTCCTGTCAGTTATTATTAAAGAACTTAAGGATTCTCACTTTTGGAGATGTAAACACGACGGAAAACTAGGGTTAGGCTAAGAAACAAAGCAATTACAGGAAAAAAGTCAAAATTACAAAAATACTACGACTCATACTCGTGATAGCAGGAGAATACAGTTGCAGTAATACTAGTAATAATAAAGTCAATTACTTGACTTTATTATTACCAGAACAAAGTCAAGTAACTTAAGTTGAACTAATACAAAAAGTCAGAATATTACCAAAATAAAATCATATTATTACAACAATAGACATAATTCAAGAGTTGTGCTGATGCTAGAATAAAGTCATAATAGGAGAAAAACATAACATTACCAGGATAGAAACGTAATATTAGTAGAATTAAGCAATTTTATAACACATAAAATTATATTAAAAAAATAATGATGCTGAGCATTATGTGAACTCATACCTTGGTACTGATTCATTTTAGTAATGCTGTGCCCTTATTCTGCTAAAATTACTTAATCATCATAATATTAGGAACTTGTACTCATAACTTCAGAACAAATCTCTTATTCTGATCCTAATACTCCACAGTACATTTGTGGCTCTAAAGATAAACTTTAGCATCAAGTCACATTGTGGGACAGACGGAAACGTTTTGTGTTTCTGGGTCTTTAAAGGGAACCGAGAGATCAGAGGGCATGAAAACACGTTGACTGATAAATGTCTCCATCTAGTGGACAATACGAGTACTGGAATAAATAAAGATAGGCTTAGAGAAAGAAGAAAAAGCTCAAATTCTTCTTTTGCTACAGTGAATCATTTGTCTCCACTTAGTCCTGTCCTCTTTGTCCTCACTGACTTCATCTCCTGTTTCTCCACATCCATTAATGTCTCTTTGGGTCTTCCTCTCTGCCCCGCCTCCATCCTTAGCACCCATTCTGCAGATATAACCATCTGAAAATGTCCACGCCATCTCAGTCTCCAAAGCATCTACCATGAGCTGTCCCTCTACGCAAGATTATTTATAGAGCACATTTCAACAACACGGCATTCAAAGTACTTTACATGATAAAAACATCATACAGTCACCAATTACGAAAAAAGCAATAACACGTTTTGTCAAATGCCATCATCAAGCAAATGCAAATATGATGAGCAACATTCCAGTTACTACTGATCAAAGGCAACTCTAAACAGGTGGGTTTTAGTCTTGACTTAAAGGAAAGAGTAAACACTTTTTATTCCCTTCAAAATAAGAGCATAAATGCTCTTATTTTGAATGAAGGCTAACAGCTTGAATTCTTAACGGTCAATAACTAAAATTCAAAAGAATTTTACTCAACTGAAAGTTTACCAAACAGCCAAGTACGTTAGCTCTTTAGGCAAAACCAAGTGCTCTAAGCTTTGTCAAAGTTAGCAAAAGCGCTAAGCGAAAAGTTAGCTCCAGTATTAGCACCTTAGCAGATTAGCGGAGCTGTGCCCACCACTGATATGGGGCACTGTCAAGAGGAAACAGACACCACAACCAACAATGCTTTTGCTAACTTAACCACAGGCTAAGTTAGCACAAAAATTTAATATTCTGTTAGCTGCTTAAAAATATATATATTGGCCTACTTTAAAATGTTGATTTAAAGAAAAAAAAGGGTCAGCATGGAGGAAGATTCTGAAAACCATTTTGGCTGAACTGATGTTTTAAAGTAGGTCATTAAAGCCAAGAGGTAGCATCAGTTTATTTCACGCTGCAGAGACGTCTGTAGCTGATAACCCGACATTTAGCCTCAGTCATGTTTCCAGAATTCATTCCTTGGAGCAGCAGGCTGCGTTTCACACCTTACTTACTGAAAGTGACTCATTCATCGGGATATCAAGCATGTCGGGTCAAATTGGGTCAAATCGCAGGCAAGTGGGAGATGTACCTCCACTTCACCTGGCCTCTAAACGACAGAATTACAGCAGGAATCCTGCTTCCTTCCCTTTCTCCTTCTGGGATCAGGGATCGTTTGTTTTTCTCTGGGATGCGGTCGTTCATCATCTATGAGGTTTTCATCAGGATGTTAATGGATGTGTCCCGTGGATATGCTTTCCAGGTGCAGTCGCTGCTAAAGGAGAAAAAGGCGACAGAGGGGAGAAAGGAGATCGGGGCCCGACGGGGCCGAAGGGAGACGCAGGCTCCGGCTCCCAAGGGAGAATCCGCGGACTAAAGGTCGGCCAGACAAAACGGAGCATTTTTTATCCAAAATCACCTTCCAGAGGAAAAATACGGAGCTGCAGTTACACCAGTTTTTAACTTTTCCATACACAAGTCAACAAGCAAAACTGGTACAGAAATAAATAATATTGAAATTCCTCTCAATGGCAAGAACACAAAAAGTGTAGAACGAAAAAACTGATTCACTTTGTTATAAAAATCAAAGCAGCCGAATCTTTCCTCGGGGTTTCCCAAGGAAAACACGCTAAGCCCGGTGGCAGGAGCCAGTCACCCAGCAGCCCACCGTCTTTAAAAAATGTTTAAAAGTGGACAGGAAATTTGAAAATGTCACTTGGTAACTATGTGTTATTGGAAGACACGATAAATATACCTAAACAGCAACTAAAGTGATTTAATATTTAGAAAATATTTCATTTGATTCAATATTCCAATTTGTATTTACATTTTAGCTTTTACATCATCAGTAAAAGTCTTCCAAAGCAGTTTGTAGTTGAGTTACACCAAATCAACACTAGAGGGAGCTAGAAGCCCTCAAGTCAACACCACCAACCCAGCAGCTTATTCTAATTTTACTAAGATATTTTGAGGGGAAAAAAAGGAAAACTTCAAGTTTGGGTGAATTTTCCTGCCATTTGCTCAACAAAAACAGGAAGTTTTACTAAAGTTACTTAGCGTATTTTTATTTTCCCATTTACAGCGATTTGTACTGTACTCTTAAACTGGATTATAATTTATACCACTGTTTTTCTGTTTTATTTCCAGGGAGAACCAGGTGAAAAAGGAGCAAAGGTAAGTTACAGCTGTCAGATTACCAATTAATTTAAAAATATGAAGCAACAAAACAGATTAAAAAGTCGTCGTTGTCGACTTGTCAGAGGATGAACAGATCCGTTCAGAGAGGAAATCTTCTTGTTTTTGATCTGATATGAAGAGAGACAAACAGTTCTGAGTTTCCTGACATGAAGATATAAACCTGTTTATATGAGGGTGTAACAGTAAACGGTTTGGTACAAGCCTGAGCGCCGAAAGGCTTAAATGAGAAATCTGACCAATATATCCAGGCAGTCTTTTCTTTTTTATTGTCATTTTTGTGTTAATTTTGATTAATGTTTATTATTTTCAGTTCACTTTTTCATGTTCTTTACCGTTTCCCGGTCTCTCATATGCTAAAGCTACCTTTTTGAATTAAGACTGTTTTTTTAATTATAAAAATAAAAACCCTAAAACCCCCTCTGGCACTGAATATGACTAAGATGGCTGTTTTTGTAATTTTTTTAGTTCAATTTGTTTTTCAACTCTTGGCTAATTCTTTATTTTGCTGATTTGCAAATGTTTAGTCAGCGACCTGAAAATTATGTATTTTCCAACAATAAGCTACAAATTCACATCTCCTAGCCATCAGCTCACCTATCTGGCCAGTAGCTCGCAACTTAACCAGTTAATCTGCTGACGAAACTGGAGACGCAAATGTTTTTGCCTTATTGATTGAAATCAAGCATGTTGTCGTTATTAGCTGCTCTTATATTAAATTTGGTGAGGCATTCTTTAAACATTCGTTTAATCTATTGATTTCTATATGAGAAGTATTAGAAGTGTCATGATGTGGACCCTTCCTTTGTTCCAGGGCAGTGCAGGTTTTGGATATCCGGGTTCAAAGGGTGAACCAGGCCCTCCAGGACCACCTGGGCCCCCTGGATCTCCAGGAGCCGCAACTCAGTATTCAGTTGACCGAGACGGGTCAGTTGTTTCGAAGGTTCCTGGGCCGCGCGGACCGCCTGGACCTGCAGGTCCTCAGGGGCCACCAGGAGAAGATGGAGAACCAGTGAGTGGATCTGAAGGAAAGACGTGTGACTTCTCTGGAGACGCTGAAAGTCACTCAGGTGTTCTTTGTTTTGTTCCCGCAGGGTGATCCCGGTGAAGATGGAAAAACTGTATGTAGTTTCTGCTTTTTCTTTCAAAATAAAACGTTTCATGGGCCGAAGATCATATTTGTCTTTTAAATAGGGGCCTCAGGGACCTTCAGGGTTTCCAGGAACTCCGGGTGACGCTGGAGCTAAAGGAGAGAAGGTTAGATAAACCCAGTTTGCAGATTGTTGAAGGGTTTCAGTTTAAGTCCTAACGAGGCGGGTTCATACAGGGCGACTGTGGAGAGGGCCAGCCCGGCCCCAGGGGCCCCCCAGGGCCTCCAGGACCACCGGGTACAGGATACAGATCTGTGAGTCACATCCTGCTCTGAGGTAAAAACTTCCTTCTGCTTTCTGCAGCTGATTCTAAAACAAATCTTTCAGACATTCGAGGACATGGAGGCCTCTGGATTCCCCGATTTGGTCTCCGTTCGGGTGAGAACAAACAGAAACGGCCTTCTCTGGTCCTCGTCAGTCACACCAGAATCTATTGGAGGTGGAAATATTGTTAATCTTTATAATTGTTGATGCAGGGACTTCCAGGTCCCCCAGGTCCCCCAGGTCCCCCCGGTCCCCCGGGTCCTCCCGGTCTTCCCTCATCAAGCACGTCCGTGAACTCTGGAGCTTTTGGGCCTCCGGGAAAAAATGGAGCACCTGGCCAACCTGTAAGTGGAACAGTCCACTCCAATCGGAACCCACTGCAGGAAACTAGGAGCATCCAGATGAGTGGATGCAGGGTTTCCGACTGAAAACAGGATTTCACTCGTCTGCATTCTCTTCTTTTCATGCTAACAAACTGCCTGCTTATGCTGATGATAGAATGACTTAACCAAAATCAAGTTCCAACAACCAAATCTTTTGCGCTTTAGGGTCTGCCTGGTTTACCTGGTGCTGATGGTTTTCCAGGAGCTCCTGGCCCCAGGGGCGAAAAGGTACCAATTTACTGGAACATATGATTTATCACTTATATGCTAACACCATCTAATATGCAGCAAACATCGATTCCGCCTGTAGAAAATAGATTTTTAGTTAAAAGTTTGAATTAAAACACGTGATATCTGTCAAACCATCTCTTCCACTGATTATAGTAGATAATGATCGAATCCCCTACTCAAACATCCTTCTAACAATACAACAAAAAAATTTAAGAAAAGTGGAAAAAGCAAACAAGGTGGATTAGCAGAGCTTTTCAGGATGTGCTTTTGCAGAAATTGTGTCTCATTTTTAAAAAAAACCCTCAAAAAACCTAATGAGGTGAATAAAAGATTCAAGTTTTAATTTTGCTGTGAAAAAAATGTTTTTTTCCTTTGTTACGTCCTTAGGGGGATTCAGGCGATCTTGGACTCCCAGGAGCAATCGGACAAAAGGTGTGACATCACTATTTTTAATTTTAACTTAAAGGTGAAAAGTTTATTGCAAAATTACCAAGAAAAGTGAAAAAAGTGAGTTTTTGAGACCCATGTTTCTCCTCCACAGGGATCTCTAGGAGAACCTGGTTTACCGGGACCTGCAGGAGAGCCTGGACTGGCTGGCCTGCCAGGACCCATGGGACCAGTTGGTCCTCCTGGACCTCCTGGGCCTCCAGGACCAGGTCATCGGGTTGGATTTGTGAGTTCAATTAACATGCAAAGAAATTAACAAGCAGACATGCTTGCTAACAAAGTAGTATGCCGTGGTGGACAGACTTCCACTAATTCGCTGATGTAGCAGGTCTATTTTTTTAGCGCTTTAGCTAACCTTGAAAATGTTTGGCACAGTTAACTTCCCCTAAATTAATTTTTTCCTGATAAATTCTAAACTTTACTTCTGTTGATGTTCTTCCTAACTTTATTTCAAATAAGAAACATTCAGGAACAAAATCAAAAACAGAGAAAAAATATAACCAATGTCTAAGGAGAACATAGAACACGTAAACTATAAGGTCGAAATGAAATTGCTGCTCAAGGGTTGTAGTCTTTCCAAGGGCTGAACTAGTTTGAATTGAAGTTAATGCTTAGCATTAGCTTCCGCAAAATACCTTGTTGGTGTATAGATTTACCATTAGTAGAGCTAGCTGTTCTAACTAGCTGTGCCCAGCACTGGCAAACAAACTTATGGGGGAAGGAGGGTTATGGTATGAGAAACAAGTCCATGATTAAAATGCATAGTCACTGGTCGCTACGGTAATTCCCGCCTTTTCTGTAATAGCCCTGCCTATAAAAAGGTCTACACTATCAAAAATCTTCAATGCTGAGGTGCAGAAAATTGTGAGTACAGCATAAACCACTGAAGTTATGAGTTATGCCAGTTCAGTTCAGATTCAGTCAATTTTCTGTGAGCCATCAAACAGGAAGCTGGGCTGAAATTTCTCAATTTCGCAACAAAAGTCCAGCGAAAACCAAAAGTATAGCATACTTTTCTTAATCAAGCTGCACAGCTTTTGTTTTAACACTGATAGGGAAACAGAAGCAAGAGTGGTACATTGTAAACGCCTGATTCCTGATGCAACAACATAATTGGGCTAACTAGCAGCAATACGAGCAGATAAACACACTTCATAATGAATGTGTTACTTTGCCCTAAAGCCGTTTCTCTTGTTCTTCAGGATGACATGGAGGACTCCAGTGGGATTTTCACTAATGGACTTCCTGGTGTCAGAGGACCAGAAGGGATACAGGTACCTTAATTACTCCAGAAGTCTAATAAAATATGGATTGAATTACGTTTAAACTAAATCAGCCCTAAATGCATCTTTGATCCGTTAGGGTAGAAATGTTTATTAAAAATGTTAAAATAAGCTTAATTTAATTAAATGAAAAGGAATATCAAAGCGCAACTGTTAATTACTTACTTTGGCTGTGAATACTTTTAAATAACCAAAGTACATGTTGTATTTTCAGGGACCTCCTGGTTTACCTGGACACCCAGTAAGTAACAAGCTACAATGAAAGGTTAAAAGAAGAGCCAAAGGGTGGCCTTCTGCCATAGTTTGTCAGTTTTCAGGTTAAACATGAAAATGTTAAATGATAATCTCCAAGTTTTTAAAATTGGCAAAGAAAAATTGGAAAAAATGTTGAAAAGTCTGGAAAATGTGAAATATTTTTGGCAGATAGAGACCAAAGCAGACAAATTCAAATTTTTTGTGTAAATTTAACATATTTTACTTCTTTTACAATGTTGGTCTAAAATAAGAGCAGCTTAAAAATATTTACATTAATAGGATTTTGTTCTCATTTGTTTACACTTTAATAAAACCCAACTTTCGTCCTACTATAACAAATCTAGTTAATGTTCTGAAGTTGATAACTGGAAAAAACTTTCAAAGTTTCTCTCATTCTATCAAAATTTGGCAAATTTTTTCCTCAGCCAATCAAAAGGTTCAAAGGTTTCAGATGGTTTTTCTTCTTTCCTTCCCTGTAAATCTACCATTGCAGGGTAAACCTGGTTTCCCAGGAATTCAAGGTCCAAAGGGTGAGCAGGGTCTGGCAGGAAGAGACGGACTACCAGGCCTGGATGGCTTCCCAGGACCGCCGGTGAGAAAAACTGAACTTAATGTGAAAGCTGTACAGCACAGGATGGTCGATCAGAGTCTGCTGATCATCGAGATTTGCATACATGGATCATGTTATCTGATGCAGAGCTCAACAATTAGGTCTGTTTTTAATCAATTTATAACACAGACTAAATTCTAAATCTGTGGATCATCTGCTTAAAAATTACAAAACAAGCTAATTTAATCCAAGAAAGTGACCTTGAGGCATCTCTAAGGTCAAAGTGCTTCAGCTAATGGACAAATATAGACTGCAAATAATTCTTCATCTGCTAATAACAGCTACATTTCTGTTTAGCACATTAGCATTTTGGCTAACTTTGAAAACATTTAGCCCACTTAGCTTCTCTTAAATTAATTTTTCCAGATAAATTCTTGGATGTTTTGTAAACTTTCAGTTGAATAAAGATCATTGGCCAATGATCAAGAATTCTTCAATTAGTTAGACTTTTATATTCATGCTCTTATTTTGAAGTGGGTGAAGACAGCAGTCATGTTTCTTCTCCTCATGTTCTCTCTTTTCCCCCCCAACAATTTTATTTCACAAAAGAAACAAACAGGAACAAATTAAAACATATCCTTAGATATTTACATGCTTGTGAAGGGAATTAGGTCCACATAATGTCAGCATCAAATATCATACCCCAATTATCAGGGCATGGCATTTAAAGGAGCAGTGCTTTTTTTGATCTATAAAGCTGTAAAATGTTGTTTCTCCTGATCTTGACAGGGACAAAAGGGTGACAGAGGTGACAAAGGAGAGACGGTAAATATCATATTTGATCTTAGCTAAATTCCAGGTACTATATGTGAAATTTTTACCATTAATACAGAACGGTTTTATGTTGCTTTTGTGGTTTATTTAGCTTAGTTTTGTATGTGATAACAGATGGAATAGTCATCGTTGGTGGGTTAATTTGTTTTGACAGGGTGATGCTGGTCGAGATGGAACCGGACTCCCAGGCCCACCTGGTCCACCTGGACCACCAGGACAAATAATCTACCAGCCATCTGACAACGTGAGTTCACATAGAACAACTACAAACTTCAGCCCATTTCAGCCTCTAAATCGTAAAATGTTTAACTTCAGCTGGCAGTTTGTGTATTTTTCCATCATGTTGCATTGGTAAATTTCAGGATGAGTTGATTAGGTCTCTGCATTTTCCCCGAATGTTTAAGAAGAAACATTAACTGGTTTCTTGTTCTTCTCAGGGAGTGGCTGGTTTACCTGGTAGAGCTGGATTTCCTGTAAGCTTTCAGTGTCTTATTTGATTCCCTTGTTCTTCATTATTTATACTATCATTATTTATAGCATTAAATACTATTTTTAATGCTTGGACTTTAGTTGCAGAACATTTAACCACATCTAAACAATGAAAAAAAATATTTTCAGGGTCAATACAATGATTTGCTCAACAGTTTCCAGGCTGACCTGCATGGCTAATTGTAATGATTGAGGTTGTTTATTTCTAATCTCTCACTTGAATATTTTTATTCGCTTGCCAGGGTCCTGCTGGACCGAAGGGGGACAGAGGTGACCCTGGTTCACCAGGTTATGGCCTGAAGGTGAACTCCTGTTATTTACATCAACTGGTAATCAAGCTGCTAATCATTTCCATCATCTTCATCATCAGTTTTGTGTGTTCAGGGTGAAAAAGGGGAGCCAGGCTTGATAAGTGGACCAGATGGAAATCCTTTGTATCTGGGAGGCCTAACAGGCACCAAGGTGAGTCTCATCATCCGTCCATTTATTCCCATTAGCTCCTTCTTGTTCCCGTTTGCTATGCTAATTATCTCCACTTTGTTTCTGTAGGGAGACAGAGGACTGCCAGGACCTATCGGACCTTCTGTAAGTTTGCATTTTCAAGATTTTTAAGTGTCTGCAATTATTTATTCAATGTTTTATTATATTATTTTGTCTGGTTGCAGGGTCCTCAGGGGCCTCCTGGACTGAAAGGTGAAATAGGAATGCCAGGAAGACCCGTAAGTACATTTATTTCAAAGTTTCTGAGGCTTTATAAAGTGCATGAAAAATGATTAGTGATTTTTATCCATCAGGGTCGTCCAGGTGTGAATGGATACAAGGGTGAAAAAGGAGAGCCAGGAGGGGGTGCAGGTTATGGCTACCCGGTAAGTTGGATTTGTTTTCCTGTACTGCATAAATATTATGCAAAAATCACATTTTGCACTTTTTTGTACTTATTTTTTGGGTCTCAACTGTTTCTAAAAACAGCCACTTACAAGCACTAAAAAAGAAAAAAGTTGCTTTTTGAGTTAATATTTTTTGCTGTCTGAAAAAAAATCCATTTGAAAAAACCTCCAGAATGCAACGTCACAATTCAGCAGGCAAAGTTCCTCACCTAGCAATCCCAACTCGTTACCTAGCAACCCCAGCAAAGCTCCGCCCTGTCACCTAGCAACCCTAGTGGAATTGCTTTAAACAGGCAGAACTGAGTAGACTAAAATCTCATTTTCTAAGAATGATTTTGTGGAAAATTGTAATGCATCACCCATAGACCTATCCCAACCTGGTGAAGGAAGCATAATAGTTTCCAGTGTGAGTCTGTCTGGGTTTTTCTTTTTCAGAACAGCTTTGGGCTTGGTTTACCTGCCACAAAATGAAATATAATGTTTTAGTAAAAGGTTGTTTGACCATCTAAACATGGCCTAGGAAAATTAATCTGCCAGTAATACGCCGACCACTGGGAACATATTGAGCTTTACTCGACAGCATCATGAGATGGAAAAGTTGGATGTGAACGTTCAGCCATGTCTTCGTGTTTTTGTCAGAGCTACGCAGACTGTTCCTGTTACCTAAACAGCGTTTCATTCTGAATCCATAAAGTCGTGCGTTTCCTTCAGGGAGTTGCCGGCCCACCAGGACCCCCAGGACCACCCGGACCTCCAGGCCCAGCCATTTCTCTGGATCGCCTTAATGTGAGCCCAAAAGAGCCACGTCTAGTTTTCCATGCCAAGTTAATGCAACTCATCTACCTCCAAACTGATTCTGTTCCTCTGTTCATTCTTTAGCGCTTTGATGAAAACTCAAGGGGTTACCAAGGTACGGGCGCCATAAAACAATTTTAATATAGATTAAATAATTTACAAGCATGTTTCAAGGGTTTTAAATGTTATTTTCTGGGAACTTTAAGACTACTTTCTAACCTATAAAGTAATGGTGAGGTAAAAGTGGGCGATCAGACGTTAAACATCGTTTTCACGGAGCTATATTTGTTGTTAAATGCTGTTTTTCTGCTGCAGTGGTAAAAGGAGAAAAAGGAGAGCGTGGCGACCGTGGATCTCCTGGGATCCCAGGTAATCCTGAAACATTCATCTCTGTAGTCCTTTTCCAGAGTATCTTCATCACTAAAGTATCTCCTCGTCTTCCTCACAGGAACTGCGTCGAACTTTGATATCTATACATTTAAGGTAACCCGCCTCATCTTGTCACCTCAGTTTAGTTTTCTCGGACTTTGGGATGGCAGTAAACTGACAAAAGATCGTAATGTTCTTCGACAGAATGAGCTGAAGGGAGACCAGGGAGATCCAGGAGTGAAGGGGGAGAAAGGAGAGCCAGGTGGTGGATACTATGACCCACGTTATGGAGCACCAGTGGGCCCACCAGGACCTCCAGGAAACCCAGGCCTACCAGTGAGTTCACAGAGAGCCACACACTTACAACGCTCAACAGCCACTGCTAGCTAAAACATTAGCTGTGCTAATGATAAACATTAGCTATGCTAATAATAAATGCAATACCAACATGGTAATTACGTGAAGCTAATGTTAAAGTCAACCATGTGGACCTGACCTTTCAGTCTTGATTTAAAACAAACAAACTGAATCTGCAGTTATTGCTAATGCTAGCTTGTTTTCAGCTAGATGCTCCAGGAAGTTGGAAAGGTTTGCAGATGCTGGTTAGAGTCATCTGTCCGTTTTTAAATTTCAAAAACAATCTTCTCATATTGAAAAAGTTTAAGACTCAAAGTTTACTCAGTGGTGCTCACATTTTTACTAATCTGCTTTTTCATTTAGCAATTTTGCTAATTTTGAAAATGCTTAGCACACTTAGCTTTTTCTAAATCAATTTGTATGGATAAAATCTGAAGTCCGAACTTACTTGGCAGTTTTGTAAACTTTCAGTTGAACAAAGTTCTGAGTTGAAGTTTTGGTCATTAACTTAAGAATTCATTAACTAGCTAGATGTTTTTATTCATGCTCTTATTTCATTAGCTTCTCTTAAATGCCGTACTGGTATAACACTTTACCCTTAGTGGAAATAATATTTAGGGTTAGCATAGCTGCCTTTTTAGTTAGCAGTGCCCAACTCAAACCTAAACATAATGAAAGAATAATTAACATTTATCATTAATGAACGAAAGCGAATAAGTTTAAATTCTGATTTACCAGACAATAAATTGTGCATAACGCAGAACAGCTAAGTGAAATGATAAAACCTGAAGAGGAACATGTGAGCGAGTAAAACATATTCCCTCGTAGCAAATTACCACTGTTCTGAGTGGTTTTAGTTTCAGAACTAGAATCTCTTTTGAAGAAAAATCATGATCCGTTTCCCCTTTCCTGTTAGGGTCCAAAGGGAGAGTCTATAGCTGGGCCTCCTGGGCCACCAGGACCTTCTGGACCACCAGGTGTTGGCTACGATGGCCGTCCAGGTCCAGCAGGACCACCTGGTCCTCCAGGTCCTCCTGGGAATCCCTCATTTTCTGGAACATACAGACCTAATTATCGTAAGTAGTTTTTTCTGAGCCTGTTTTTAGCCAGGCTGTAAAAAACACCAGACCTCCATCATGAGACATCAATATTGGGCCATGTGATCACCTGAGCTGGTTTGTTTCAAGAGACAAACTGGACGAAGAAATTAAATAGTTGAAGTTAAAAACCTGGCGACATTAAACAGCAGCCCTTGTTAAATGTGTTGTAATGAAAGCAAGAAAAAGATTGAAGCTATTTTTCCAAGACACCAACTGCGATATTGGTGTGGAAGAAGTGAACTTTGGCACAGTTTGAGTACATATGTGAATGCCAAGCGGACCAGAGACCGCTCAAAAAGCAGGAAATGGACTACAGAGCAGGGCATTCTGGGTAAATACAACCCAAAAAAATAAATTAGCCAAGTGCTAGCAGGAGAAATGGCTTGTGGTTTTAAGCCAAACACAAAACAGACACAAATCTGAAAATCTGAAAACAAAAATCTGACATTACATTTTTGTTTCCCATTCGCAAGGAAGGAAGTTGAGTCTTTTTCAGAGGTTTTTGTATCGCTTCCTTCGGTGGTTCTTGGTGCAGCGCCCCCACAGGCCAGGAGGGGAACAGGTTGCTCAAAGGGTTTGGTTCGTTTAACTCGGCGCAGAGACAGAGAACCACCGCAGCTAAAAATGTAACAAATGTTGATCCCCAGTCTAGTCTACCAGACTATCAGGTGTGAAAGCATCAAATAAAAATGAAAAGCAATTGAATATGTAAGTATTATTTTAAAAACTGATGGGTCCAAACAGATGACACCAAAATTCAAAACAATGTCTGGTACAGCATATCAGCACTAACATGCACGGTAGTGGAGGAATAATGATTTGGACTTTAATTCCTTGTAGCTTTCCTCTGTAAACCAAACTGCTTTAGAGCCAAAACACCAGGAGGAACTGGTTGGGAGTTTTTGTACAGATTTGTAATATTTCAGACCTTTTTACTAACTTCTGTTTGTGTTTTGACTTGAAGCTGTCAGCGTTCCTGGACCTCCTGGTCCGCCAGGCCCACCTGGAAGCCCCGGCCTCTCCTCTGGGGTACGAGCACCTCTGTATTTTAAATGACCTTATATCTGTCAGCTAATGTGCTATGCACCTATTCTTACAGTTATTTATGCTCTAAAGATGGTTTATTACTTCCCCAGGTGACGGTGTTGAGGTCGTATGACATCATGATTGCGACGGCCCGGCAGCAGCCGGAGGGAAGTCTCATTTACATCCTGGACAAAGCAGACCTCTATCTGAGAGTGCGCGACGGACTTCGACAAGTCCTCGTACGTCTTCACACCACCAGCTTCATTTCCATGAATATGTGTCATTATAATGTTCAAAGAGTTTAATGTAAAGTATTAACCGGCAGTTTTTCTCCTCAGCTCGGAGATTACAGGACCTTCTTTGGAGATCTGGTGCGTTTTGAAGAGTTAACTCGGTTTGACGTTTCCCGACTCTTTCTGATCTCTGAGTCTCTTTGTTTTTCATGTAAAGGGCAACGAGGTGGCAGAAGTGCAGCCCCCACCGGTGGTGGTGTACCCCCACGCCCCAGAACGGACCTCCAACAACGGAGCGGGTCATTACTCCCAGAGCAGCACGGTTATCCGACCCGTTGAGCCCCCGCTGCGGCAGCCCAGCCCCCCCGTGGCGCCAGCTGCTGACTCATCAGAATCAGGAGTGAGTACAACAATTAAAACATGTCACTGCAGTATAAACATGACAAAACAGACACCATTTTTCTCTTAACCACTCTTTAAGATGGGAAAGATAAGAGAACTTGCCACTAAATGCACTCAGAGTTGTTTTGATGTCAATCAATTAGAAAATGGCTACAAAAAAATCTACTGATCTAAACATCTACAGCAAAGCCCATTGATCAAATTAGGAAAAATTCCACCAAAGTGGGCGGAGCCAAGTGATACTGAAGGGCGTGGCCAAGAGTTTGGACGATCGCAGAGGGTTAAGCGAGACCCTCTGGCAAATTTTTATCTGAAATGTGACTAGTGGCAAATCTGTCGACTTTTTTCTGTCTTATTGGAGACTTTTTTTGCTCTCCATGTTCACTGTACCAACTCCTGATTCACCACAAGGGGGCGTGTGTCTGAGTGACACTTTTTTTTTATACTGCAGGGCTGTACCATTGGAACCAGTAGGAAAATCCAACTGCAGTAGCCACTGTTTAAACCAAAGAGGGCAGCACTGAGACAGTTTTAAGCTTAACATTGCAAAATTAAACAAAGTCACACAAATATGCACAGAAACATAGGGATAGCAACCTTAGGGACCAATTTATACATTTTATCTGCAAAGTTGACTTTGATTTTAGTTACCCTTTAAAGAAAGTTTAAATAATAAACTCTGACCAACAAGGCGAAGATCCAGGTTCGTCTTCCTGCGAGGAAGATGGTAAGAGAAGTGAATACGTCTCCAATGCTCAGCAAAGACCATCACATCTCCATAGCAACCAGTAGACCATCTACATTCCTCATCTGTCCTACCATCACAAATATAAACTCTCCAAGAAATTTAACTAGACAACCAGCTCTGGTCAAACCTTGTCACATAAATTTACAATACGAGAAAACATCTTAACATAAAAAGCTAAAGCTAGCCTCTCTTCTCTTTCAGCTCCACCTCGTAGCGCTGAACGCGCCTCAGACCGGCAACATGCGAGGGATTCGCGGGGCGGACTTCCTGTGCTTCCAGCAGGCTCGCGCTGTTGGTCTGAAGGGAACGTTCAGAGCCTTCCTGTCCTCCAAGCTTCAAGACCTCTACACCATCGTCCGCAGGTCGGACAGGAACGGATTCCCCATCATGAACCTGAAGGTAAGACAACTGACCAGATACATCCTTTACTTATCTAGCCAAATCTAAATTAAAATGTATTTTTACAAGAACTGGCCACAAAAGCTGTAAAACATAAAATGAACAAACTTCAACAAAAGTTAACGCCAAGGAAAGTAGATGTTTCTACATCTACTACAATCCATGATTTACAATCCAATCATGGATTGTAAAGATCCAATCCATGATTGGATCTTTACAAACACTAGTCAATACCCTGTCAAGTAGCATTAAGGCTAGGCACTTTAGCTTCCCAAGAAGAGGTTGTACTAGAGTCATTTTGACTGAATGGGTCAAAAAAGATGCTGTGATGATCTATTTTTACCTCTGACTTTTTAAAATTATGAAATCTCAAATACACTTACAGAGAATCCTGTCTGTCAAATGTAGTTTACCATAAATAACTAGGTCAACTCGCTACTCTAATAGCTGCTTTTCATCTGTTTTCTGAATCTGGTGCTTTGAAATTATCAAATTTTTGTTCATGGATTTCTTTTTATGAGTCTGACCGTTTCCTTCCTTCCCCTTTCAGAACCAAGTGTTGTTCAGCAGCTGGGAGTCCATCTTCAGTGAGGACAGCAACAAAATGAGGGAGAATGTACCGTTATACTCGTTTGACGGCAGAGATATCCTCAGGGACAGTGCATGGTGAGTCTTTGTTAACCGTTCCAGATTTTAATCCGTGGCCGTGTTTGTTTCCACGCCTGATTTAAAGTTGTTGTTTGTTTTTTGTTCCCCCTCCAGGCCAGAGAAGATGGTCTGGCACGGATCGAGCCAAAAGGGCCACCGGCAAATGGATCATTACTGTGAAACGTGGCGGGCGGGCGAGCACGCTGTGACGGGCCTGGCGTCGTCCCTGCAGAGCGGCCGCCTCCTGCAGCAGACGCCCAGCAGCTGCTCCGGCTCCTACATCGTCCTCTGCATAGAGAACGCCTTCACGTCGCCCTCCAAATAATAAATCCATCCTCTGCGTTCAGGGCCCTAGCTAAATAAATTTTTGTAAACTCAGCTGGTAAATTTTTATCCCCCTCCTTTTAATTTTTATGCTAACGCAGCTTGTAAACATGAGGACGAACTGCCCCCCGAGGGGTTTCCTGCCTGCCAGGACGTTCAGCATCCAGAAACGCTAAAGAAAAGGATCCAGCAGGAAACTGTTGGTCCTTTATCTCCAGAGCAGTGGCACATATTTTCTTTTAAGTGCAGAAAGTATCATTCTCAATTTTTTTTTTATTCTGTATATTACATGTTTGTTATTTGTGTTCATTTTTATGTTTTTTTTTGTTGTCTTCATCCATCCTCCAATTTTTAGCATTTCTTTTAGGAGTTGAGTTTTTACTTTTATGTTCTCATCTTCAGCATAGATTGGGGCAGTGGTGGGCACCGCTAGATACGATGTTAGCTGCGCTAATCCTAAAGCACCACTCAAACAGTCCCGCTAAAGCGCAATCAATTCACTTTGTTTACAGGAACATTTTCACAACAAATACTAATGCTAAAGCTGCCGCAGAGTTACAACCACTATCGCTTTAATAAATCACATCTTGTTTTCTCTTTCATTTTTTTTTTGTTTGTTTTTATAAGCCTTACTCAAGTGAAAGTTTACAAAACAGCCAACTAAATTGGTGCTTTAGGATTTATCCAGAGAAATAATTTTTAGGAGAAGCTATGTGCGCTAAAAATAATAGTTAGCAAAAATGCTAAAGTGCTAAACAAAGAATTAGCGGATTAGCGGAAGTGTGCCCACCACTGGATTTGGGGTAATGGTGGATTACAGCAAATTTATAAGGATTATTTTAAAATAAAAAAAGAAAATAGATATTTATTTTTAAATGAAGTTATAAAATGAAAACAATACTCATTTTATTTTCACACAACATAAAAAAAAAGATTGAAACTGTGCCTTATCACACACCCCACCACTACAGGCTTTTCTGCTGATATTTTCCAGAAGCTGGTGCATTTAACTGAATTAAAATCATTCATGTTGCTCATCCAGGGGACAATGTTCTTTTTAAACTAAATGTTGATCCTGAGATAAATATTTTGCTCTTTTTACCACACTGTGAAACGTTTGAGAGCAAACTGGCTAATATTTGTCAGAAAAACCAGCATGCTGAGGTCAGAGCTTCGTACTTTTCCTCGCCTGATGTCTCAACTGTTTCTGTGAATATGCTTTTTTTTGTATGACTGTATTGTCTCACCCAGGCACTGAATTAAATACTTTTTCAATTACTGTTGTGTTTTTCTATAGACAAGTTTGAGTTGTATTGAAAGATTTAACCGTTCATTTTGGTATCTTGCATCTAATCAAAGGCAACTCTAAAGAGGCAGGATTTTAGCTTTGACTTAAAGAAACTCAGTGTTTTGACTGTTTTACAGTTTTCTGAAAGTTTGTTTCAGATTTGTGGTGCATAGAAGCTGAATGCTGCTTCTCCATGTTTGGTTCTGGTTTTGGGGATGCAGAGCAGAACCAGAACCTGAGGGGCCTGGAAGGTTGATACAACAGCAGCAGATCTTTAATGTATTGTGGTGCTAAGCCTTTCAGTGATTTATAAACTAACAGCAGTATTTTAAAGTCTATTCTCTGAGCTACAGGGAGGCAGTGGAAGAATGTTAGAACTGGTGTTATGTGCTCCATCTTCCTGGTTTTAGTGAGAACCCCAGCTGCAGCGTTCTGGATCAGCTGCCGCTGTGAAAACACCGTGGCACTAATTAATGTGACTTAAAATAAACGCATGGACGAGTTTCTCTGAATCTTGCTGGTACATTCTTCCTTTGACCCTGAAGGTGTTTTTCAGTTGATAGAAGGCCGACTTTGTAATCGTCTTACTGTGACTGAAGTTTCAGGTCTGAGTCCCTCACTACACCCACAAAAACTCCCACAGACCGCAGTTGTGATGGAGTATACATGCTCCTCTCACCCCCTACATGCATTTTATGAAGTTGTCTGTCACAGCAGTGCAGAGACACACCAGGTTGCACACAGGTGTTATGTACATGCTTAGAGATTTGCTGTCAGTTGTTTTGAACAGAACACTGTTGTAAAGACAGTTAAACTTTTACTTTAGGGTTCCTCTTCTTCCTGCTCAAATAGGAAGAAGAGCCAACATCTGCTGAAGATAAGCTAATTGGCTGCTGCCTCTCTCCACTGATTCACACATCAGAGCTCGACCCCGTTTCTGTTTTCAGGAAGTGAAACCAAATCACTGCGACTGAGAGGAGAAATGGAGCAGCAGGCAGTTCAACTGGACCGAGAAACCGTCTCCTGTCCGATCTGTCTGGATCTACTTAAGGACCCGGTGACTACTTCCTGTGGACACAGCTACTGTATGAACTGTATTAAACCCCACTGGGATGAAGAGGATCAGAGGAGGATCCACAGCTGCCCTCAGTGCAGGAAAACCTTCCTACCAAGCCCTGTCCTGCAGAAGAGCACCATGCTAGCAGCTTTAGTGGAGCAGCTGAAGAAGACTGGACTCCAAGCTCCTCCTGCTGATCACATCTTCTATGCTGCACATGAAGATGTGGCCT